>NC_050469.1:15420545-15757712 GCF_013373865.1 Monomorium pharaonis
GCAATGGTTGAAAGAGAGACTGTTTATTCTACTTTAAATTAGTACAGATAGTAAATAACTTTTAGAAACTACAAATAAAACAAAATAGTTTTTTGGTTGGTATCAGAAAATTTTATTATACTTGAGTTAAAAGTAAATTACAATTAGCAAATTTAATAAATATTAAATTTAGACGTAAACATTGAAAAATCAGCTGGGATGAAGCTCAATCACAACACAAAAAATACATATATAATAAGGTTAATCATAAAATTATACATATAGTAGTAGAAAAATAAGAAGATACAAACAAAAATGCAATAAACATAAGGTGAAAAAAGGTTTTAACCGTATACTTAACGAGCACGTATGTCGACACGTTCGATCGTTCAACAAGATGGCCGCTATCGCCAGCAACACGTGGTTATTGCACGTAGAAATGCCGAATAGAGGTAGCCGGAGACTTTGTTAGTCGCAGAGTTATTTTTCTAGCAGGCTTAATAGCCTCTATTAGCGTCTCAACGTTAAAATATATGCCATAGCGAGAGGTAGACATCCGTAGGCCCACTTCGTGCTATTGTTATCCGCCATGTGGTCGATCATTGGGTTTAGTAACCCCCTTTACGAATTGGCTTAGTAGCCACTATGGAAGACATGAGTCGTGTGGCCACACCTCTTTCGAGGTTAATCTCTAATGGTTAAAATTAACCAGGATGAAGGTCGATTGGCTTAAAAGCCACTCAAAAATGCTGTGGGCTTACGAGCCCCTGAAATATTTTTGTTGATTAGAAAAACTACGCAAGATAAAGGTTAGACTCGTGTTTTCGCTAGCACATCTCACGCAACACTCCCTGGATGCGCACGCATTCCCAGCATCCGACCGCTTCGCGACTCGATTTCTCCCGAACAAGACCGATTTGCACCGAACCACTCCTCCACTAGCGAGCCCGAGTTCGGTAGTCGGGGCAGTCTGTGCTGCCACCTGTTGGTCCTTTTCTAAATCATTTCCAACATCTCAAACGTTCTCCCGATTGAACATACCGCCCGCCTTCGTTAATCATAATTAACGAATAAATTAGAGAGTGTGCTGATTGGGTAGTGGACAAACTTTATGTATCGGTCTCTGAAGTCTTCATCCGTCCTGAGAATTCCTTAAAGGTTTGTATAGTAACGACTCGAGTAAGACCGTCCGCTCCTGGGTATACCTGTTTTACACGCCCAAGCGGCCACTTTGAGGGCGGGTAGCGCTCATCCGTAACGAGTACCAGCGTTCCAGGTTTTATTGAAGAATGCGATTTGTTCCATTTGTGCATTTCAAGAAAACGCTGCAGACACTCCGTAGATCATCGGGTCCAGAAGCTTTCCAGCATCTGACGAATTAGCTGCCAGCGTGAAAGGCGTGAGCTGTTGACCTGTTCGATAGAAGGCTCAGGAACCATTGTGGGGGCACACCCTATCAAAAAAATGTCCGGGGGTCAAAGCGTTTAGGTCGTCTGGATCCTCCGTGAAAAAGCTTAACGGCCTCGAGTTCAGGACGGCTTCTATCTGCGTTAATAAAGTACTGAACTCTTCATACGTAAGCAGGGTCCGACCAACTACTCGGTTTAAATGGTATTTAACCGATTTAACCCTCGCCTCCCATTTTCCACCGAAATGTGGAGCGAGCGGAGGGTTAAATTTCCACTGTGTGCCATCATTGGCTAGTCGAATCGCTAGATTCTGTGACTCTTTCCTTGCCGAGTCGAATAGTCGGTTCAATTCTTTGTCAGCGCCCTTAAAGTTCGTGCCACAATCGCTTGTCAATGTAGCACAAATACCTCTGCGAGCTGTAAACCTTTTATACGCCGCTATGAAGGCATCAGCGGTATAGTCCGTCACCAACTCCAGGTGGACTGCGGAGGTGATCAAACAGACAAATAGTGATATGTATCCCTTGTAAGTCCGAGTATTTTTGCCTCTCCAAGTTTTAATATCAAATAGGCCGGCATAGTCTACTCCCGAATGCAGAAAAGGTCTGTTGGGAGTAACTCTTGCGATGGGAAGTTGACCCATTAATTGTTGTGCTCGTTGTTGGCGATACCTAGAACATCGCACGCACTTAAGGATGAAGCTTCTTACTGAATTTCTCCTTCCGAGTATCTAGTAGTCGTTTCTCAAGTAATTAAAAGTAAGTTGGGTACCGCCGTGTAAGGTGCGTAGATGTGCATCCGAGATAATGAGACTAGTGAGCGGTGACTCCTTTGGAAGAATTAACGGATGCTTTGTGGCTGATGGTAATAATGAATTTTGTAACCTTCCTCTTACTTGTAACAATCCGTTGGCATCTATGAATGGGGTGAGCTTACGTAGGGAATTCGATGGAGGCAACGTTTGACCTTTGTTGATGATTGATAATTCGGTTTGGAGGCAAATGCGTTGACTCGTCTTTACCCAAAAAAGTCTGGCTTCTTCTAGTTCTTGGGTCGTGAGCGTCTTATCGTGGGGGGTGGAGCTCCCTCTAAATCTGGAGACTGCTCTCTGGCATTGGGCGGTTATGCGAAAGAGCTTACTTAGTTTGGAATATTTATATATCAGATCCCAGAAGTCAAAGGTTTGTCGAGTAGTATTCTTAGGAGGCCTTTCTTCAAGAAGCTCTATTAGTGGGGTCGCGCTGACGAGAGACAGCCACTCTGTGGCGGGTTTAGTGAGCCACTGTGGACCTTGCCACCATTCTTCATCCGACAAAAGCGCCGGTGTCAGCCCTCTTGTGGCTAAATCTGCTGGATTTTCAGCGCCTTTGACGAATCTCCAGGTAGCCTGAGGCAGAGTGTCTTGAATATAACATACCCTGTTATGTACAAAATCCTTCCATCGCAAAGGGTGATGAGTTAGCCAAGTCAGCGTTATCGAAGAGTCCGTCCACAAGTACATTGGGGCGTTTTCGAGTTCCAAGGTTTTCAAAAGCGTCAATACAAGTTTAGTAAGCAAATATGCTCCTGTTAACTCCAAACGAGGAATGGTGAGTCGTTTGAGCGGCGCTACCTTAGTTTTTGATGCTAAGAGTCTAACTGAGACTTTTCCCTTTTCGTTTGTGGTCCGCAAGTATACTACTGCTGCCATAGCTTTTTGTGAAGCTTCGCAGAAGCCATGTATTTCCATTTCGTAGTCCGCCTTGTAATTTATCTATCTCGGGATAATAATTACGTGAAGCTCCCTTAGATTAGTCACAAATTGATGCCACCGTTCGGCGATTGTTTCCGGCAGGGGGTCGTCCCAACCTAGCTTGATTGTCCACAACTCCTGCATAAGAATCTTGGCTGAAACGATGATTGGAGAGAGTAAGCCTAAAGGATCGAACAATTTGGCCATGTTAGACAAAATGGTTCTCTTTGTAAGCACTGTCGAACCGGTAATTTGAAACGAAAACTGGAAAGAGTCCAAATTTGGTTGCCAACATAAGCCGAGTGTGGGAACAACAAGGCTTTCGTCTAGGTTTATAGCTACTTTGGAAGTCCGCTTCTCCATAAGGATCGTTCTTAATAAGGACATTTCATTGCTAGTCCATTTCTGTAGTTCGAAGCCGCCCGCCTTGCAGAGACTCTCCAGTTGACTGATTGATTCGTAGGCTTGATCAATCGAGTCGGCTCCACCGAATATATCGTCGACATAGCGTCCTTTCTCTAATATAGGTACTGTCAGTGGGTATTTCTTCCCTTTGTCTTCTAGTAGTTGCTGAAAAACCCGAAGAGCTAGATAAGGAGCACAAACCAAGCTGTAAGTCACTGTAGTTAGTTCGTATGTGAGGAGTCCTTGAGATGAATCCATCCACAATATCCGCTGAAAGGCCCAATGATCTAGGTGGACTTTTATTTGTCTAAACATCTTTTCTACGTCTGTGGAAAAGACGTATCTAAATTTTCTAAACCAGATGAGGACATCAAAAATTTCTGTAGTTTAGCTCCCGTGTATAATAAGTCGATGAGGGAATATTCTATGGTAGTGGGACTGGACCCGTTGAATACCACTCTCAATTTGATTGTGGTGCTTGACTCTCTCCACACTCCGTCATGAGGGAGGTAATAGGCTTCAGAAAGTGCCGATCGATTGGCGGTGAGTGGCTGCATATGTTTCAGCTTTTCGTATTCCTTCATAAACTCTGAATACGTCTTGGAATAATCGGGATTGTTCTTAAATCGATTAGCTAATCTTTTTACTAAGAGGTTGGCCTTCGTATATAAATCACCAAGAAGTTTTGGTGAAGATTTGAAGGGAAGCTTTACTACGTATCGTCCTTTTTCGTCTCGAGAAACTGTTGATTTGAACAAATCTTCACACCTTTGTTCTTCGGCTGAAAGGATCTTACTACTCGAGCCCGGGATTTCTTCTAGGATCCAGAATCTGCGTAACAGATCATAAAGATCCTGGTTAGCGACCACATGAAATCCTCTGGCTGTTCTGGATGTAGTTGAGGAATTAACTGGTCTGGAGACAATCCACCCAAGTTTTGTTCGTTGAGTGATAGGAGTGTTTTCTGGACCTTTAATGACTCCCTCTTCTATAAGCTGAGTATAAACATTCGCTCCTAGAATCATGTCAATTGAGTTTTGAGTTTGAAAGTTTGGATCGGCTAACTGCAGATCTTCTAGATGTTTCCATGTCCGTATCTCGACGGGGACATCGTTAACCGATGGGAGTGAGGTCGTTAACTTGGGTAAAATATGAGCGGATACCGTACATCGAAATTCCGATTTAAAGTGCGAAGTCACAGTGATGGAGACCACTCCTCTGGTTCTAATAGATTGTTGAGCTCCTATGCCCAAGAGAGGGACGTGGGATTGTCTTCGTGGTAACTGTAAACGCTGAACGAGTCGTTCCGTTACTAGTGATATTTCTAAGCCCTGATCAATTAGGACTCTCGCTTTATAAGTTATTCCCATGGATGAGATGATTGTGACCTGCGCAGTCGCCAATAGTACACTTTGTACGTTCCTTTTGTCAAGATGTGAGTGTAGTACTTGCTTTTGCGGTTGCTTAGACGCGGGCGTTTCAGTCTCTCCTGAGTCTGACTTTCCTTTGGTTTGGTAGGCGCGATGAATACTGGAGTGATGTTTAGCAGCACAACTCTGACATCTTCTCGTGGACTTGCACTGCTGGACACGGTGGGCCCCCAAACAATTGAAACAGAGCCTGTATTTCTTTAAAAGGTCTAGTCGTTGTTGGGCTGTCTTATCAGTATATTGAGGACAAGTCCAGACTGCATGTGATTTGTTACAGATCGAACAGGTTTTCTGAGCTTTTGTACTTCCAGCTTGAGACTTTCCATGATGTGCTTTAATAGCTCCGGACGAATGGGAATTAAATCTTACGTTTCGGGCCTTTTCGTAAGCTTTTAAAGAATGAAGTCGCGACACTAGAAATTCCTGCAACTGTGACCAAGTGGGTACCTCTTTGGATGCGATAAGATGTTGCTCCCAAGCCTTTACCGATTCAGAGTCGAGCTTTTGTACCGTAAGAAAAACTAAGAAGTCATCCCAGGTCGAAACCGGACGACGTAAATTGTCTAGTGTGCGATAAATTTCCGTGACATGCGTATATAGCCTTTCCAACTCAGCCGCCGATTCTTTGTTAAGACGCCTGATAGAGAATAATGAATCTAAAGCGGCATCCACCAACAAGCGCTTGTTTTCGTAAAATAAGATTAAGGCTTCTCATGATTTTTGAAAAGTGTCTGCAGACACTATAGTGTTTTTCAATAAATACGAGGCTGAGCCAGTCAGGCTTGTTTTCAAGTATTGTAATTTTTCCACTGGAGACAAAGAGGGATCGTTAATAACGAGAGAAATAAAGAGATCTTTAAATAATAACCAATCAGAAGGTGTGCGATTAAATTTGAGAAGGTCGAGTCGTGGGAGCCGAGCATCGTGAAAAAAGGCTGGTATATTAGCAGTGGTTAATGTAGCCGGTTGAGAAGAAGTACTTGCTTGGTCTGGTTCAATTAAAGAACTTAATCTCTCTACAGTGTCAACATATAGCTCGTGCGTTGTTGAGAAAAGATTGTTTGAAAAATAAGGATGCGAATGTATCTCACTTTTATCTTCGGCTGTTAATTCATTGATTGCAACTGTGATTGCCTTATGCTCGATAGAAAACTGCTCCCAATCGTCCTTTAGGGTAGAGAGGCGTGCATGCACTCTCGGGGTGGTCACACTATTCAATCCGTCTTTGTTGAAATTCTCAAATGATCGAGCTACAATCTCCGCAAGAGAAAATTGCAGCTCGATATGATTGTAAATGTGTTCGAGCCTCATCCTGCTTGTCTACTGATAATATTTTCAGATCCGGCTCAAAGGACCATAAATTGTTTATTCTACTTTAAATTAGTACAGATAGCAAATAACTTTTAGAAACTACAAATAAAACAAAATAGTTTTTTGGTTGGTATCAGAAAATTTTATTATACTTGAGTTAAAAGTAAATTACAATTAGCAAATTTAATAAATATTAAATTTAGACGTAAACATTGAAAAATCAGCTGGGATGAAGCTCAATCACAACACAAAAAATACATATATAATAAGGTTAATCATAAAATTATACAAATAGTAGTAGAAAAATAAGAAGATACAAACAAAAATGCAATAAACATAAGGTGAAAAAAGGTTTTAACCGTATACTTAACGTATGTCGACACGTTCGATCGTTCAACAAGATGGCCGCTATCGCCAACAACACGTGGTTATTGCACGGAGAAATTCCGAATAGAGATAGCCGGAGACTTTGTTAGTCGCAGAGTTATTTTTCTAGCAGGCTTAATAGCCTCTATTAGCGTCTCAACGTTAAAATATATGCCATAGCGAGAGGTAGACATCCGTAAGCCCACTTCGTGCTATTGTTATCCGCCACGTGGTCGGTCATTGGGTTTAGTAACCCCCTGTACGAATTGGCTTAGTAGCCACTATGGAAGACACGAGTCGTGTGGCCACACGATCGATCTTCCGCGAGACTTTCGAGGTTAATCTCTAATGGTTAAAATTAACCAGGATAAAGGTCGATTGGCTTAAAAGCCACTCAAATAATGCTGTGGGCTTACGAGCCCTTGAAATACTTTTGTTGATTAGAAAAACTACGTGAGATAAAGGTTAGACTCGTGTTTTCGCTAGCACGTCTCACGCAACACTCTCTTGCACGAATAATTTCCTCCATGCGACGAGGCATACTTCTTATAAGAGTTTGAATTTCAGCTTGCGTAATGTTCGTCCATTCATTTTCAAGAACTCTTTGAAGTTCTTGATTGAATGAATGGGGTGCAGGTACGTAATTGCGTACCCTTCTGACTAGATTATCCCAAAGATGTTCGATTGGATTTAAGTCCGGACTCATGGGTGGCCATTCGAGTAAATTAATGTCAGCTTCATTGCAGAAATTTAGCACTCTTCTTGCTACGTGTGGTGGTGCATTATCTCTCTCTCTCTCTCTCTCTCTCTCTCTCTCTCTCTCTCTCTCTCTCCTCTCTCTCTCTCTCTCTCTCTCTCTCTCTCTCTCTCTCTCTCTCTCTCTCTCTCTCTCTCTCCTCTCTCTCTCCTCTCTCTCTCCCTCTCTCTCTCCTCTCTCTCTCTCTCTCTCTCTCTCTCTCTCTCTCTCTCTCTCCTCTCTCTCTCTCTCTCTCTCTCTCTCTCTCTCTCTCTCTCTCTCTCTCTCTCTCTCTCTCTCTCTCTCACGCATAGACTTACGCTTACACACCTCGCGCTCACACACACACACACACACACACACGCACGCACGCACGCACGCACGCACGCACGCACGCACGCACGCACGCACGCACGCACGCACGCACGCACGCACGCACGCACGCACGCACGCACGCACGCACGCACGCACGCACGCACGCACGCACGCACGCACGCACGCACGCACGCACGCACGCACGCACGCACGCACGCACGCACGCACGCACGCACGCACGCACGCACGCACGCACGCACGCACGCACGCACGCACGCACGCACGCACGCACGCACGCACGCACGCACGCACGCACGCACGCACGCACGCACGCACGCACGCACGCACGCACGCACGCACGCACGCACGCACGCACGCACGCACGCACGCACGCACGCACGCACGCACGCACGCACGCACGCACGCACGCACGCACGCACGCACGCACACACACACGCACGCACACACACACGCGCGCGCGCGCGCACACCCAAGGAAGGTTTGAAGTCGCAAAATACCATGGAACTGACGAGCCACGGGGTTCTTATCCTTGAGATAAACACCCCCCCCCCTCCACACACACACACGAAACGGCACTTTTTAGAGCCCCATGATGTGCAAATTTTGATCGCGCAACCTCCCCATAATGCACATTGGGTAACGCTAATGCCGACGGTAAAACCTTTTAATAAAAAATAGTCAGATGAAAGTCGTCTATTTTTATTAGATATCGCAGTTCCTGGAACTGATACAGCCCAAAGAACTTCTTCAATAAACTTTCGTGGTAAAATCAAATATCAAAATTTCCTAATGGGGAAGCTTCGTTCGCGTTACTACTCAGATTTGCTTGTGTTAATGTGAGTAGTAAAATTCCGTGGTAAGTAAGCTACACAACACACAAGCACATGTACGTCGAACGCTCACAATCCGAGGATGGTTTCGAGCTTTAAAATAAAGACTAACCATAGTTGTTAGCGAAACTCGGAATTTTTATTCTTGCAATAATTAAACTTGGGCATTGTTAAATATTCAAAATTGAATATCTCAGTATCTAATACAGCTAACAAGGTTTTTCAAGAAGCATTTTCAAGATTTGGATTGCCACTTGTGTTGTGAGCGTTTGCTCGTTTTGGGAATTCTTTCCCGTCGGTAGTTGGGATCGTTCTGCCTGAAGGGTTGGGACCCAAAGGGTGAAGGTTCGGCTCGGTGTATGAGAGAAAAGAAGACGCTTCTTACTTGTTTGTTCGTTGTCTTTATTTCCTTCTCTTGCGCTTACAGTCAGCTGTGATGGTGTTAGGTATCACTCGCGATAAGGTGTATAGTACGCGACGCGGCTCGGACGTTGTTATGTTTCTCTCCGGCTCGGTCACGGCGTGGTCGCGTTTATATATTATGATATCTGGCGCAATTTCGGGGGCCAGTGACCGGGCGTCGGTAGCTTCCGTGAGGCTAAGCGTTTCGACATCGGAACGCGGTAGCCTTGCGGTTTGATTTTGCAGCGTAGGACCTATTTCTAGGGCGATACGAACTGCTTCCAAACGCGCTGTTGTAATCTCACGGAAGTTACTCGGGACTTCCGTGAGCGCGGCGGATTCTTGTGCGTCTTTCGAAAGAGGTGCTTCTTGCAACGTCTTTCGAAAGATGCGTATCGCAATTTTAATAGATATAGTTGTAATCGGCTTACAACACTTGAATAAATTTTATATCACAGTTATGTGTGATATGTTTTTTCAAAATGGCGTATGACAAAGCAAAAACACGCGAAATTGGTCCGCAAAATATTGGTCCGAGTTTGCGACGATCCATGCATTTAAAGTAAAAAACTGCCTTTTTATTCAAATGAGCATATCTCAGCGAAAAATAATCGTATCGAGACGAGTAAAAAAGCATTTTGAAGGGGAGATTCTGTACTATCGCATGCTTTTTATCTCTTTAAGTTGCGACACTTGCCTCTTGCCATGGATCGTCGCAAACTCGGACCAATATTTTTCAATTTCGCATGCTCTCGCTTTGTCATACGCCATTTTTAAAAAAATTATTACGCAAAATTTTTCTAAATCGATTCTTAAAGTAAACATTAAAGCTTTAATTTTTTTTTAGAAACCTTTCTATCTTTAATACTTGCGTAGTTATCGTCATTGGACGTTTAGTGATTTTTTGACAAATTTTAGGTGTACCGCTTTTTTTCCGAGTGAGTGTATTTTTAAAATCTCGTACATAACGGTAAGACAGCCACACAGGCAATAGTATCAACAGTAAATGTCACGCCTATATAATTGTCAGGATTGCTCGAATTTGTAAGATATGCATGTACTTCTGCAAATACTTTATCTAACCATCTTAAAGGATTTAAACCTTCTGGCGGTTATCGTACAACAAATGTTAACTCATGTTAATGAGTGTCAAATCAATTGAAAATAGCGTCGATTTTCTTGTAAAATATTAAATGATGTCGGCTCACTCGCTCCATCAGCATCTTGAGCGTGTTGCATATTTTCTCTTTCTCCAAGCTGTTCTATCTTCCCCTCTCTTTCCTCCTCTTTTTTCTCTTTTTCTTTTTCTTCTTCTTCTGCAGCCGTATCATATGTCGCACGGCCACATCTTCTCTGTTTGTATTGTTAATATATCTGTAATAAAAATATTAATAAAACATTTTTTTTTAACTTTTTTCTGTAAATTTATTTATTTATTTTATTACTAACTTAATCTTCAAGGAGTTTAAACGAATTTATGATCTTGTCCGACACATGTTTCACCGGTCGAGATCCTGCATCATATGTTGTATATTTTAATAATATATTATTGTCATTATATAAAATATCAATATCTTACCGCCATAATCATTATTGTTATTTATTACTGATGGTTCAATCTCGTCCGATACATTATTTACCAATAAAGATCCTGTATCATGTATAAATAATGTATAATTAATTTTTAAACACATTCTACAATAAAATATTATTCTCTCTTAATTAATATCTTACCATTATTTTTCGTTGTTTATTGTAGTAGTCTCAACTTCGTTCGACGTATTAAACGCATCATCATTATTATCGTTATTTATTGATGTAGGTTCAATTTCGGCCGACACGTGATTTACAGATAAGGTTCCAGCATATGTGTGTACATAGTGTTACGTACGAGCTCGCGTGTGTAAACGCGAGCTTTATTCAGAAAAATCTATATATCGATTTCCCTCGTCAGCTGACGGATGTCACTTTGTTTTGAAGTTGTTTGTTTGTTTTGTTTTGGTTTTCGGTTTTGAGCTGTCAAGCCGAGAGTTACCGCTTTCTTGTGCTTTTAATAAACCACTTTCTTAAACGAAACAAGTTGCCTTATTTCGTGTGCGGGCGAGTGCTCGGGAGTGCGCGAGCGTGTGCTGTGCAAGAGTGTGCGAGTGCGCGGCGTGGAAAGCGTTACATTTTTGAGGGCTTGTTCGGGATCGGACAAGTGAACGAACCTCGCGTTAAGAAGAAACGTAATTCTCATGTCGATAACGCACTCTCCAAGAAGGTTCCCGCGGAGGGGAATGCTGAGATGAGTTTCGCGTCGGATGTCACAGGAATGGGATCGGCGGCGGCGGAGACGGGGCGTTCTTTTCAACGCACGCCAGCGAAGAGGAGGCGCGCTGAGGTTTCGGAGCTTCCTGCGGGTGCAGCCGCGCCGGAGTTTCAGGCTGTTTCGGAAGTATTTCGGCAAATGCGCGAGGAGCAGGCGGAAATCCTACAGGCGCTGCGTCGTCGAAATGAGGAGGTACAGCGTCTACGCGAGACCGTGCAGCATCTCTAAGGCATGGCCGTAGTGCAGGAGCGGCTACAGGAAACCCAGCTAAGTTCCTCTAATAATTTTCTTTCTCGCGGAGACGGGAGAGCGGAAAGCCTTTCGGAGGGGGGGGGGGAACTCACGCAGGGCTCGGATACAAATTAAAATTGGACACGTACGACGGAACGATTTCGTTGTGTGAATTCCTCTTCCAATTTAATTTTATTGCGAATGCGAATTTGTGGAGTGATTTGGAGAAGACGTTAGCTTTCGTTTCGAGTCTTAGAAGGAAGGCGCGTTCAGTTTTAGAGTCCTTAGAAAGTTTTGATGGACAGGAATTCGAGGAGCTCGTCTCGAAATTGGATTTCGAGACGAGCATTTGAATTGCATTTCGGAAAAGGGTTGAATTCTTTAAATTCATATTCTCTTTTTACAAATTGGAAGCAAAAATTCGGTGAGGATTTTGCGACTTACGGGGCGGAGTTAGAAAAACTCGCGCGTTTAGCTTACCCCAAATGTCCTTTTGCGGTGCTGGATAAAATCGCGTGTGCGCAATTTATTTCCTCGTTCGCGGACGGGTAGGTAAGAAGAACTCTTTAGTTGGAGGGAGTTAATTTTTTGAAGCTCGCAATAGAAAGGGCAAAAGCGGTTAAAATTATACAAGGGGATTTTGGTAAGCGGAACGGATTCTTTAAGGAGGAACGGAGGGGAAATTCTGATAAACTGAGCACGAGCGGGAAAGGAAAAAAAGGGAATGAGGAAAAACGAGAAAATTTGTTGCGAAAGAAAAACGGGCGTTTCGGGGAAAACTTCAAGGGAAGAACGGGCAGGAAGGAGTGTTAGTCATGCGGGAAGGAAAGTCATTTCCGTTTTAAGTGTCCAGGAACCCAAGGAAATGCGGAGTAGTCGATTTCGCCGGGGTAAGGTCGGCTCGTGTAAATAATACTCTGGAAAATTTGGGAAGGGAAAAATGTGTTAGTAAAGTTAAAGGAATTCTCAAGATTTTTGTTTTAAAGGAAAAGAGGATGGTAAAAATTGTTTATTTAGAATTAACACGAGATCCAACGTTTTTTTGATAAATAGTAAATTTGTTGAAAAGAGAAAGAGGAAAATTCTTGAGGAAAATAGTTGTTTACGCTATCCTACTGGGGAGAAGGTTCCGATTTTATTTAAGGTCTGTATGAAAGTTCAGTTAGAAAAAATTTTGGAAGAAGTTTCATTGTTTGCGGTCGAAATGAATGATGATTGTTTGTTGGGTGCAGATTTCTTAGGAATGGTGAATTTAAGATCAATTCTTGAGGAAACTTTTGGTTTATGAAAATTCGGAAAAAGAAAATTTTGAATTGTGGTCGGATAGAGAATTTTTCAGGGAAAATTTTTGAAATTTTGAAGGGAATCCATAGGGAAAATTCAGAAAATTTGGATGAGAAGCAAAAAGAAATTTTTATTGATTTCTTAAAGGAATATGAGAATGTTTTTACGGAAGACATTGTAGCTGAAAATTGTGATGTTGCTCATGAAATCGACATAAGAGACTCTCTTCCCATTAAGCAGGTTCCTCGTCGTGTCCCACTCCTTTTAAGGACGGAAGTGAACGAAATTTTAAAAGAAATGAAGAAACAAGGAATAATAGAAGAGTCACATAGTCTGTGGGTTTCTCCAGCGGTTCTGGTTAGGAAAAAGGATGGGTCAATAAAATTCTGCGTTGATTATCGTACGTTGAATTCCGTCACGTTAAAAAATTGTTTTCCTCTTCCTAGGATTGATGATATTTTAGATCAATTATCTGGAAATAGTTGGTTTACGATACTCGATCTTAAAAGTGGGTATTGGCAAATTAAAATTCGCGAGAAAGCTAAGGAGAAGACGGCGTTCTGCATAGAAAGAGGTCTTTGGCAATTTACTGTGATGCCTTTTGGGTTATGTAACGCTCCTGCAACTTTTGAGCGAATGATGGAGAAGGTTCTTGAGGGAATTTTAAATAAAATCTGTTTAGTTTATTTAGATAACGTTATTATTTTCGGAAAAGATTTTAATGAAATGTTAAAGAATTTACGTTTGGTGTTTCAGAGGCTGAAATTGTCGAATCTTAAAGTTAATCCGAAGAAGTGTGTTTTCTTTGGTAGAAAGATAAAATATTTGGGCCATGTAATTTCAGCGGAAGGTTTCTACCGATCCTGAGAAGATTTCGGCGATTAGAGATTGGTCAGTTCCTCATAATAAGAAACCATTGCGAAGCTTTTTGGGTTTTTGTTCCTATTATCGGAGATACGTTAAAAGATTTTTTTCTTGAGCAAAACCTCTCTTTGTTCTGTAACAAACCGCACCTATCCGGCGACCAACGACCGCGGCCGGTCTGGCCGACCACCCACCAGACTGTGATACGGGCATCGGCCCATGATAAATCTTAAGATTAGGCGACCGAGACAACGACCGTCTCGACGACCTCGCGCCTCCCGCCAGCATCTCGCTCAGCGAGAGGTGGAGGACGGAGAAGCCCGAAGACCTCCGAGGGTCCACGAGCCTCCACCGAGAGCGGTATAAAAGGCCGCCTCGACGGAGGAACGGGCACTTCTCGTTTACCCGGTGCCCAAGCTTTCCCGATCCGCTAGACACCACAAGAAGGACGAACGCAGCCTAGGGTAGAGCGTGCTCCGCCTTAGCCGAGAGTTCTCGGCTACGTTCGTAGAAACACTTCCTAGACTCCGAACCAGCAAGCCGAGGGTGGAGTGTTCGCCTTCGCTAAGGGTTCTTGGCCGCCGGTTCAATTCTCTCCTTACAAGATATATAGAAAACGGGGTAGAGTGTTCTCCGCCTCGCCCGAGCTTTCTCGCGATATCGTGACCGATTCGCCAAAACCCTACCTGTTTTCGGGGAAACGCGATCACGCGCGCCGCGCACCGAAGAACGGCCCGAGCCGATCACGTGCTCACCTCGAGGCCCCGCCGCTACCGCGTCTCGTCAGCTCGCCCGACCGCACAGCTAACACCCGAATTCACGCGCATCGCCGCAAACAATATCGCGTCGCGAACACTGTAAATAATTGTAAATAACTGTACAGATACATTTTATTATAAAATATACCTCATTGTCATAGAAAACGCTTTCGCTGTTTCTGCGGCCTTTCCTGCCTTGGTTCCCGACGAGCTTGCCCGCGCAGGAAAACACGGTCGTTACAGTTCTTACGGAAAAACAGGTTAAATTTACTTTGAATGAAAAATGTCAAGCTGCTTTTGAGAAATTAAAACTAGTTTTGTCTTCTTCACCTATTCTCTCTTTTCCTAAGGGGGAGGGGGAATTTATTTTGAACACCGACGCGTCAAAAATCGGTATAGGTTCAATCCTTTCCCAGAGACAGGACGGTAAGGAAAAAGTTATAGTTTATTTTAGCCGTATTCTCAGTAAAACCGAGAAGAATTATTGCATCATATGCAATTATCACACCGTCGAGAACTTTTGGCTATAGTGGACTCTTTTTGTCATTATTTGTTAGGTCGGAAATTTATTATTCAAACGGATCATATTTCCCTTAGATGGTTGATGTCGTTTAGAGACCTTGAGGGGCAATTAGCTCGTTGGCTTGAGAAACTTCAGGAGTATAATTTTGAGGTAGTGCATCGCAAAGGGATAGTTCATAAAAATGCTGATGGCCTCTCAAGAGAGTGTGAGGCCGAAGGCTGTATTTATTGTGAGAAGGTTGAGAAAAAATTTGCTGAAGAAACAGTAAATACTGTTGCTAGAATTATTTTAACTGAGGAAACTCTTGAGGAATGGCGTAGGGATCAAATGGAAGATCCTAGTATTTCTTTGATCTTGCAGAGCAAAGAAATGGGAGTACGTCCTTCTCGTACGGAGTTAATCCCAGAGGATGTTTCGGTACAGCTTTATTGGTCTTATTGGGAAGCCTTAGTCCTTAAAGATGGAGTGTTATATAAAAGATGGGATGCACCTAATTTGAGGTCGAGGATATTTCAATTAATTGTTCTACGTAAACGAATTAAAGAAATTCTTAAGGAGGCTCATGATGGAGCTTCTGGTGGTCATTTTGGAGTAAATAAGACTTTAGAAAAAATCCGCAAGCGTTTTTATTGGGCTACTTGCAAACAAGATGTTGAGCACTGGTGTAAAACCTGTGAGTTTTGCGTTTCGAAAAAAGGTCCTTCAGGTAAAGGAAAATCCCCTTTACAAATTTACAATGTGGGTTCACCGTTTGTAAGATTACAGATGGACATTCTGGGTCCACTTTCTAAATCTTCTTTTGGTAATAAATTTCTTTTGGTTGTGGTGGATTGTTTTACAAAATGGGTAGAAGCTTTTCCTCTTAGAAACATGAGAGCTAAAACGATAGCTGAAGTTTTTGATAATGAAGTAATTTCTCGTCATGGGGTTTTTCAGGAGGTCCATACGGGTCAAGGAAGAAATTTTGAGTCGAAGTTATTTAAGGAGTTGATGATTCTTCTTGGAATTAGAAAAACAAGGACTACGGCTTTACATCCTCAGTCCGATGGTCAAGTTGAGCGTCAACATCGTACGATCATCAATTACCTTGCCAAATATATTTCGGAAAGTCAAAGAGATTGGGATCGGGATTCCTATGTTCCTTTTGGCGTATAGGTCTTCGAGGCATGAGCCTACCGGAGTAACTCTAGCAGAGCTTTATTTGGGTAAGGATCTAAGACTACCGCTGGATTTATCAATAGAAAATCCTCCGAATACAGATCTTAGGACTGTTGATGAGTACATAGATAGTTTAAAAAAAAATTTAAAGAAAATTCGTGCAGGAGCTAGGAATCTTATGAAGATTAGATCTTCTCGGATGAAAGCCTGGTATGATCGGAAAGCTAGAGATCTTCTTTTTCAAGAAGGGCAGAAAGTCTGGTTATTTAACCCTCGAAGAAAGCTCGGAAGAGTTCCTAAGTTTCAAAATGATTGGGAAGAACCCTATCTGATTGTTAAAAAAATGAGTGATGTTGTTTTCTGTATCCTTAAGTTGCCGAGGCATAGGAAAAAAGTTGTTCATGCAGACAGGTTGGCTCCTTTGTTGGAAAGAAAATAGGCTTGTAGAGTGGTCGGAACTCAAACCCCTACACGTTCTTACATCCGCATACGTTCACACACTTAGAAAAGGGGAACTAGTTTTAATGTTAATGTTTTTATTCTGCTTTTAAAATGTTTCGTTTTGAGAATTAATTAATTTTGGATACAAAGTTGTACGTCCGTTCGAAAAGCGACTCAAATTTGATTTCTTGGAGATTTAAAATTGAAGTCCGTCTCACGGTTTTTGAGCGTGGTTTTTCTGTGAGACAAAGGGCAAATGCCGAGACGGGGACTTGGGAGTCCTAGCACAATAAAACAAATAATTTATCTCTTAAACCCAAAGGGAAGATAACCTACGCGATAGGTCGGATCCCTTCGATAAAATTGAAAGAATGTGGGAGAAAACAGAGAAACTTTCGATGAATTACTCAACGTATGATTGGGCAAAAAGGAAAAACTATTCTCCAATAAGAAACCTTAGAATTCACCAACCACACAATCCTGAAAAAGAGTCCTACCAATTAAAATATTTAAACCATCCACATCTGGATCCTCCCCCTGTAAGACTCTGTATATATAATACCAAATCTTGAAGAGAACGAGTGAGTTGTTGGTTAGTCAGTTAGTTGTCAGTTAGTTGTTGGTTAGTCAGTTAGTCAGTTCAGTTTAGTTTTTCACCCCAGTTAGTAATCGATAATGAGTTCAGTTAATAAGAGAGTTAGTAATCGGTAACGAGAAAAATAGTTGTTAGTAAGTTGTTAGTAAAAGTAGTAGTTAGTTAGTTAGTTAATAATAAAAATAATCATGTAGAATCAGTGCGCAAATAAACTTTAGTGCCGTTCCATCCGGTCAAGAAATCTCTTCGATTCCAACGGATTTATTTGAAAACCAGTAATGAGTAAGTCCCACAATCACAATGTCTTTTGTTTTTACGTTACACATCTACTCCCTTCTGTTTTAATTCTTTAAGACAAGCTCCTATTATTTATAAATAATTCCCTCTTAGAGTTTTTTGTCCCCCTTCTTTCCCCGGTTTGCGGATGCGAGCCCTGCCGCTCGAGAGTCCGACCGGCCGTTTCGGTGCGCGGATTCCGAGGCTGCCGTTCGAGAGTCCGACCGGTCGTTCCGGTGCGCGGATTCCGAGGCTGCCGTTCGAGAGTCCGACCGGCCGTTCCGGTGCGCGGATTCCGAGGCTGTCGCTCGAGAGTCTGATCGGTCGTTCCGGTACGCGGATTCCGCCCTTAGTGTTCGAGAGTCCAAACAACAATTCACGGTTTCAATTTTCAAGAGTCTGCACTTTCCTCACCTTCCCTCCCCGAATTACTTAAAATATAATGTCACTCACAAGCAAAAAGCTGCTCATTAGTTTTACACTTCCGAAATTTATATTGATAACCTTTGTGTATTTTTAAAATTTTATTAATAACTCTTTGTTAAACTTAAAACTTTTGTAAACTCAACCGAAAATCTATTTTTATAACCCTTTGTGTATTTTTAAACTTTGTAAACTCTTGTGAAATTTATTTAGAACCATTCTTGTAATTTAATCTTTATAAATTCATAGCCAACAAATTATGTTAAATTACGACTTCAACGCCTATTTATATTCTTATAACATTTTGGAAAATTTAGAATAAATACTTTGTTTTTTTTTGTTACATAAATTTCATTATTTATTTTAATCTATAACGACCTCTCCTCATCCCGAACAAAGACTGCACCTGGTCCGATCCCGAGTTAAAGCGATTCAATTCGTTGACTCGAAACTTAAACCGATGAACGTACGACTTGAAACGGGTTATAGCGGGCCTATCGTTGACCTATATTTTTGAGTCATGTAATAAAAAGTGCGTTCGACCCGAAGCACCTACCCTCTCTTAATCTGTGTGCCTATGGGAATTCTACACGTTTTGTTACGTTCTTCCTTGCCTTACCTGTTCTCCCTGAAATATCCTTCCTACCAAATAAAGAGTTAAATCCTATAAGGCTGGACGTAACATAACATTTCTACTTTTTTTTATGACAATGCAACACGTGTATTTCATGTTTGGTTGTATCAAGTTTAATATATAAAATATTAAAATATTAAAATAAATTACAGATTTTAATAATAGTTAATAGTAGTATTAAATAATATTAATAAATATCTTGTTAATTATTTTTATTAACGCTTATATAATATTATCAAAAATAACTCTTTGTTTCAATCATGGTGTACGTGCCGAGCGCCTTATAATCATCTCACGATGACGTGATAATGCAACGGTTACATGTTTTGGAGTTTCAAGTTTCATATTACCGAACACGCGCTATCTTTTACAAATTACTTGTGGTGAGATCAGTTCCCGTAGAAATCTTGGTACTTTGGAGAATTGTCTTTGAGAAAGAGACACTACTGAATTTAAACTTTAGTATAGAATAACCTTACCTCCCGTCATTTCACTTATTGTCATTGTTACACAGCGGCTCTATAAACACTGTTTACTTTCAACCAATCTTCATTAGACATTCGTAATATAACGTCATACATTCTGAGAGACGGAGTAAATTATATATATATATATACATAGTGCACGTGTTGTTCCCTGGAACGATAACCATGGCAAAAAGAAAAATTAACGACAGCAACAACAATGGTACAACGTTTCATGAAATAAGTGAATCGCCCAAATTATCGAGAAACAACTTCTTCTGCCTACAATATACAAGTTAAATCTTTCTTTTGGCAAGAAAGTAGTTATTGGATTCGAAGAGCAGAAAGATGGTGATTTACATCCTGTAATCCGTCTAATTGGAAAAGATTTTATCGGCCTATTGTTTTAAGCAGATGCTTGGTATAATTTTCAGAAGGAATTTAATACTATATTTGAATATTTTGATTCAGAAGATGCAGTAGCAAACGAAATGCGTGATCAACAATTTATAAAACAAGATTTTTCACTACTTTTTACAATTTCATACGGGCAGTGGTGTATAATCATTGATAGATTGCAAAGTTGTGACGAAGCGGAAGAGGTAGTGGAGGATGAATCGAAGAAGAAAAAAAGGAAATATAGCCCCCGAGTCATAATTATACAAAAAACCACTTTTGACAATCTTAGAGAAATATATGTGTGCATCAATCATGAAGTAAGAATAAGGAGACTTATCTACATAGATTAAAAGTGGTCACAAAAAATGTTCCGTATGTGACCAGGTTTGCCGAATGGAATAACTTGGACCATTTTTTATAACCAACTTTTTCGCTCTACACTATAGAAGATACGTCTCCTTCATAGATATAGTAAGTATAGACCGAGCATTCCGCTGTGTAAGCGTTGATGCATACGAAAAGAAAGAGAAAAGATATATGAAGAATCTCTTTCTCTCTCTGACATTATCGTAGTAGGGAGAGCCTGACAGGGGAAATGATGGATCGACGCGAGGAGATGAGGAGAAGTGCTCCCCACTTCTCCGGCATTAAAAAGAGAAAGAGATTCTTCATATATCTTTTCTCTTTCTTTTCGTATGCATCAACGCTTATACAGCGGAATGCTCGGTCTATACTTACTATGTCTATGGTCTCCTTAGTCTTACTTCGTGGCATCAACGAACGTCTGAAAAGACTTGAAGCAGTCGCCGAATGCATTAACTATTGCCAACATCTTTTAATAAACAACTACATATAGAAATCCGTAAAAATGGATTTATGTACCGTGATACAGTTTATTAAAAACGTGCGCAATATTCTTGAAAAGCAGACTTATGACGAGCTAAATGTAAAATATTCGTTATTTACTGAGCAAGAATTTCATATTATTTTCCTTGAACTAACAACGATATATCGAGCTTCTATAGCACAAAAAATCATTAAGTGAGTACAATGTGTAATATTTTAGATTCAGGTTTAATTATCTTAATAATAATAATAAATTAATTAATTAATTTACAGAGTTACAACTGATACATCAGTGATCGATACAGAAAAAAAAGTTGTTTTGGCTGAAATTAAGCAAGTTATGAATTGAAATATTTCAAGAAGCTTGCTCCTAATAAAATTTAAAAAACGCTGTATTATGGATAAAAAAACACTACTGACCGCTATGAAACAAAGAGGACGGACTTAATCGTTATATATATCTTTAGTCACTTTGTATTGCTTCTTAACTAACAATAAGTACCATTATATTTTCTTTAAAATCTACAAGTTTTTACCTCGTATTATTATTATGGACTGTAAAACTATCGTGCATATGCAATAAAAAAAATATATATTAATATATGTATTTGTTGAAACGTGTTTAAGATTTAAAATCTTATTAAATTAGATTAAGATCGAAACTATTTTTTTCTGTCAACTTTTTTTACCAAAGTTATTATTAAATAAATAAATAAAGATTTAAATTCTTAAAAAGTGCAAAAGGTAAAAAACAAAAAAAACAGCACCAATAAAGTATTAGATTATTATTTAAAAAATTTGTAAAGAAAAAGTAAACGCAAAAAAGGGGGGGGGAAGATTTTATAAATATAACATTTGTACCACTATGGGTAGCCGCCTGTGGCTATGGGTAGCATACCTACTGGGCACTATCAATTAAACAGATGGATACTAAAGTAATAATATTGACCTCTATTCCGCGAATAAAGTGATAAGATTAATTAATGAGAATTAGAAAAAGGTATAAGAATCCAATTAATGCAGACCATATAAGTGAATAGAGGTAGCAAATGAGAAAGCTCTCCGTATAAGTATAAATATATTTGTAACCGTGTCGGAACTTTGTTAAAATAAAAAATTGGAAGACTAGATTTATTTATCACAGATATTCGTAACAGTGAATCATAAGGGAGGAATAAAACCTGAAGTTTTCCAATAAATATTGTTAAAAATGTTTATATAAATATATATATATTTTTCCCTCCTGTTCGAGACTATAACAATCATTTTAGAGTTCTAACATTTCCTTTTATTGGCTCTGTTTTATCCGCGCGTAGTGAGAGCTCCTGACAGCTATCGAGCTCCGTGTAGTTCATTTCTTCGATGCACCGAGTCGCGCGGCGCTGTCACTAGCTCCTCACGCGCGCGATTTTCGTTTGCTCGTATCGCCAGTAACTATGCATCTTGGTAACTATGCAAATAAACAAGCCCAAAAAAGAGCACGTCCAAATCCATGCCCAAATAAGTCTCGATATCGGTTCCCTACCGCCCCTTTTCTCGCCTCCGATCGTGATTGTTTTACGATGCATAATTCTTCAGTCTCTCGCAGCCCGGCATCGAAATCAGATCGTCCAACAGATCTCTCCCGTCTTCCGCCGATCCTAGCTGCGGGGATTCACTTCCGCTCTTCCCTATCATTCGCGCCGTGATAGTGCGAGTGCATTATTAATTAATCCGCTCCGACCACGCAATTCTTAATTTTAATATCCGCGTGAATGTTGTAAGTGTGTTACGTCCGTGCGCAGGTGACCGTATCTTTCCCGCGAACGTCCTCTGCCTCGCGCACAAGATCTCCGTCGGATCGCGCGCAAGATTTCCGGATTCGCGAGGACCTCGATCTCGAGGCTCTGCAAGATTTCCGCGTCGATTAGGCAGCGCAATATCAGGGCGTATCAAGATATCCGACACAGTGTAAAAGATACGGTTCGCCCCTCGCTTCGAGCGTTCGTTTGTGGAATAAAGAAATTAAGTGTGAGTGATATCTATGCCTCCTCCTTATTCCTATCACCTCCCGTGAACCTCCCGCATTCCTGCCCACTCACTTCGCGTCTCTATCGAGACGGATCCCGGCATTTCTCCCCGTGCGATCGCGTTTACCCTACGCACGCGCGAACACCTCCTTAGGGTATATATTAGCAATCAAGGTGTACTATAGATGACTAATGAGAACATATACTTGAATTCAATTCAATATTCTAAAACTATTGTGAGTAGGACTATATGAAAATATTTGATGAAAGAAAACACCAAATGACCTTATAAGTTACTTGGTGTAGCGTCACGCTAGGGATTTTTTGTTAGCAGCACCTCCTCGGAAGACAGTTTCCTATCTGTATATAATAAGTAGTTTATGTTCTTCTTTACTTTTCTGCGGGATTCACATTGTATACAAAAAGGCTGTGACAAAAGTCCAATAAATCAACGTGCAGTTTACATTGTGAGTTTACGTCTCAATCTTCTCTCATCAAGTAACCGCTCATTCCACAATTGGTACCAAAACCCAGGAGGAGACTACCTGCAGAGAATACGAACGCCTAGAATTTGCGAGGAAGACGCGGTACATGGCGTCGGACAACCCGAAACCCGCCTCAAGTGATATTAAAGATACTCGGCCAGAGATATAGGCAAGTGAATTTAGAAGCGCCAAGCTACCTGAATTCTGGCGCGATAAGCCGAAATTATGGTTTGCGATGTTAGAACGCGAATTCGCGGCGTATTGCGTTAGGGCCGACGCGGTAAAATGCGCCGCGGTAATCCGCTATTTAAATGCACGCGCGACAAAGGTGGTAGCCGACATTATTGCGGCCCCTCCGTCCGAAGATTCATATGGCGACCTTACAAATGCCCTTATTACTCGACTCGCGACGTCTGAAGAAGCTCAATTACGCCAATTGCTAATCGGTATCAAATTGCATGAACAAAAACCGAGTAAATTATTAAGAGAAATAAGCGACTCGCCGGTAGCAATGTCGCTGCTTGTATTCTTCAAACACTTTGGTTACACAGGCCTTCAAAAAGAATACAGGAATTGCTAGCAGTCGTCGGCGATATGGAATTAAATAAGCTGGCAGAATTGGCGGACAAGGCCATGGAAAAATCCAGCACGCAGGAATTGGCAGTAGTAACGCGCGAAGAATCGGCTGCAATCAGTCAACCGCCAAATACCGAAATAGCAGCACTAACTAAATGCCTAAGTAAATTAGAAATGCTCGTTAAGAACGCGTCTCAAGGCAGGAATCGCAGCCGTGGCTGAAAAGGATTCAACAGAGACCGCAGCAGATCTCACGGCAAATCAAGGAACCGTTTAACAGGCATGTGCTATTTCCACAACAAATTCGATGAGGATTCTTGGAAATGCCGGAAACCATACGCGTGGAAGGAGAACAAAAAGCCAGAGGATCTGAAAAACTAACTGCGCCGTTAGCCTCTGAAGCGGTTGGTAGCGGCGCAACGAAGCAACACCGTCTCATCATCACAGACATGCGTTTCTTAATAGACACTGGTGCTGACATGTCTGTGCTTTTCAGGTCGAGTAGACATGAACGTTCGGACAACTTCAAGCTGTTTACTGCAAATGGATCGCCTATAGATACTTATGGCGAAAAGCTCCTTACTCTCAATTTGGGACTCCGTCGACAATTCCCATGGAGATTCCTCGTAGCCAGAGTTTCACGGGCCATATTGGGAGCTAATTTCCTTCATCATTATAACCTGCTCGTGAACGTTAAAAATAAGAGACTCATCGATGGCACTACGCAATTGCAAGCAATAGGGGGCATATCCAACGTGACGATACCCACTGTATCTACAATCAGTAAAAACAATCGCTACCAGGCACTACTCGAAGAATTCTCAAATATCACTGACGCATCGCGGCTCCGTACCACATCAAGTAGTGCACCACATTACAACTAAAGGACCCCCGCTCGCCAAAAGGGCAAGAAGACTACCTCCTGACAAATTAAAGGCCGCAAAAATCGAATTTTATTTCATGCTTAAAGAAGGCATCTGTCAGCTGTCAAGTAGTCAATGAGCAAGCCCGCTACACCTGGTGCGAAAGAAGTCAGGTGAGTGGCGTCCTTGTGGCGATTACCGTCGCTTGAATAATGTCACTGTACCGGACCGCTACCCTTTGCCGCACATACACGATGTTGCTCATTGTTTTCAAGGATGTAAAATTTTCTCTAGAATAGATTTGGGCCATGCTTACCATTAGATTCTAGTAGCAGCTGAAGATCGGCACAAAACAGCAGTCATTACCCCATTCGGGTTATTTGAATTTAATGTAATGACCTATGCAACGCTACACAGTCTTTTCAGCGATTTATGGATACGGTCTTGAGAGGTCTCAATTTTGTCATTGTTATACATATAGATGACATTATTATTGCTTCAGAAAATCTCGAGGAACACGAGAAGCATCTGCGCAGTATATTCGAATGCCTCAGGAAATACGGGCTTAATATAAACATCAACAAATGTGTCTTTGCCCAAGAAAAAATCCAATATCTAGGTTGTCAACTTAATCAAGGAGTTGCACCTGTAACAGATCAAATCAAAGCCATCCAAGAACATTCAAAACCGAAGACTATAAGCGACTTACAGCGATTTTTAGGAATCATCAACTTTTATCGTCGATTCATTCCCGACGCCGCGCAAGCGCAAGCACCTTTAAACAAATTGTTGATCGGCGCAAAAAAGAAAGATAAGCGAGTAATCAATTGGTCAACGGAAACCGAGCACGCATTCAATAAATGTAAGCAGCAATTGATTAAAGTAACGCTACTCGCGTACCCTAAAGACTCTGCAACTTTGTCATTGCGGACGGATGCCTCAGATGTCGCTGTTGGAGCGACATTAGAGCAGTACGTGGACGGAAGATGGGAACCCCTCGGATTCTATTCGCGCAAGTTGGAAAAGGCACAAGTCAAATACAGTGCATACGACCGTGAGTTGCTTGCGATCTATCAAAGTATCAAATTCTTCAGATACATGACAAAAGGAAGAGACTTAATTATAGTAATGGATCACAAGCCTCTCACATTCGCATTCCTTCAAAAATCGGACAAAGCTTCACCCAAACAGGCGCGGCAATTAGACTACGTTGGACAATTTTCAATTAAGATAACACACGTAGCAGGAGTGGACAATGCAGTCGCTGATTCTCTTTCACGCATCGAAACTATCGACATGCCAGCACTCGTTTCCACAACAGAATTGGCCAAAACTCAAGCTATTGATAAAGAACTTCGTAGCACTCTTAATGAAGAAAACAAATGGAACCTTCACAAAATACAGGTTGACGATTCAAACGTCTACATTTACTGCGATCTAGCAGGTAACAATTTAAGGCCAAATATTCCAGTCTGCCTGCGTAGAAAAATTTTTACTCTAACTCACGGCCTATCACACCCAAGTAGCCGCGTCACGAAAAAATTAATCGGCAAGAGTTTTTTTGGCCAAGAATAAATAAAAACATTACGGAGTGGTCTCGCGCATGCATAGTCTGCCAAAAGAGTAAAATCCACCGGCACAACAAAAATCCGCTTGAACAATTCGAGGCACCTAAAGGACGATTTGAACATATCTATGTGGATAATCGTTAGGCCATTGCCGCCTTCTCAAAATTTTTCATATTGCCTACAATTATTGATAGATTTTCTAGATGCCCGAGGCAATCCCAATTCTTGACATTTCAGCCGACTGTATCGTCAAAGTTTTCTATTCTAATTGGATATCGGCGCCCCTATTACCATTACTACTGATCAAGAACGCCAGTTTGAGTCGCAATTGTTCGACTCATTGGCCAAACTTACCGGATGCAGTCGAATTAGAACGACAGCTTGCCGTCCTGAATCCAACGGAATGATCGAACGTTGGCACAAATTATTAAAGGCAGCCATCATGTGCCACGGAAACTTCAATTGGGTTGAAATCCTCCCAACTATACTATTAGGATTACGAACGAGCTTCAAAGAGGACATAAAGGTCAATTCAGCTGAACTAGTTTACGGTACGTCATTACGACTTCCTGGTGAGTTTTTTTTTAATGAAGAGATGCCACCTGACCCTCAACCGTACGTAAAAAAATTCCGCGAACATATGCGGAACATTAGAGCCAAACTTACCGCGCATCATAATAAGAAAAGAGCTTTCGCCCACAAAACTTTATACACATGTACCCACGTGTTTATACGCGTAGATGCAGTAAGGAGACCATTAGAACCACCGTACGAGGGCCCTTTTAAAATTATTGAACAAATAACAGATCACATTTTTTAAATTAATGTTAAAGGTAGGCACGTTAACATCTCCACTGAGCGATTAAAGCCAGCATTCTTTGAGATCGAGATTCGGGAGGAGTCAAACACACAGGAACCTGTACCAAATTCAGAGGCAATAAGAACTTATATTAACCCAAAGAAAACTGTTAAATTTAATACTTAACCCAAAGAAAACTGTTAAATTTTAAGAGTTAATTTTCACATATTTACATTCTTGTTATCACAAAATTTATATTTTGCGCTTTTATGTAAATCGCTAGAAGGGGGGGTAATGTAGCGTCACGCTAGGGATTTTTAGTTAGCAGCGCCTCCCCGAAAGACAGTTCCTTATCTGTATATAACAAGTAGTTACCGGCTGCACGCGTGCTGGGCACGCATTTGTTCTCCGCCAGGACCGGCACTGCCTCTCACCTTGCTTCTATCCGTAGGGCTAACTAGCGAACTCTTCGCCGAGTCGACAAAACACAATCTCTTGTCTAAAACAAGCTTAATAGAAAATCAAATTATGAATGCCAGCCAAAGAATAAACATCTATTTTTATAGATTGGCGCATATCTCTTCATATCATTATTTTTGTAGAGAAAAAAACTTAATATTTTTATTTTGTAGTGTTTATTCTTAATTGGCGCAAAATATTTTTATTTTGCGCCAATTAATTGCGCATATAATTATTTTTGTAGAAAAATTAACTTGTGTGTGTGAATACAATAATTTTTTATTTAAAATAATTGTCACTTTAATAATCAAAGTTATATCATTTTAGAAATGCATATTACTTAGGTTGAATTTGATTAAATGTTTTATCTTGGATTTGTAATTTTTTGTTATAAAAAATATCACTTAGGTGCAAAAGCATTCCTAGATTTTTGATATATCACTTAGGTTAGATTAGGTTAAGTTAGGTTGAATTTAATATGATTAAAACTATTATCTTGGATTTTGTAATTTTTGCATTAAACGTGTAATGCCACCAACAATCCATGAAATTTGAGATAGCGAGTCTTATCATATCAATTATTTCCATAAATATTGTTTGAAATTTATTAGATTTATTGTATTACTTTTTAACCACATTGGATGTACCGGCCATGAACAATGTACAAATTACATGCACGTAATTTTTAAATGATTTTTCAATTATTTACATATTAAAATTATTTATATATTTTTTTCTATGTATTATACTTTACAGATTATTTTCTTGTAATCCCGCTGATATTACAGGCTATTATCCTGTAATCTCGCAATATATTAAAGGCAATGTATTACAGGCTAGATAGTACAAGTTATTTTCCTGTAATCCGAGCGTGTAGTGCGAACATATTACAGAATATTACAATACTTCAGTCTGTAATTTCGTGTAATACTTTTATGTAGTTCCTGTAATATAATTTTCTGTAATCCGCTGTAGTTTCTTTCCATAAGGGTACCGGCGGGGCGGGTGCGGAAGAACCCCCCCCTCCTCGTGTGTATTGTTTTGGTCTACATGGATATTTTTCAAACTTTTTTTGTTAATAACTTTTTAACAAACAATGATCGCTGATTGAGTTATAAGGAAAAGTTACTTAGAATCGTGTCCTTGACAACATATGTTAAAATCAAAGTCATCGGCACGGTATCCCCTAAACTAAACAATTACCAGAAAAAGAATATAGCCATTGAAAACTAGCCTATTTGAAAAAAAAACTTGTAGTTTCATCTTTCTGATCTCAATTGATTTGATATATAACAAATATGTATGCATGAACATCAAAGTGTTTATAGATCATCATGAGTGTTAGGTTGCGTGCAGTCTTCGAAGTCAAGCAACGTCGACGATGGTTCATGTTGGATAGGTGACTATTTTTCTGATCGCAAAGTTAAACAGCCAAATGCAAGTATGGTGGAGTAACTGTGTTTGTTGAGAAACAATGTAAATTTAATTTTTTTCTTACATTATAATTACATTATTTCAACATTTTCGCGATGTTATTTTAATATTTTCGCAATGTTAAAAAAAATATAAATGCAACATTATTTACAACAACATT
This sequence comes from Monomorium pharaonis, assembly GCF_013373865.1. Taxonomy (NCBI): domain Eukaryota; kingdom Metazoa; phylum Arthropoda; class Insecta; order Hymenoptera; family Formicidae; genus Monomorium; species Monomorium pharaonis. Next base: position 15,449,042 of record NC_050469.1, read on the forward strand.
ACAAATGTTATTTTAACATTACCGAAACCTCCAAATTGAAGTCAAAGTTTATTCATAATAATGTTGTATACAACGTTAAAAACTACATACTTAGAAACGTTACTATGTCAGTGAATAACATTATAATAACGTTGTAGCAACGATTTTTTGCTTACTGGGCTGGATCTAAAGTTCGTTAATATTGAATTTTATATAATATTTCACACACACACACACACACACACACACACACACACACACACACACACACACACACACACACACACACACACACACACACACACAAAACACTTTTTTAAATATTTTTCTATATTTCAGAAGCTCAAAAGGAAAGGGTGGAAGTAGCGCTGCACTGAGTGCATTGACTTTGCTTGCTTTTCTATTTCTCTTAAATGTTATGCAGGTAATTATAGTGTACATAGTACAACCACATGACGCCACATATACGTAAGAAAATATCTATATCGGAACTTTTCAGACTTTTCGTGTATATAAATTCATTATTGTTACTAAAAAATGTAACTACATTACCATAATAATTATAAAAAGAGAAAAATTATGTCATTATCATTTTTTTAAAAAATTTAACAGTAATGACGATTATGTGTAATGATGTTAGACACGAGTAACTTCCAAATCATAATTCTAATTATTCTCACTTCTTTCAGCAATCCTTACAAGATAACAATTCGACGCTCGTTCCAACGACCACCACGTTATTGCTGCGAGACACCGAATTACCAATCATCTTGGATAATGAAGAGGAAAAAAAGGCTGAAACAAAAGACAACTTTGCACAAATAGTAAACCCATATGCTCCGAAAGTAATGACAAAAGATTATACGCGACATAAGAATTAATTATCTTTGACAAGTTTATATTTTCTAAAAAACTTTTCTCATATATATAAAATGTCTTATAATTTTCTAATTAAAAATATATATTCTCAATTTTCTTTTGTTTTTTAAATATTTAACTAACATTCTTTTCATAATAATAAATAATAAATTTATTATTTTGATAATATTTATATTAGCAATGTAAGATAAGATAATCAATAATTTACATCATTAAAAATACAGGTAAGATGTATCAGATAATCCTGATAATCAATAAACCGAAGTAATAATTTAAAATAATATGGTCATTCATCAAAACACACATACATAACAGTTTATTTTAATTTATTTTCTTTCTTTCTGAACATGAGAGATTTTTAAACATATCATTATCGTAATCATTCAAACATTACTTACTAGCATTTAAAAATGTCCGATTCTATAATTATTTACTTATACCCTACTTACACAACATTAGAAACATTTAAATATTTTTATTTCATTTTTGTAATACTTTTATACATTGCATGAAAAATAATAACAAACAGTCGTGTATTGCTAGAATGGGCAATAAATATTTTTTCTCTCTTTCTTTTTTTCTATTTATTTATACAGGATGTCCTATATCTGGTATGAAAGTCTTCATGGGAAGATAGACGGGATCAAGGTGGACATAAAAGCCCACCATAGTTGTTGGTTATTTTCAATGATAGCCGAGATATTAATTTTTCAAATTACGCGAATGAGAGCGTACTCTGCGCGCCGAGAAAAGGACTCGAGTCGCTCGAGCCATAGCACGGCTCACTGTATCAAGCATTGGCTGCCGGCGGCGGGGGGGGGAGAGGAAGAGGAGAAGCGTGGCGAGCACAGGCAGCGGTGCGCTTCTCCCCCCCCCCCCCGCCGCCGGCAGGCAATGCTTGATACAGTGAGCCATGCTATGGCTCGAGCGACTCGAGTCCTTTTCTCGGCGCGCAGAGTACGCTCTCATTCGGGTAATTTGAAAAATTAATATCTCGGCTATCATTGAAAATAACCAACAACTATGGTGGACTTTTATGTCCACCTTGATCCCGTCTATCTTTCTATGAAAACTTCCATACCACATATGGGACACCCTGTATATTTTTTAATCTATTTAAGAAGATAATAATTCTCAAAATGGAAAAAATTAAGCGAAAAAAATATGTCATTTATGTTTTTTATTAATTTTTTTTCAACAAGTTATTTGCAATATTGTATTCTAAAAAGTTAAACTATGGCTTTGCAAATTATCTTTAAAATGAAAAAAAGAGTTCAATTTTTTTAATAAAAAATAACTCGCAATTTGATAACAATTCTAGAAAAAAATTTCTATATGTTAGTCGACGTAATAAATATACTTACAAGGAAACGGACGGAATTATCGCTCATCGATTTTAATAAACTTTGGATATGTTGTAGAATATGAAAAACTATTAGACCCATATTTATTATAGCGGCGTATCTCGACGTTTAGAGGTTGAAATCACCCCTTGAAAATAACACATTTTTTTTGTTTTTGGCGAATATCTTTGAAAATATAAGGTTTATGAAAAAATGTTTTATACAAAAGTTTTATGGCATTTTGCACTCTTTACAACAGTATATTTAGATTTTTCAAAAATTTCAAACTTTTTAATTTACCCCACCCCCACTCCTTTTTTCGACATTTTGAAAATTTTGTAAGGACAAAAATTAAAGAACATTAAAAGCCGAATCCATCCATATATAATAATATATGGATTCCACCATTCTCAATTATTGGCAAAACAAGATGATAATCTTGTGCTATAGACGCCGCGCTAGAAGTTGCGTTATTTCTTTAGTCGCGTCACATTCAATACCTGCCTCTCCTGCGTATATTTTTATATTAGAACATAAAAACGGATTAATCTTAATTACATAGTACCCCGTATTACACGGTATAAAGCATAAATGCATATGTATAACAAAAGTAGCATCCCACACGGCATGTAACATTATTAAAATATTGTAATGTTCGGAAATGGTATACAAATATTTCATTAACATTTTAATTATAACTTTTCATCCTAAATATTTTAGAAATGTATTTGCTTCATGTTTTTATAAAATTGCAAATGCAATATGTCTGAAATCCTTTAGAAACATAAAAAAAGTTTGCTTTCATATTTGACTGTTTCTGTAATATTACAAAAAAAGTGGCAAATATAATATTTTAGAAGTATTCCTAAGACATTATAAAAGTAACATTATATTTACATTGCACAAATGATATTTCCTTAAATATTAAACGCAATATTGTATTTAAAATATTTCTAATAAGTTTCTGAAAGATTGCATAAATAATAAAAAATTACATTACAGTTAAAATAGCTGTCATACGAAAATTTTATTGTAATTAATATTTTTGTTATTAAATAATATTTTTATAAGATATTCTACACTTTTGTCAAAACATTACATACATATTATCTTCGACAGATTAGTGACCTGTTTCGAAAATAATTGCAACGCGTTTTCCAACTTAAAACTTAATTTTTTATGTATTCCAATCGTATAATTTTAACTAGTTTCATCACAAAAACAGGCAAAAACAGATATTTTTATAAATCATCCCATATATTATTTTGCATACGTAAAAATCAGTAAAAAACTATAAATATTTATTTATAAATCTATTATTTAACTATACATGTTTCATCTTTCTGACATCTATTGAACTGATCTATAACAAATATGTATCCGTAAACATAAAGTACTCATCACGGATTATCACGAAATGTTAGTCCGCGTACGATCTTCAAGGTCAAACAACGGCGGCTAACAATTGAATGGGTGACTGTTTTTCCGATTATAGAAATTAAACTATAATAGATGTAACTATAGTTCGAATGGTCGCGATATGCGTAAGGTACCATTGCGGTGGAAGATTTGTGGAATGTGGGTATAAGCTAGACGAAACATGTACCCGAAATATTTTCTAAAATGTTTCTGGAATATTTTACATTGATATGTTTCAAAAATATTATCGAAATATTACAGAAATTTTTTAGCAAGATTGCATTTGAAATGATCACGGACATTGAAACATTGCAGAAATGTTGCAGAAACAGTCATGAAATATTTTTGTGATATTACTGTAGAAGTGTAATATTTCAAATAAAAAGTTATAGAAATATTATATGTCGAGTGGGATATATGTGTGTGTATATAATACGTATGTGCGTACGTACATTTTCATTGGAAAGAAGACCTTTTCAAAAGGAAGGATCTTTGGTCCCCATACAATTTTTTTGCAAATTTATAAAAATGTTAACACCTCTTATATATTAAACACGCATGTATATTTTCTCGTATTAAATAGAATAATTTATAAATATCGTATTTTATTTAATGAATACTAGTAAAATTTTTTGGCGATTTTCCCTTAGCCTTGTGACAAATGTCGGTATTCTGTGATTGTATGAGTTTCGCCAAATAAAATATTTTATTTCAATTTAAATATATATTTTATTCCATAGATTTACCTTCTTTTTCGTTTTGAATTGATTTTTATTATTAAATGCAAATTATCCTTAATTTATGTTAAATATATATACACAAATATACATACAAACGATATGCAAATATATACGTGCGTGTTAAATACATAAAAAGTGTTAACGTTTTTATAAATTTGCAAAAAAATTGTATGGGGACCAAAGATCTCCTTCCTATTATTAATGGATATTTTACTAAAGCCTCATATAATGCGACTGCGCGAGAACAACCGGCCGGTCTATCAATACTAATATTAAACTTATTCGCCCGTATCGTGTGCCCTGATAGCACAGAAAAGTTTCTGCAATGTTGCAGAGACATAACACTGAAATGTTGAAACTATTACAGTTACGTTACGTTATGTCTCTGCAATGTTTTTGTAAGGTTGCAGCAATGTCAAAATGTCCGCTTTGATCCGCAAGAAGAACGTTTCTGAAATATTACGGGAATATGTTGTGGCAGCTTTTGGTTAGGTTATTCCCAGTGCACAATACGTTGTCAAAAAGATCTCTAAAAGATATCCTGTTTCTGAAAATGATGACATAAAGAGACTTCTAAAAGATAACATAATGATGTCAGAATGTTAACCAATGCGCCGTTTTTTGAGAACAGAAAGATATCATAAAATTGATATCTAAAAGATTTCTTAAATCGGATATCTTTAAACTGCAACTAGAGATAAAAAATAAAAAAAATTTTATTTTTTTAAAATTATTTTTATCAACAGTACATACTACATTTAGGACAAATTTTTATTAACTAACTAAATTTAAATTATATTATTTTATATTATTCTTACTTGCCACTGGTTTTGAACTCGGGACCTTAGGATGACGAACCTTGTACTTTATCTGCTACGCCAATTTGACTCATCGATATGAATACTTGTTATTGTCTACATATACCTATATGTTATAAACTTACGCAATTATATTATTTTTTATAAAAGCAATTAAATTTTGCAAAACATTAAAAATAAATAGCATTAATTTATTTACTTATTAATTTCATTGTTAAATTTATCTTTTTCCATAACCTTAATAATTTGATGGAAATTGCGATCCATTTAGCATTAATACTTTGAAGCGTTCAAATGGTTAATTAGATGGTTAACTATATAGATCATATATTCTAAACAAAATTGAATACTACATTTATTATCCTGTTTTTGTTCAGTACATGATGAATTTAGATTTTGTGCATTTTTTTGTGCGCAGTAATTATAGACAAACCATTATTTTTGAAAACATTATCTTTATGATAATTTTTTTAAATATCAAATGGATCTCTCATTCAGAATGTTATAGTATTATTTGATTTCTGAGTCAACTACGACGCGCATGGACGACTCCAAAATCGGACAGCATTGTGATATTTTTTATAAGACATTAAGCTGATATCATTTAGCTGATGTCATAAGGATAACATTTTCAAGAAACTTAAATGGAACTCTTCAATGAGATATCTCAAAGACTTCTCTTAGACCTCTAGTAGACGTCTCTGATAAATGTTACCATTTTGACATCATTTCCAAGATATCTAAATGTTTTCTTAAAAAAGTTCTCTTAAAGTTTTTATTCTGACAAGCGTGTCTCTGGTGAAAATGTAAAATCGGAGCGTAAGTCGAATGTAAAGGGAGAGTAAGAGCGTAAGTCGAATGTAAGGGGAGAGTAATAGAAGTGTTAACAAACCTTCTACGAAGCGTAAATTAAAACAATAAAATGTAAAAGAAGAGTTAACACTTCTTTTACATTTCATTGTTTCAATTTACGCTTCGTAGAAGGTTTGTTAACGCTTTTATTACTCTTCCTTTATATTCGACTTACGCTCCGATTTTACATTTTTACCAGGGGTTGTCTGGGTATACTAAATATAAGACAATTAAATAGTAAAATTTAACATATATTAAGAAAGTTGTAGAAACCCAGGTAGAACACAGAGTTACAGTAACATTATAATGTCATTATGATTTTATTTGTCATTTATAAGTACATGAAAGATGCTCTTATGACATTATGATGTCATCAAGTGACAAATGACATCATTGTGACTTCTATGTTTTACCTAGGAAATAATTCTCTCTTTCATTGTTTAGAATTTATTAAAAATTTATTAATTATATAATTTTCAAAAACTTACGATTTTTTTGGTTCCACACTACGTATGTATCTTAAAATGGCTTGCACAAGCTACTTAGAAATATATGCTTTCATTTCTTTCTCTGTAATTTTATCATCTGTACCCGCGATGCCGAGAATGTGCGGCAAACATATAATATGAAAGGTTTCAGAAATTTTGTATTTGTAATATTGCAAAGTATTACATTGCAGGTACATTTCAAACGTAAAGTTTCAATCAAGATGATTGCAGAAATGTTGCAAATGTAATGTTTAAAAAAAGGGTAGTCTCAGAAATATTACAAATGTGATGATACACAATTGAAACATTGAAACGTCTCTGCAACATAACTGAAACTCTTTGTGCTATCAGAGTGCAAAATGTATATATATATATATATATATATATATATATATATATGCGTATAAATGTATTTTCAAACTCATTAAATTAAATTATATAATTATCGTTATTATCAGAGTGTGCTATAGTGTAAATGTGCATATAGTGTAAATAATATAATTAGGCAAATAGTTATTGCAGTTTATATTTTATACTTCTCTTTTGATATTATATATTTTGTTATATTGTATTTGCAGTTTTGTATAATATTAAAATAAAATAAAATAAATAAAATATTTAAAAAATACTTTGCTTTATATTAATCTGTATTCGCATTTGTAACAATAAAAATGTACGTACGCACATACGTATATATATGCTACTTTTGTTATACATATGTATGCATTTATGCTTTATATTGTGTAATACGTTGAGTATTATGTAATTAAGATTAATCCGTTTTTATGTTCTAATATAAAAATATACGCAGGAGAGGCAGTTATTGAATAAGACGCGACTAAAGAAATAACGCAACTTTTAGCGCGGCGCCTATAGCACGAGATTATCATCTTGTTTTGATCAATAATTGAGAATGATGGAATCCATATATTATTATATATGGATAGATTCAGCTTTTAATGTTCTTTAATTTTTGTCCTTACAAAATTTTCAAAATGTTGAAAAAAGGAATGGGGGTGGGGTAAATTAAAAAGTTTAAAATTTTTGAAAAATCTAAATATACTATTGTAAAGAGTGTAAAATGCCATAAAACTTTTGTATTAAACATTTTTTCATAAATCTTATATTTTCAAAGATATTCGCCAAAAACAAAAAAAATATGTTATTTTCAAGGGGTGGTTTTAACCCCTAAACGTCGAGATAAGCCGCTAAAAAAAATATTGGTCTAATATTTTTTCATGTTCTACAACATATCCAAAAAAATATCTCATTAAAATCGGTGAGGGACAGTTCTGTTCGTTTCCTTGTTAGTCAAAAACAGAAATGTTCTAAATGACAGTATACTAATTAATACCATGTATATGTACACACACACACACGCACACACAACACAAAGTATCTAATACTAGGTGTAACATTGACAGGTAAGTAAAGTGGATTAAATTCAGTTTAAAAAATCTGTTCCTATTAGTAATTTGCATAATATGAAAAATTAATTGATAAAACTCTGTACAAGTGTGTTCACGTGATTTAGTTACAATTGAGAAATCGTCCAGTTTTCACGGTTAGTAAACGTATGATAAGATTTTAGGAAAATCGCTTTAAAAACAATGTACCTTTTGTGTGTGTGTGTGTGTGTGTGTGTGTGTGTGTGTGTGTGTGTGTGTGTGTGTGTGTGTGTGTGTGTGATGTGTGCGCGCGCGCGCGCGTGTGCGTGTGCGTATGTGTTTTAATAGGTATGTACATAGATAATTTTATCATATAATGTTTACAGTCGGACTTCCAATTCTATGACATTTTCGGTCTGGAAAACCTCTGATCTTACGACAAAAAGAAGGATCCCCAATCTGCTTTCGATTAGGATTGATCGATTTCTCTATGTCGATTTCCCTTACGTTTTTACGAACTTTTGAAAAGTAGGGATAGGATTCTCTCTCCGCGGTCGTAGCATGAGAGACTTTTTTGTCGTAGGATGACAGGTTACAAGATGAGAGGGTCATAGGATGGGAGGTTCGATTCTATATAACTTTTCAGTACTAACAAAAAGTATTCAAATAATTTAAACAGAATAATAAATAAGATTAGATAAAAACAGCATAAAATGCAATCACAAAAAGATGTTATAATTAATTAAAATAAAAATTTAAAGAAATATAAAATGACGTTTATAAGTATTAAGTATTTTTAAAATTTTAAATATCAGGTATTAGTCATGTGTAATTTTCACAATTAGATTTTTGGAACTTTATAAGCTTATCCTGATTTGATTTTTCATCTCTAATTCTGTTGTTTGTGAAAGGTATATATTTATACTACCTATTTATACGATCATGCTGAGTAAATAGGTTTTATCGGTTCATGATATATGTACATGACGTACTTATACAAAAAGAAAAGAAAATTATTTTAACAATTAATGATTCGGATTAACGAAAAAATATATAAATATATTTGTAGCTTAGAATTTCATTCTCACTATTAGTCGCGAAATTGTTACATTTGTTTTGTCGTGTAAATGCAACGGAACGATTAATACACGGAATATCTTGCTCTGCAAGAATCGAATTCGATATATTTTTATTCGATCTTAGGCTCCAATTCCTTTGATACGCGAAAATGATTTTTATTCGTGGCAATAAAAATGCTATCACCGTTGTGAAATAATTATAATTGGAGTAATTAAAAATAAATGTCATTGTGAGTACACCTTTTAAAAATAAAAATTACAATTTTGTATGATTTTACAATTGCACAACAAATTGGATCATGCTTTGTTAACTTTATAATTATTATTACGTTTAATTAATGTTATTTTGATGGAAAAACGTTTTATTATCGCAAATTTACGTTGTTATTGCCCCAATTATATTTATTTCCATTTTGTCGTATTTTTAGCATCAAAATTAAATTCACATTACAATTTCTTAATTAAATAAATTACGTGTATATTTATAAATACGCACACACGCACACACATACAAACGCGCGTGGTCATTTATATATAATTCCTGAAAATTCATTCATCTAATCATCAAAATCTAAAAAAAGGAAATCATCTTGCACAAACATCTTAATTAAACATTGACCAAATTGCGCCGTTTTCGCGGGATTATTTACTCTTCTGCATAGATTTACTCATCTCTTTTCTTTCGTTGAAAAGAGAAGAAAAAAGGAAAAGAGACGAGTATATCAATTTAATCCAAATATTATTTAAGCGCTTACAGATCTATTAATTAATTAATTTCTTGGCTTAGTTACTACATGTCCATGTGGAGGTGAAAAAGGAGACCAAAGGACGGAAGAAAATAAAAATAAAATGGAAGTAGAGTGGAAAGTCGATTCAATTCCAATATGTAATCTCTATCATATCAAGTATATAATTTGATACAAATAACAATAAAGCGTTTTACAACAAATTGTCAATCGATACATCTATAGCTTCTATTTAAGGTATTTGTAAAACATAATAACATCTGTCCTATTAAAATTTTGATAAATAAAAAAAATACGTAGCTTTAAAAAAGATTAACTTTTATCATTGTAGCTGTCAGTGAATGCTAATATCTTTAAACGATACAATATTGTCAATCTTTAATCAAATATTTCGACATGATAGACAAGCGACAAATGGTATCTGTTGCTTAATAATTAATCTTTTCACTTTCTGTCTCCCTTTTCCTTATAGCTAAAAGGACAATATCACAAAAGAACTTAGTTATTGAGTACAAATCGGGAAAAACAATTTTATATAAAAATATATAAATATATATACACTGAGCAACAAAATTAACGCAACACAAATTTTTACCAAAATTTCATTCAACTTTAAATAATCGTAACTTCGCAAAAACTTATCGTATTGGAAAGTTCTTTTTTTCATTTTAAAGATTAAAGTCTCTACTTTAAAGAGCATTTGTCAGATCATTTTGATTCTCTCCTTTTCCCTTTTCGGCATCTCTTCAAAAGTAAGAATGTGTTTTGTCTTCAAAAATTTTCATACTTTGACGCGGAATGCAGTGAATTTTTCTCGTAAATTTTATAAAAATTATCGCAAAATATGATTTTTTGGCGGAGTTAATAAGATTTTAAGAAAAAATGGTCATTTTGATTTTCATCGCTTATTACTCGTGAATAGATCAACTTACAGCGCTCCGCAAAAAAACAATGGAAAATTGAAAACACTAACAAATTCAAATTTGCACTTTCAAATGTTAATTGATAAATTGGGAAAAGCGCTTAGGCAAATTTGGTACAAAATTCCACAGAAAATTGTTGAGAGGTGCATAAACATATAAGAACGTTTAAAAGCAGTAATTGATCAAAGAACGTTGTGTTTATTACTGGGAAGTAATCGTATTATAAAACTTTGCTTTAGCGATGTAATTGGATCTTTCTTCACGACAGTACATTGAACTAAATGAAAACCGTAAAATATGCGATTTTTTACGTAATCTTTGAACGCGATTTGTTGTTAGAAAAAATAAATTTATGAAAAAATTAATAATAGCATTCAAAAGTGTAAACTTTCAGCTTTAAAATGCTTTTTTGCTGAGCGCTGTACATTGATCAGTTCACGAGTAACAAGCAATAAAAGTCAAAATGATCATTTTTTCTTAAAATCTTGATAGCTCCGCCAAAAAAAAATTGTACAGACTTCAATTTTCTTTTAATTTGTAGGGAAAAGTTTATATTTTACGATAATTTTTATAAAATTTACGAGAAAAATTCACTACACCCCATGGAGCACGTCAAAGTATGAAAATTTTTGAAGACAAAACACATTCTTACTTTTGAACAGATGCCGAAAAGGAAAAAGAAAAGGATCAAAATCTGACAAATGCTTTTTAAAATAGAGATTTCAAGCTTTAAAATAAAAAAAAGAACTTTCCAATACGATAAGTTTTCGCGAAGTTACGATTATTTGAGTTGAGTGAAATTTTAGTAAAAATTTTTGTTGCGTTAATTTTGTTACTCAGTATATAATGCGTCTATATATGTTTATACCATATATTTTACTTTTTTTGTAAAATTTCTGTTTGATATAAAAAATAATAGTTATACTAAAAAAACAGAAACTAATTAAAAAAGTAATTTTCGCATTGCTTCTTTTAAAAAAGCTAAGTATGAAAAGTTAAAAAAAAAAAGGTCTATATATGTGTAATCATATATAATATTAATGATTTATGTCATGAATCATATATATAATTATATGAATAATTTTTTCTCGCATTTCATATCTAGCTTTTCAAAAGAAACAATAAAAAAAAATTTTTTTTATTAGTTTCTGTTTTTTCAGTATAACTATTATTTTTTTATATCAAACAGAAATTTTACAAAAAAAAAACTATGTAAACATATTTCATATATATTTATGTTTTCATATGAAACATTTTTCCCGGGAACTTATTCAAATATTCAAGTATAATCGTTTTGACGAGAGACGTTACATATCATTTATGAAACTAAAAAGGGAAAAAGAACAATATCATCGTGCAAAAAGGAATTATTATTTTAATCGTAAACGCATATGTGAATTTTTCTTTAATGTTGTGTAAATTCACTCTGTCGTTACGCGCATAGGGTAAAGACGGGCATTATAGCCATAGTTTTTATTTGAGGTCATTTTCAAACCACTGGTTTTTTTATTTCGTAACTTTCTGAAATTCTAGTGTATTTAATAAGCTTTGATGACAAAATGTCTTGATCAATTAAAATCTATCCATATTCGAAGAAAAAAAAAAAGAATCTAAAGGATGCGTTTTGGCCATATTAAACGTGGAGTGGGTAATATGGCCAACTAATAGAAAAGTGTACAAAACTATTTTGCAAAGGTAATTTTAATCGTACAGAACATAAATATTTAAACATTTGAAACATACACATTTGAAAAATAAACATTTAATAAAAAAACATTGAAAAATAAACATTTAATCGGAATGTTAAATCTGTGCACCCGCTAACTATAAGGAAATTACATAAAACGGTAACACAACACGTAATGCTGTCGTGCTCTCACAATCATTATTTTCTTGCTTCGCTGTTATTGTCATTCTCTAACGTAATACTCTAAACTCCGTTGTACTCCCTGCTCTCTCGTTGCACTCGCTGGCCATATTAGCCGCCGAGCATACATTTAATAATGTGCATTATAATTACAAAAATAATGGGCAAAACATAATAAATTTATTATAAAAATATAGCCAAGATTCAGCTTTTGAAATGTGTAATGAGAAAAGCCAAAATTATTTTGTTTTAATTTGAAAATCTTATTTAGTTGTAAGTGCGATGTCTGACTTTGATGTGTATATTTTAATGATTATGGAGAACAATGAAGCACCAAACCACAAATAACAATAAAATAGAGAGGTTCTTGTTACCAAACTTCAAGAAAGCTACAATAATTAGTTTTTATACATTATCGACGTTTATCCATGTTTAGAATATTTACGGGTATTGTGGCCATATTATCCGCCTGGCCATAATGCCCGCCTTTATCTAAATGATCTTTATCTTAATGGCACTAGGACTCTCTCACACACACACACACACACACACACACACACACACACACACACACACACACACACACACACACTCTCTCTCTCTCTCTCTCTCTCTCTCTCTCTCTCTCTCTCTCTCTCTCTCTCTCTCTCTCTCTCTCTCTCTCTCTCTCTCTCTCTCTCTCTCTCTCTCTCTCTCTCTCTCAAATAGCGCAGAATCAAGCCATGCTGGTAATGTTACAATGTAAGCGAGAAACCAAAGTTGAATGTATGTTGCAAGCGTTGCGTTTTATGTCAATAAGACAGAGTTGTATTATGTACGTGTATATTTGTGTTTAAAGTGATGAAAGGACTATTACCTGATTATTTTAAAAATAAGATACAGATAGAGTAGGTGATGTAAGTGGAAGGCTGATACGACAAGTGGTAATATTGCGGTTCAATTTTGGCGAACGAGAAGAGCGCAAAAAAGTATGTTCTATGAGGGCATAAAAATGAATAGTGATTTATCACTAGAAATTAGGAGCAGCGAGAGGATGGAACAGTTTAAAAGATACATAAAAAAATATTTTTTAGTTGTTAATTAGTATTAAGGTAATTTTTAAGTACTTTTAAATACTTAATGTATTTAAAAATAATAGTTATGAAAGCTAAATAAATATTAATCAATCAATCTCTCATCCAAAACTACGTCAATAATTGTCCTGCTTCAAATGTAAATAATTACTTTTTTTTTTACTATATCTCATCAAAACTATACGGGACCATTGCTTAGTTTATAAAGAAAAGTTGATTGATATCTTCATTTGTGTATATAACATGAATGAAGCCCGATTATGCACATAAACGATCAGACACAGTAGTATTTCCCAATCGGACACAGTCCCGATTGGACACGGGAAAAATGGCAAGTCGAATCGACATTGATCAGACGTCAATGGCGCCTACAGCTTTCCCAGGTAGAAATATTAAATCAGATCGACGTCAATTAGACGTAGATAGCATTTACGCGGCTCCATGAAATGGAGATAGAGGGTGTACCGATATATGTGTTGCAACTATATATGTTTCATTTTCTTTATAAAATCTCTCTCAAACTAAAAAAAGAATGAATAAATGAGTGAATAAATTGAAGAATGATATGATATGATAAATATTATAACTAAAAATATTAATAACCGACATGAGATCTGGCTCGGGGAATGCTCATGGAGCGTGTAAGAAGAACGTATCCCTTCTAATTAACCTATAATCTGTATAAACTCAAGGACATCCTTGCCAATACTTTGGGTACTATTTCAAGAAAATATATTAAGATATTCATAATTGTCTGGAATAATATCATAAGAATATAGCGGTTTTTAGCCGAAAGTATTTATTACATTGTATGTAAGTAGCGGCTGTTAGCCGATAACATTTCCTTTGTCTATATTGAATGTAATTTGAAAGCACACGTATTTGATTGATGTTAAACAGCATTCACATTCTGCTGTTCATCCGTTAAATATCCTAAGTTACGTATTTGTATTTATAATTAATAACATAATTAAAATTTCCATTAGTGTATTAGAATTATGTAATACAATAACTGTTTCCCTTAATTATAAAATAATTAAATTACATATTTACAATAAAATACTTAATAAATTAATTTTCCTTCATTATTATTTATTATTAATATTGTTAAATAAAATTCATACTTAATAAAATAATATAATATATTAAAAAATAATAAAATATTTAAAAATTTGAACCTGTTTTATCGGTAAATTCAAATATGCTATCGAACATTTTCGAACATCTTTTTCGAACATTTTTTTAACATTTCTTGTTAATATAATTAATCTCCAAAATATTCATTAAAAAAATATTCATTTACTATTAAAATTTATTTTGACTTTTAAAAAACATTAAATAATTATTTTAATGCTTAAATAAACGTTTCTTTAATGAAAAAGTAAACTTATCTCTTTATTTTTAACATTTAATTTAACATTTAACCTTTAAGAAAATGTTTTTTTTAATATTTTTTAAATATTATTTAAAATGTTTTTTAAATATTATTTTCCCACTCGGGCGGTATCAGACTGTCCGCGCACGCAAATTCAATTCGATTCCTATTGTTAATTTGCTGCCAAATTTTATGAGCAAACTCTAACAAATCGTATTGCTGAAATAACGAATTAAATAATTTACAAGCCACTTTTAAGGAAATCTGTGTTATTAATATAATGCACGCTAATATTTTGCTTACAAGATGTTTACTGTGTTGTTTGTTTTTTTTAATTCAAATATAATTTTATATAATTTTAAGATAGTAATAAATGTGAAAATTATACAAATTATATAATTATTATACATATACTAATTTAATTGTATAATACGTACTATAATTAGAATAATAGTTATTTGATTTTTCCTACATATTATTAAATATGATAGCTAGAATATTACAATACTTTTTCTAATGTCCTATTTGTAAATACATTTTTTTACCTATATTAATTGCTAAATCAAAAACAGATTTAAAAATTTAATATTTCTTGTAATTTAATCTATTGACATTGTATTTGAATTTAATTGGAATGAATTGTTGACGCGCAGTGTACAGATAAAAAAGTTATGTAAAATAAAAAATTATTCTCCTACATCTGTCGTTTTAAAAGTAATTAATATAACACTCCAATCAAAATACTGAGCAGTTGTAATACCGAATGCGGCCATTATATCCAGTAGATAACTATTAGATGTTTTATAGACGTCGATATTAACATCTAGATAGCGTCGAAATTCAAAGAACGTCTGCATAGACATTAAATTAGACGTTAATTAGATACATCTAAAAAACATCGATTCAATGTCTATCCGACCTGCCATTTCCTCCTGGGTTGTGTCCGATCAGGGCGGTGCGCAATCGGGACCGTGTCCAATTGGGACTGTGTCCGATCGTTTATGTGTGCAATCGGGACAGTCCCATATATATGTAACATATACCAAAATTAAAGTCATTATCGCAATGTCCCCTAATCTAAATAATTATTTCAAAAAAACTTGTATGTGTGTGTGTATATATATGTACATATATATATATATATATATATATATATATATACTGGCGCAAAAAAAACGAAACAAAAATTTTGACCGATTTTTAGGCAATCTTCAAAGTGATGCAACTTTGCGAAAAATCATCCAAATTATATGTACTTTATTTAAATTAAAGGGCAAAGGCTCTACTTTGAGAATCCCTAGGCGAAAGTTTAATTTGTTAAGTGCAAACCTTTTGTATCGCATAAAAACCAAATATGTTTTTTTTAATTGAAAAAAGTAAAAGTTTGTTATTATTTTTCACAAGTTTCTCGTTAAAATCTGGCTAATATTAATCCAGATTTTTAAAGTTCATTCTTTTCTAAGTAATTTAATAAAAATATATATCGATACGATGTTTTTTGTTGATTGCACACGAGTTTGAAATTTGCACTGCATTTTAGGGTATTTTAGCGAATAAATACGGTATTTTTTGAATATCATGAATTTTGAGTATCAATATGATATTGCACATTGATTTTATTCGTGTTTAACTTAATCATACCGCCGTCATCAAAGTAACCCGATGTGCACCACGTAGACGTAGAGAATGTACAAAATCCGACCGTCATTCTCCACGTGGTGCACATCGGGTCATTTTGATGACGGCGGTATGATTAAGTTAAACATGAATAAAATCAATGTGCAATATCATATTGATACTCAAAGTTCCTGATATTCAAAAAATATCGTATTTATTCCCTAAAATGCCCTAAAATGCAGTGCAAATTTCAAACTCGTGTGCAATCAACAAAAAACATTGTATAGATATGTATTTTTTTTAATTGCTTAGAAAAAAATAAACTTTGAGAATCTGGATTAATATTAGCCAGATTTTAACGAGAAACTTGTGAAAAATAATAACAAACTTTTATTTTTTTTTTTATTAAAAAAAACATGTTTGGTTTTCATGCGATACAAAAGGTTCGCACTTAACAAATTAAACTTTCGCCTAGGGATTCTCAAAGTAGAGTCTTTGCCCTTTAATTAAAAAAAAAGTACATGTAATTTGGATAATTTTTCGCAAACTTGCATCACTTTGAAGATTGCCTAAAAATCGGTCAAAATTTTTGTCTCGTTTTTTTGCGCCAATGTATATATATATATATATATATATATATATATATATATATATATATACATTACATATACATACACACACATACGAACATTTTTATAATTATTTACATTAGAAGACATCGCGCTAACGACCTTAACTTTGATATATGTTATATACACAAGTGAAGATATCGATCGACACTTCTTTATAAACTAACTAATGATCTCGTATTGTTTTGATGAGATATATTCATATAAAAAAGTACTTATCCACATGTGAAACAGGACAATTATTAACGTAGTTTTAGATCTTACGCAACAGTGGGATGTATCTCGTTTCACATGGAAAGTCGAAAAGCTATGCAGAACAGTACAAATTTAGACTAAATTGCTATATTTCTTAAACATTATTTATTAAAAACTTGAACTTTTTAACAAACAATGAAGACGGACTAAGACTTTTTATAGGTTACTCAGAATTTTAACCTCAATAATATCTATCAAGATTAAAATTATGAAAATGTTCATTAATTTAAATGGAAATTAATACGTTCAACTTGTATGTAAATTTATCTCAAAAATTATACATATATTAAATTAATCTATAGTTTATAAATCTAAAGAAAAGTTGATCAGTTACCCTCTGTATAATATATACAGGGTTGGAAAATAACGCGTTACTTGTAATGCCGCTACCGTTACAGTAATTTTTTTGGTATTGGCGTCATCTTTTTTCTGTACCTGTTACGGTAACGTAGTTATATTTTCTTAGTAACGGTAACAAATTTAACAGTTAATTTTATCGTTACTTTTTATAGTTTGAATTTTTTACTTATAACATATCATAATTTTTACATTTTCAATCTTTATTCAACCGATATTCACAGTTAAAATCATCTTATAAAAACAGTTTTAAGATATAATCATGAATCAATGGACGCGTTCAGTAGACGGAGCGGATCAGTGAGCGCTCAGTAATTCTTTACTATGATTGGTTTCTGCTTCTAAATCCAACGAAAAACTAAAGCCAAAAACTAATTATATTAGAGAATCACTGAGCGCTCACTGATTGGCTCCGTCTGCAGAATGCGCCCAATTACAGAATTGTAGCTCTTATAAACAAACTTTATAAATATCTTTTAAGTTTATTGCAAGACTGCCCAAAACTAAAAAGCTATTTATTAAATTCAATGCAACTTTACTAAGCAGCGCAGCTGTTGAGAGAATGTTTAGTATTGATAAAACTGTTTTATTACCTTGTAGAGATAATCTAAACAATGATATAATGGAATATCAACTTTTAAAAATTAAGGTAAATGTCTAGAATAGGTACCCGTGCGAAAAATCAATTTTTTTCAATCAACAAAACTACTATAGAAATGGAATGTAGAAGTGTTTTTAGGGAGGGGAAATTTGATTTTTAGAGCGAAACGACGTCCACGCTTGTACTGTACCACATGAGTTTGCGACTTCAGATTTGAAATTGTGGCTAAACAGCGACTAAAATTAGTTGGATTATAATTAGAAAAGAACAGGAAGGGGGTGAAGGGAGAGGGGCGGAGCTCATGCATTCTCTGCATCACATGGATTTGCAAACATACAAATCACGAATTTTTGTTTAGACGTACTTTTCCCAATCACTGCGATCACATTCATACATTTTTTCGTTTTTGCCATTTTTTAAATAATGATTTAATGAATAATGTTCAATAAATTTATTGCAAATTTATTGCATGTTTGCAAATTCATGTGGTGCAGAGAAAGCATGGGCTCTGCCCTTCCCCCTACATCCTCTTCTCATTTTTTCCTAACTCTAATCCAACCAATTTTAGTCGCTATTTAGTCACAATTTCAAATCTGAAGTTGCAAACCCATGTGGTACAGTACAAGCGTGGACGTCGTTTCACTCTGTAACTAAGGGGGGGAGGGGGGAGGTATGAGTGGACCTCACTTCGCATGGAAAATCAAAAACATAATGCTACAAAAAACGTTTTGGCAGCGCTTCGTCCTTCTTCATACCCCCTTCCAGTATTAGTTAATAAAATTAACTAATAAAACTCAAATTGTTTCAAATGAGTTATATGAAGTTTTAAACATTTAACGTCGTCCTTCTCAAAAATATCTTTATGGCAAAAATCAATAAGACATAAAATGTGTATTTCAATAAGATTTACAACTTTTATTTGAAGTATTTTTCGAAATTTCCATTATTTACGGAAATAAATGGAAAAAACCATAATGTTTACGGTTTTTTCATGGTTTTTGCTATGAAAATCAAATTGCTCCTCCCTAAAAACATTTCTATATTCCATTTCTATAGTAGTTTTGTTGATTGGTATTGAAAAAAATTGATTTTTCGCACCGGTACTTATTCTAAACATTTACCAAAATTAATAAAAATTACCAATAAAATATAATGAATTTATATTTTGTATAATAGAATAATTGATAATGCTATATCCTAATCCAAATAATCCTTGTAATTTTATAAATTTTAAGAAAACAATTGTAAGTTTAATAAAATTATATCAAGAGTAAAAATCTAAATTTGTCTATATTTATAAATTTAATTAGTTAAATTTATAAATATAGATTGAAAAATATTTTTATTTACATTTTAAGTATTTTAAAACTGTGTTTAAAAAATATGTTGCTTACGTTAATATTTTAAATAAAAAAATATTTTACAAAATTTTCATTTAATCTCGTTTTAGCATTAAAAAGGTAACAGAAAAAGTAACGAATCATTACTTTTTAAATGACGGTAACGGTAACGAGTTACTTTTGAGAATCAAACGAGTAACGGTAACGGGTTACTTTTTTAACTCAGTAACGAGTAAGGGTGTGTGTGTGTGTGTGTGTGTGTGTGTGTGTGTGTGTGTGTGTGTGTGTGTGTGTGTGTGTGTGTGTGTGTGTGTGTGTGTGTGTGTGTGTGTGTGTGTGTGGTGTGCGTGTGCGTGTGCGTGTGCGTGTGCGTGTGCGTGTGCGTGTGCGTGTGCGTGTGCGTGTGCGTGTGCGTGTGCGTGTGCGTGTGCGTGTGCGTGTGCGTGTGCGTGTGCGTGTGCGTGTGCGTGTGCGTGTGCGTGTGCGTGTGCGTGTGCGTGTGCGTGTGCGTGTGCGTGTGCGTGTGCGTGTGCGTGTGCGTGTGCGTGTGCGTGTGCGTGTGCGTGTGCGTGTGCGTGTGCGTGTGCGTGTGTGTGTGTGTGTGTGTGTGTGTGTGTGTGTGTACACTACTAACTTCCCATCCCTGACATATATCAAGATTAAGGTCAAACACGATATCCCATAATCTAAATAATTATCCTATTTTTTTCTCTTCTAAATTATAGATTAATTGCAACAATCGAGTAAACAACGGAATAAAATAAATAAAACAATAATTTTTTGTAATACATTCTCTTTTTAGAATACATATTTACTTGAAAAATGAGAAATTATTCTTTCTTACTAATGTATAAAGAGAAAAGGATTGAGAAATTAAACCGAAATTAAAGAATTTATATTAATTTTTTAAAAATTATAAAAAATTAATTCTAAAAAATAAAATTTTATTTTCATCGATGCTTTTATTGTACACTAAAACTCGTCATTTCAACATGTCAAAAAGTATTTTTGGAAAATGCATGAAAATGCTATATTGTTCGACTGACTTCACCTGAGGTGTTACTTATAGACAAATTGTTATAGACGTAAACAAGTTGTGTCTTTTACATTAGTATGAATGTCAATGACGCATTACAAGACGACCATATACAGGGCGGCTGAATTTTTTTATATAGCGCTTGCATAGAGGTAGAATGGACCAAACTGAGTAGAAAAGTCCTCTACCATTTGGCGGTGGGCTGGGCAAATCGGCTATTTTTAAAAAATTAATAACTCGTTATATTGCGAAAAGTGCAAAATAATACAGGACTTTTCTACTCAATTTGGTCCGTTCTACTTGTAAGCGCTATGTAAAAAAATTTTAGCCACTGTATATCCACATACAAATATTGAACGATAAATATTACTCTTAAAAAATTAATACTTTTAATTATGTATTTTATGGACCTTCGATCCATTGGCCCATTAAGAAATAGCCCATTAAGATTGCGTTTTTTTTACCGATATCACAATTATCTTGATATATTCTATAGATATTTTGATATTTATTTGACAAATTTTTTATACTACGCGTACGCTTTTTTTTTATTCTTCATCAAAACAATAAAACTTGTCGCAAGAAAAGAGATCAAATCGTTATTAATCGCGTTATCGAGCTGATTTTTTAAACGCAGATAAAACAATTAATCCTCCACAGACATTAAGTTAGCCTTGGTACATTTTTTGTTTTTCTTTTTTTTTTTTTTGAAGAGGTAGATATAGAATTCTCTCTCATTCTCTCTCATTCTCTCTCTCTCTCTCTCTCTCTCTCTCTCTCTCTCTCTCTCTCTCTCTCTCTTTCTCTTTCTCTATCGTACAAGAGCTTGACTTATAAAATGCGTACGATTAATAAGTGCATTTTGTCTCAACTCCCTAAAGTTTCCGATCAAGGGAGAATAATAAAGAATCACGCACTTCGAAATTAGCACGTTCGCGTAAATGATGGCTCGTCAGGCCAAATCTAAAAACGAAGATGCAAAAAGAGATCATGGCGAGTAGAAAAGTCGCTGGCGTAATGAGGAGCACTCTATAAAATACAGCGATAGTTGAAAAAATCCATATAAGTGCTATTTAACCCTTTCGCTCCGAAACTATACATGACGGCACTATAGTGGCCGTCCGCGAACCCGTCGCTGTGTATGAAAGACCATTACAGTGATCGTCTGCGATTTTACTGTGATAATAAGAGAAATATTATGTTTACAATAAAATGTTCAATGCTATTATATTACGTTACGGTCACCGTAAAATTGTCTAACTGTAAATGCTATTGTACAAGTTTGAAAAACAATCGATCAGTAAATGATCGTTTAATACCGGTTTCTCCGGCTCAACATTGAATAAACTTCTTAACGTCGGTACAAGATTAACGTGTCCACGGAAATATACATGTCTATAAATTTATGCTTATCTATATAATATAAAGCTTCGAAAGCTCGCTCGAACATTGCGAGTTCTCACTTTAATGTCCGTGCAAGTACGTAATAGTTGATAAAATAATATGTATATTCTACAACTTTTACAATTTTCCTTCCAGAACTTTCAAGAAGAGAGCGCAAAATACGAGCAACGCCCGAATGTTTTATCGACAAATTTCGCGGCGAGTCCCTCTTGTCGAGCGAAAACTTTTGACTAATGTATAATGGTAAAAATTAGTAGAAACATTAGCGAACCACCATCCTCGGGTGCTTCTAGGTCTCTGCTTCTGATAAAGTATGTGTGTGATAAACTCTTAAACTCGTAAAATAAGAGGAAGTTGTTTAACCGCGATTTTGTCGTCCAAAGACTACGAAATTTATACTTGAAAAGAAATTTGTTGTACAACACGTAACACTCCATTTCTTTTTCTTACATATATCGGACTCGAGATAGTATAAAGAAATAAGCTCTTCGATTAGAAAATCGGAATAACAAACACTTTTCTTCAACTAAATCGACTACAAGAAAAAGAAACGAAGCAATATGTAACAATGCAATATCACAAAAATATAATGCAAAAGTGTGTCAATCCGATGCGGTGCAAAAATGATCTGATTGATGTACAGTGATATCGTACAGAAGTAAATCGCGTTCAAGACGAAAGGCATCACGAAATTCGATTTCGAAGATGCAAGCGAATATCGGAAGTTTTATCGTGCTCCCGCTATGACCTATCAAAAAATGTAAGATCAATTCTGATTTTATTCAAATTGATCTTTCTAGAAATTTTTCTCGTAAAAAAAGAACTTTTCTTTTAGAATCAAGTCAAGTTGACTTGTATATCGGAGGAACTCGGATTCATCTTTCCAATTAAAGAAAAGGAAAATCCAAAGATCCTAAGGCGTAAGTGCGCTCTATACGAGTATAATAATAATAACAATAATAATAATAATAATAATAATAATAATAATAATAATAATTATTATTATTATTATTATTATTATTATTATTATTATTATTATTATTATTATTATTATATTATTGATGCTGATTTTCGTCATTTTCCTCCTGCGATATGATACTCGACCTGTTGGAACGCACGTCGAGATCCATTGCAAAGGGTTTCGTCGAATTGCCGAGAAGCACCTGCGTGCTCTGGCTATCGTCAATGCTCAGCGAGTACTCCAATGAGCTGTCACTGAAAGTACAAAAACAAATTTCTACTCGTCACTAGCGCCTTCGCGGATCGTCCCAGGCCGGACACGTGATTAGCTCGGTTTGACAATCGGTAGCCGGATTAGTTTACCTGACGATACTGGCGCGGTCGACCGAATTACCGCCGCCGGTGGTCGCTGTACAGTTTTCGCCATTGCACGCTCGCTCGCCATTGCTGCTACAAGAGGAGGTTCTGGTGTTGGTGCCAGTGGCAGTGGTAGTGGCAGTGGCAGCAGTAGTAACAGTGGCGGCGATAGCCACTGTCGCCGCCACTGTCACCGCCGCTGCCTCCCGCATGGACACCCGCCTAGACTCCTCGTGACATTCGCACTTGCACTCTTCCGGTTGCACATAGCTGTAACTACCGCTGATAGTCTTTGTGATCTCATCTTCTGGCCGCGGTATCGTCTGTATCCGTTTCGGTGCCTTTCGCTTTTCAGGTATCTCTTCAAAATTGATCCAGTTGCTTAGCCGCGCTGCTGCTGCTGTTGTTGCTGCTCCTGCTGCTGATGCTGTTGTCGCTAGTGTTGTTGTCCCTGCTGCTGCTGATACTCTCGGTGGCAGTGGAGGTGGACTTGGTGATTTTCCTTGGCTAGCACCTTTGCGACTGCCATCCGGCGGCACCTTGCCCGCAAACTCTATGAATGTATTTGCTGTACTGGCGTATTGTCGACGCGGGCTCTTGAGTTTGAAGCTATCCTCTCGCGGTAGAGAAATCTTCATCCGCTCCACGCGCCGCTCATCCGATGATGTCTGCATTACAAATTCGTCCAACAGAGTCGGGTTTATTGGTGTTGTTGAGCGCGGTCTCTCGATGGGGATCGTTCTGTTAAGAATTAATATGATACGAGCCATATATGTAAATTAAAAATTATTTAAAAATTATATTATTAATCTCTATATATAATTTAAAATATTAATGTGTAATTAATATTTAATACTAATATTAAATTGTAAAGTATAATTACTAATTTTATTGAATAAACTTTATCTTATATATAATTTTTGTGTATCACGTGTATACCGTTTGTGAGACTTCAAGACTTTTATTGGAATTTTTCATTTGATTTGAGAATTTAATAATTACCTTACTTCCTGAAGTCGCTGTTTAACCGGCAGAATAGGTACAGCGACACTCTTTTCCAATGGTAAAGTTGTCGGTATGTACGGAAGATCTTCCTCAAAGCTCTCTTCATAGAAGAGACCTTTTCGTTCATCCGGCAGCTCTTCAGCCAGTTTCTCAACTTTATTGCGAATAAACTCAATCTCTGAATCTCTTTCAGATTCGGAACTGTTATGATCCAAATCGGATATCACACTAGGTGTTTTTACTAAATTTTCTTGTCCCATCTTGCTGATCTTGTCATCAAGAAGATCGAGTCTTTTAGTTTCTTGGACATCATTTATTTTTTCTGATAGTTCTGGCTGCTGTTGCTGCAGGTTCTCTTTGCTTTTTCTTTTCGGCTTCGTTATATCCGATCTTTTGCTACTAGATTCTCTCGATGAACCACTAGATGATATTCGCAAGTCTGACGACTTAACTTCTATTTTAATATCTG
This sequence comes from Monomorium pharaonis, assembly GCF_013373865.1. Taxonomy (NCBI): domain Eukaryota; kingdom Metazoa; phylum Arthropoda; class Insecta; order Hymenoptera; family Formicidae; genus Monomorium; species Monomorium pharaonis. The sequence continues at coordinate 15,474,041 of NC_050469.1, forward strand.
GTTTTACTATAATCGATGATTTGACTGGTGTCGGCGTTTCAACTATTTCATTATCTTGCGCATTAATCTTTGAATCCCTTGTCGGACCTTTTAATACATGCGAATCTTTTGACACCCTTTGCGGAAGCTGATTATCTTTGATGTCGGCTAAACCTCTTAACGCAATTTGAGTCTCTATTTGTGCTTCAGCTTTAATTTTAGCGATTGATGACGATGGTATCGGATGATGCTCGATTGACACCTCTGTGATTATGCTACCCGTATGTGGCCCTTCGGATTCGTACTCGTCCAGCAGTTTTGTCGGTGTTTCTAACGGTATCGAGACGCTCTCCGATGGCAATGCTTCCTCATAGTTTCTGTCATCAGCATGCAAACTAATGAAGATGAAATCTTCCTGACGATTTCTTTCCTTTTCTGTATTAAATGTAAATTCTACATGACCAATACTTTCCAGAGATGGATGTTCATCCCCACTGACAATTTCAAGGTCGCACGAGGCCGCAATTGCCTCATCGTAACTCTTTTTTCTCTCGCGTTTTTTAAACAAACTCAACGTAGATGAAAACATTCCCTTAGTCTTTGAATCCTTTTTTAGGAAACTCTTGTCAACGGAGGCTCTTTCACGTGACTTTGAACGACTCCTCAAGCTTTCTGTAGTATCCTTTATTTTGGACGTCAGACTTCGTCGTGGTTTTAAACTAGATGATGGTGATTCCGGGCTTAATACGCTGCCTTCGGTTCTAGCCTGTTTAATCACAAAAACAAGAACATAATTCAATAACCTGATAATAGACGTTCAAATATTAAATAAGTGCAAGATTATCATTTATCTGTCAAATTTAAATAAAGATTCTCAAATTTCTTTGAACGACGATAAAATGCTTTTTAAGCCTTAAAAAAGTATGTATTAAAGATAATTATGGTAATTATTTTTTATACAATTAATGAAAATTATCTAATAATCGTTTTCACACAATTAATTAATAATTGTTTTAAAATTGCTTAACGTATCTCATTTTTTTGTTACATGTGCGTGAAAAGTCGTCCATTTTTCGATCGGAAAATCGCCATTTCTCAGAACAGTTATCTCATACAAATAAATCATTATTTCATCGTTTTTGTCCTACAAATAGATGGCAGTGAAATAATACTTTGCCGCATTACTCTTATGAATGCATACCTGGTTTTACGCATGCTTCCGTTCGTTATTGCATTTGCCTTCGGCTCGTCGTTCACTTTTCGCACTCGTGAACAATAGCCGACTTCTCGCACTTGTTATACAATATACTATTCTTTTTAAAACTTTAACAAATATAACTAATCTTTTTCTTCTTTTTTAGTTACTAAAAAGCCACAAAATTCTCCATAAGTTATCACTTGTATACCTTGAATAATGAAGCAAAGCTACTTTTTCTTGAGACTGATGATGGACTGGGCGTACGTGAACCTTCAAGATCACGAACTTTTTGATGTCTCGGTAACTTGGGACTTCCGGTGAGGCTACTCGTCGTAGGAGTTGTCTGCACAATCTCTTTAAAGTTTTGAGGTTTCTTCCTTTTGTCGTTGAAATCGAGTGTCGCGGGTTTCTGAACCTCTTGAATTTGGATCTTTGTTGATTGGTATTGCTGCTGTTGTTGCTGTTGATAATGTTGCTGTATTGATCCTTGTTGTTCACTCAATTTTTTGATGATTGGTACCTGTTCCCGCAGACATATATATGCATACAATGCGGAAAAAATACAATACACAATGCATTCAAAAAGTTCCGGAACTGAATTTTTTAGAGACGCACTAGTGACGCCATCTATATTTTAATAGAGAAATTGGTTGTAAAGCTTTGTGAGTCTCTCACATTTTTGGCGTCTCCATCTTGTTTGTAGTTTATGTGCATTAAAGATTTCTTTTAAAAATTTATTGGTTTGTCACGATTTTTATTATGAAATAAAGAGCCGCAATGTTTTATTTCAAATATAGGAAAAGCGTGTAGAAAACATTAATGATGACACAAAAAAGCATACAGAGAAAAGTGTCTGTGTCCTAGCAAGGTGTTCAAATTCACGTTTTAATGGCCGTGAATCGCTCGAAGATGACCCAAGAGAACCCAGCTAGCAAAATGACGCAAACTTTGCGTGAAGTTTGCCGCAAATTCGAGCAAACCTTTGCAGCAAAATTACGACAAGGTGTGTCCGCATTAAGCTTAGCTTTTGCTGGCAATGCTTGTTGTAAATAGTATGACGCATATTTTATGCAAATAACAGGGTAAAATTTTCTAGTAAAGCTTAACAACAAATTTACAGCAAGAACAAGGCAAACCTTGCTGTACACAATATGATAGCTAATTTGTGACAAGAATAGAGCAAACCTTGCTGTACATAGCATGATAGCAAATTGTGACAAAAACAAGGCGAACTTTGCCATGCACAATATGATAGCAAATTTGTGGCAAGAACAGGACAAATCTTGTCGAAATTAAGATCAACAAAAATGAAATATTGGACTGATTAGTCCAATATCATATGTGAATCGTGCAGTCGTACTTGGTTCTCTGTTCTTGACGAGCTCCTTTTATTAATCCAGTAGGTAAATCTTTTTCACGAGAAATGCGCCATCTCGAGATAGATGTAGAGTAAAGTCACTCAGAAATAAAGTTTAAAATCCAACAATGCAACCCTATTATTTGCATAAAATGTGCGTCATACTATTTGCGACAAGCCTTGCCAGCAAAAACTAAGCTGTTTACGGACACACCTTGTCGCAATTTTGTTGCAAAAGTGTGCTCGGCAAGTTTTATTTTGTTCTTGCTACTAATTTGCCGTTAATCTGTGCCTAACAAAATTTCCTGTTTCTGGCATAAATTTATTGTCATGTGTAGCAAGGTTTGTTCTGTTATTTGCTTAAATTTTGCATTTTATCGTGTCGGATCAAATCTTGTAATTTCTCTACGTAATATTTATGTACAAGTCTTTCTCTGTTATTTGTAGTATCGTGTGATGAAAACTTTTGCCGTAAATTTGCTCGAAACTTTTAGAAGACAAAGCAACAGACAATTACTTGTCATAAAATTGTTGTCAAAATTGAAACAATCCTTGCTGTAAAGAGTGTAAAGCTTTCACGATATGTGATTTTAACAGGCCTGGCTAGCAGGGGAAGGACGTCCAACAATGAGCAAAACGTATGATAATGTGAAACGTGTATGCACTCTTCTAACCGAGAACCGCCGGCTAAGCATTGATAGGAAAGGAGTTGCACATTGTATAGGGAATGTCGACATTATCGTGCATGACATGCATGACGTGCTAAATAAAAGAAAAGTATGTGCAAAATTTGTGTCGCATTCGTTAACGCCGGAAAAAACAGAACAGCGCGTTATGGCAGCACAAACTTTTGTGGAATAGACTGATGTAAACCTGAATTTTTTTAACAGCATCGTAACAGATAACGAACAGATTTTTTCTTCTTCCCAAAATTAAAAACTGTCCTTAAAGGGAACGATTTCGAGGATGTGGAGTCCATTAAAACAAATGTGACAGCAATTCTAAAGATAATTCTAACCAAGGAGTACTTTTGCAGGGCTGTTCAGAGTTTATACGAGCGCTGCCAAACATGTATAGAGAAAGAAAGAATGTATGTTAAACATTAAAAAATAAAATTTTGTTTATTTGCAAAATTTGATTTTTTATTGCATCAGTCCTGAAACTTTTGAATGCACTATGTATATTGTATTTACTCCATTACTCTTATGTCACAGTCTTACATTTAAAAACAAATATTTATTTACACATTTTATTCAATAATATTTTAATAATATTTCAAAGAACACACGATTCTTATAAAAAAGGAAAACATTGTCAAGTTACTCGATTTCATGATATTATATTATAATTCTTTGTCTCTAATAAAAAAAATCTTAATTTATAAAACATTTTCTATGCCTAGTTTCAGAATTTAAATTATTTAAATATCTGTTGTATGAGATTTGCGTTTGTACATCTGCCTACACGAGTTTGCACTCATGTGCCTGCTCGTATGTATTATATATAAAATCTAATTGATTAAATTAAATCTGTCTCTGATATCTATAAAAATTTTAATAAAAACAGAAATTTAACCCGTTGACTGTGTATGACGACTATAACCGCAACGTAGAAAAAACAAAGTAAAACTTTTTGAATTTGCTTGAAATTTGTTACTCGGGGTTTCCTGGGGTCGCTGATTACGAATCCGAAGTCAGATGTACAAAATTAAGAGTGGCGGATCCAATATGGCGGATCAAAATTACAAAAAATGGTCTGATTTTTATTAAATTTGGTATCCTTATGTTTTTTGGGTCTTTGAATCCGAATATGCAATCAAAATTCAAAAATGGCGGATGCAATGTGGCGCTTCAAAATATTAATTTTGTCTATTTTTTGTAATTTTGATCCGCCATATTAGACCCGCCATTTTGAATTTTGTAAATCTGACATCATATTCGGATTCAGAGGTACCCAAAAAACATAAGGGTACCAAGTTTCATAATAATCCGATGAACTTTCTTTTCAACACACTTTTGGCCCAAAGAGTAAAATTCTCTTACACAGCCAATGGGTTAATAGACAGAACTAACCTCTATGTTAACTTTCTCCAGAAATCTTTTAGTAATTTCCACTTCCCGTTTAAAAATTTCCTTCCTCTCCTCACGACCGCGTCTTCTAGGCTTGTCTAACGGATCCGGCTTGAGGTTGCCACCTACCATAGGCACTTTAATACTCTCGGGAATCAAGGCTTTCGTAGTATCAGCTTCCCGCTTCAGCAGTATTTTCTCGAGATCATCGGTCTCTGGCTTCAACGGCTCTATCAAATTATCAGCCAATGTCGGCTTGCTTCCACAAAACGACGTCTCTAGCAGACACTTGTGAGGACTGGGAGATCTAAAGGAAATGCACATGATCTTTTATCAACAAATAGTATGCAGTAAATACATATTAAGTCTCTTCCATATAATCTCACTGATAATTTTTCTTAATGAGATCCCCGATAAAAAGATTTTGCAAACATTGCACAATAATGGCACCAAAAATTATGCTAAGCCCCGTTGAAAAAATCCAGATGGAAATCTAAATGCTTGTCCACATGTATATCCATTAGATTGCTATGGATTTTAGATGGTTTTGTATGGATTGCCTATGGTTATCCATGTGAAAAGCTATACTAAAAAGATACACGGGAGGAAATCTATATAGGTTGTCCAGATGGAAAATCATACTAAAAAGATGCAGGTGGAAATCTATATGATTATCCATATATATAATCATATGTATTTCGACCTGTATCTTTTTAGTATGGTTTTTTATCTGGATAACCATACGAAATTCATACAAAACCATCTAAAATCCATGGAAATATGGATTTTTAACTGTATCTTTTCAACGGGGAGATGATTTGCCATAACGCAACAGTTTTGACAGAATATAATTCTTAAATAATATTTATTAAAGATTAGACAAATATAATTTGAAACATAAATATTTTGCAATTAAAAAACAACTATATAGTCGACTGACTGGCTAAATTCCTTTATTAAGTTAAATAATTACGACATTTTGACCATGGGATTTGATCCTTTTCAAGTGATTACAGATTAATTAATTGCTACAATTGTTAAAAAGTCCGTGGAGCAAATTTGGAAACTATTCTAAAATTACAAAGAGCACAAATATAAAAAAATATAAAAAGAACGCCATAAAAAATACTTTATTAGGATTTACGTGTCTCAGTGTCAATCAATGGAAACAATAAATATAACAAAGACAAGTTAAATTCATTTGACCGAAAAGTCAAAACATAGATTATACTTGTCAAGCATGTATGAGCGTAAATAAGCGTCTGAATATTTCTGTACATACCCAGATAACAAAATATCCACTAAGTGAGCTTGCACGAGTACGATGCATGCACGTCGTACGGATAATTTTGCTTATGCTAAACAGATGCATCCTCAATTGATGCTCATATGAGTGCCACATGCATACGGGTCATATGAGCATCAATTGCTCACCCTGTACTCTACTTTTTAATATATATAATATGTATTATTGCAGCTATAAGAACGTAAAATTAAAAAAACAATATATATTTTATAAACATTAAAAGACATTAAAAGACATTTAAAGACATTTAAAAACATGATATGACATAACATGACATTTTTGAATTATGTAAAGTAACATGTAAAGTAACTATCATATACATGACAATTTAGAATTATGTAAGACATAAGACATTATTGCATAATACATAATGCTATATTTTTAAAAAAAGCTGTTTTTTTTCAAATCGCTGGAAAAAAACCAGAAAAAACCGGGGTTTTTTTTTTCAAAATTTTTTTTTTTTTTTTTTTTTTTTTAGGAAAAAAATATTGTTTGTTGCATATATCTTTTATGGAAAGAAACTACAGCGGATTACAGAAAATTATATTACAGGAACTACATAAAAGTATTACACGAAATTACAGACTGAAGTATTATAATATTCTGTAATATCAAGAGGCACGGTAGTGCCTTGCGCCAAGTGTACGCGTGCGAGGCATTGCTATGCCTCTATTTACGCGAGACGCCGTTTGCGAGATTCCGTAGATTATCGGATCACAATAACGGCTGAATCAATTGATTTCTTAATAAACTTAATGGATAACTTGCATCCGATTTATATAACAAAAGTGTTTTTATTTTTCCACTACGTGACTTATGAGCAAAGATATTACGATTTAAAGTTTCGCGTCAAGAGTAAAATTTTTAAGAAATGTCGTCATTATTATCGTCATCGCCCGGGATAGATGGTGGGAATTTGTACTTTTGCTTTTCGCGCGATAGATGGTTACGAATGTGACAGGGACACAAGAATTGACAAAAAGTGCATGTTCATGTCCGCAAAGAGCAGAACGAGAAATTACGTGTCTTGATTGAGTCCGTCTGTCGAGCTAATGGGCGCGTTCAGCAGATTCCAACAGTGAGCGAATGATCAGTGAGCGGTTTATGATACAGACCGTGTCTGCTGAACGGTAAGCTATAACATGTCACGTGATCTTGCACTGTTTTTTCTAATATAACCTTATTTCTCACTAGTAGCAAAATTGAGCAAAATTCTAAATACTACCAAAAATTGTTGAGAAAATATTTTTGACATTATATATTAATCTGCAATATGAGTGATTTGGATATTATTGCTTTATTTGCTATGGATGACGACGAAAACGATTGAATCAACACATTATATCTTATTCTTAATAAACTTATGGAACCATTACCAGAGCTTGATGAATTAGAAGTAAGGCAACGCGGTGAAAGGGCCAGAAATCGAAATTATTATAAAATTATTATTCCTCAATATCATAATTTTTATTTAAGGAACATTTTAGAATGTCTCGTGCAACATTCGAGGTATAAGCAAATTTTTTAATTTATCAATAATTAATTGCATTATGTATAAATTAATTGCATTATGATCAAATTTGTTTAGGATCTGTTAATGTAATTGGACATGCTATTCCTGGAAATCCAAATTATTTTGTGGATTTAAGAAAAAAAGTTGTTTTCGATTTAGATTTTATCTAAACCGGAAAGTTTTCTCGCTGCTGGAGATTGTTTTCGATTACCTAAAAGTACTGATCACTATGTGTTTAAAGAAGTTGTCACGATTTTAGCTGGTCTGGTACCGAATTATATAAACGCCTGACAGAAGAAAATGTTATAAAGAGGAAATTATCTTTCGAAGACGTTTTCGTGGTTTTCCTGGTGTTGTCGGTGTGATCGATGGTTGTCACATTTCAATAAAAGCACCCGTAGGCAATCCTATAGATTTTTATAACAGAAACAAAATACACTCAATTATACTACAAGGTGTATGCGATCATAAGGCACGTTTCATAGATATTTTTATCGAAATGCCTGGACGAATGCATAATGCTCGGATATTTAGGCAGAGTGAACTGTTTACACAATTAAATCATGCTGAAAATCTGCTTACCCTTTAATGAAAAATCTGATGACACCGTTTCGTGATAACGGTTATTTAACAAGAGAGCAAAATAATTACAATGTTAAATTAAGTGCTATTAGATCTATTATTGAAAGAGCATTTGGTTTTTTGAAAGGCAAGTTTCAAAAGCTAAAGTATTTGGATATATCCGACTCAACTTTAGGAAATACTATAATAGCAGCAGCGACCGTAATACATAACTTTTTAATAGACCGACACGAAGTCGATTTTGAATATGAAGCACCGGTGGAAAGAGAAATGAAAATGCCAATGCCAAACAACAACAAAAATATACCCGAGAAAGATCTTCTTGCAATAGCAAAAAGAGACAGAATTAATTATAGCAATTATAATTGCAAATACTAGACACTTTTCTCAGTGTATATGCACACATAATTAGGTATAATTATATGTTTTTAAATACAATTAGATCAAATTTTTAATGAGTCCCATTTAATGGATCACATCTTTGTGGTAAATATGGTAAATTAAAATGTATTTTTATGAATAGAAAATTATTTATTTATACCTGTATTTATTTACATAAACGTTCTTATATAAAATATTTTATACATATATAAAAAAATATTGCTCAAATTTTGCAATAAAATAGATCAACATTATTAATAAAAAAAAATTTTTTATTAGAATTTGTCTGAAATTATAAGATATTATAAATTATAAAATTTGTAATATGCAATAGAAATTAATCTTCTCAGATAGCACAGAGAATTAAAAAAGAATTCAATTGTGTGTCGCCCATTATGTGTCACCAATCATGAATTCATTTTGAGATCTTTTTTACAAAAATAATTCTTTTTGCATCAAAAGAATTCATAATTGATGACATATTATTGAGTTCTTTTTGAATCTCTGTGCTATCTCTGTGCTATCTCTGTGCTTCAATTATGTGAACGATAAACTCTGTGTACGCGCGCATACATACATGAAAATAAAATTACTTATTTTATAATATAAAAATGGTATTTTTATGCAAATTTAATGCAAACACATTATTATATATATTTTAATCAAACATAAGAGTATATATATATAAGTATATCTAATTTGATACAATTATATATAAATTTGTATATAATTTAAATTGAAAAAATTCTAATATAGCTTTAAATAATATGATATGAAATTATAAATATTTTGATATAATTATATATAATTATTTAATCAAAAAAAAATTCTAACATAATGCTGTATAATTCAATATAGGTTTATAAATATCTTGATATAATTATATATATTTATTTACTCGAAAAGTAATTTTAATAAAATGTTGTATAATTCAATATGGGGTTATAAATATTTTGATACAATTATATATAATTATTCACTCAAAAATATAATGTTGCATAATTTGATATAAAGTTATAAATATTTTGATATAATTATATATAAATTAATGTATAAATTGATCTTATTATATGTAATTATATATAATATAATATAATTATACATAGTTAGATATAAACTTTTTTTCCCGAGTTGTAAATTTACTACAGGGAGTACAATAAACACACTTATAGTTTCCCAATAGATCAGCTGATAACCAAAGAGAAAGGATTGAAAATTGATATAGCTAATTACGAGGAATCGAAGAAACAATTACCACCCCCGACTTAGATTCACGTTTGAATTGAAGGAAAACAACAGCTTAAACTTCCTAGACACTACCGTTCTCAGACGTAACAATGACGTAATCACGAACTGGTATTGAAAACACATTCTCAGGCAGATACATAAATTTTTTCTCAAACCATTCGCTCAAATACAAAATCAACACGATTATAAATTTAGTGGATCATGCTATTTTACTGTCTGATCAACAGTTCCATAATAAAAACATCGAGATAGTTATAAAAATTTTAATTAATAACTGTTTCCCAATACACATAATCGATAAACATATTTAAAAAAGGCTAAGAGATTACAGTAATCGTTTGCACATCGGTAATGTCACGGAAAACACTACACATATCAACGAGACAGGGAAAATACATTGTCCAATATAAAAAATTTTGTTACAATCCCGTATATAAAAGGCACATCCGTAACATTCTTAATAAGCAAGATTTCACAGTCCTATACACTATGCCCAAAAAACTGGACATGTTAATAAGGAAAGGCAAAGATGAATTAAAAGAAAACAAGCGCACAGAAGTGATCTATAAAATTAATTGCGCCGATTGCAATGCCACATACATAGGGCAAACAAAAAGACATATTGAAAAACGTATTAAAGAACATCGAGCGGATATTAAAAAACACGTAGATAATGACTCGGTGGTCAGCGGGCACAAATATAAACGTAATCATGAATTTAGGTGGCGGGAAGTCGCAACCCTGCTTAATAAAAAACATTTCAGAAAGAGGGAGATAGCCGAGATGATTTACATTAAAAAATTTAAGGACACAATAAACTTACAAAAAAATACGAATAACTTACCGCCGATCTATGACCAAATAATACAGGCTACATAAAAACCTTCCTCCCTCCGCTGTTTTTGGCTTTCGGCAATGTCGAGCTTAAACAGCGGTTTTGTAACACAAAGTCGCTCACACACATATCATTGCTTTGCGGTCCATGGAGTGATACGGTCGTGCTTCCGAACACGAACGTTGACATAAGACAACACAAAGCGAACATACAAGTAATTATTAATTCGTCAGACTATATCCATTACCAACGTACAAGGATTCATGTAAGCCACACGTTTTGTTTTTCCACATGTCAGACACGATTTAATTTACATTCTTTTACATTCTTTGACATTTTATACCTTTTACATTCTTTTATATTGTTAAATTAACCCACACAGCACACTTTATCCTAGGGATGTCCCTGGGATGTCATTTTGGGATATCGCAATATCGTTGGATATCCGTGGACCGTCTGCGATATCCGAGGGATATCCAAGGGATGCACAAATGTCCACCGATTTGATATCCTGTAGATATCTCAAACGATATCCAGAGGATGTCCAAGGGATTTCCTGAGATATCGTAATATACCCTAGTAAAAAAATTTGTCAGAATTAAAAAAATTTTTTTCAGAATTTCTGATAAATGTTTCGATTTTTTATAATTGAAACGTTTTTCGAAAAAATTTTAAAAATAAAAAATTTTGATTAATTAAAAAATTTTTTGAATATTTTTAAGTATTTTTGAGAGTTTCTAAGAATTGAAAAAAACATGAACAAAAAATACAAAATTCTAATTATTTTTACGGCAATTTTGTAAGAGAAAGAAGACTATAATATAACATGTTTCAGCCAAGCCGTCGTACCTGTTAAAGCATGTTTAATAGTTTAATATCTCTATACCTGAAAAAACGGTCACCCATCCAAGTGTCAACCCTCGCCGATGTCGCTTGACTTCGAAGACCGTACGCATTCTAACGCTTCGTGGTGATCCATAAACACTTCTTGTTTATGGATTCATATTTGTTATAGATCATTACAATAGATGTTGTCAGAAGGATAAAACATGTATAGTTAACTTATATTTTTATAAATAAATATGAAGTTTTACCATTTTTTTTATTTTTTTTACTATTTTTATATATGCGCGCAAAATAGTATGTAGACTAACTTATTAAAAAATCTGTGTTTGCTCTGTTTGTATAAAATAAAAAAATTTGTTAATGTCATTTTTTATAATTTTTTATGTAGCATATTATTAATATACCACATTGTTTCCATAAGTGTATTTTCTTTATGTTCTGACGTTTTAATCTACGTTTCTTAAAGATTTAATTTACGCTTCTGTCACTCTTTTGTTACATTATAATTAACTTTCTCTTTACACTTGATTTATGCTCCATTAATTGTAGAGATAAAAAAGATATGATGGGATATTATTTGGATGTAATAGGATATCGTAAGATATTAATAAATATCTTACAATATCTTATAATATTTTAAGATATTTTTTGGGGATATCGAAATATATTAATAAGATATCATATGATATCTTAAGATATTTTACGATATTTTAAGATATTTTTGTAGGATATCCCGGGAGCTACTCATTGAGATATCCGTGGGATCGCTTTCGTCTGTCTGGGATAATTTAGGATATCCTCAGGATAAAGTGTGCTGTGTGGGAATTAACTGCTAATTTCGGATATTGATTGACACATCGGACTATATAAAATAGCTTATCAGGACATTTATGTGAATTTTCTTATTGAAACATGTAGAAAATTTATATTAGCTGCTAAGTTTTCGCCTTGATGTATTCTGAGGACAAGATACAATTGCATTGTAAAAACCATAATTTATATTTTTTCCAGTGACAATGTTGTAAGATCATTATAATTGAACTTGAAAAGGACCAGAATTAAAGGTCAAAACATAGTTATACTCATATCAATAAACTTGGCCAGTCAGGTCGACGAAATAAAAGTGTTAAGCTAATTATTAAATATTTTATTACAAATAAATATTTTACTACAAAAACTTGGCACTGCTAAACCGAATAATTTACTAGCTCTCCTTCTTTTTCTTTTGTGCGTGCATTTCAATATGCGCGCGCGCGCGCGTGTGTGTGTGTGTGTTTAGTATATAACTTCGTTTATAAAGGCTGCTTTGGAAACATCACCTAAGTGCTCTCGAGTATCATTCTTTCTTTGTTTCACATAGAACGAACAACAAGGATAGAATGATACCCGAGAGCACTCGAGTTACATTTCCGAACGCAGCTAAAGAAGCGATTTAGACGAGATCGATAGATAGCTAGCGGAGAATAGCGGAGAGAGAGCATCTCAGATAGCGAGAGCTAGCAGGAAGATAGATCCTATCTATATCTCGTAGTTATCTATGATCTCTCGTATATATCTCTCTCTCTCTCTCTCTCGCTCTCTCTCTCTCTCTCTCTCTCTCTCTCTCTCTCTCTCTCTCTCTCTCTCTCTCTCTCTCTCTCCTCTCTCTTCTCTCTCTCTCTCTCTCCTTCTCTCTCTCTCTTCTCTCTCTCTCTCTCTCTCTCTCTCTTGAAAGCGATCTCATCGATGATGTCGAATATTTGATCATCGACATTCGTCTACCGGATGGTGTATCGATTCTCTTTGCTTCAGTTTACAGAAGACCGAAGGGACACCTTCTTAATAAATTTGTTGAGAAACTTTCCAGTGTTTCTCATCTATACAATAACATAATTATTGGAGGTGATTTAAACTGTGACTTATTAAATAATAGCTTCGAAGCTAATCATCTAAATGATCTTATGGTTGCTCATTCATTGCAGATTGTCCGCTCTGAGGCTACTCATCATACGGCTACTTCGGATTCATGGCTGGATGTTTTCATTGTCGATGATCCTGACAAAATCAAATCTTACTCCAAATCCTCAAGTCCGTTTATTGTGGGACATGACCTTCTGGAGCTTACACTCTCGTTTAATGTAGAGACGGACAGAGAGCGTTCCGTTTATCGTCGCTGCTATAGAGGAATCATTATTGCAGACTTTCATGATTTCCTCGACGCCAAGATGATTAATGCTCATACCAATTCTGGCGTCCTGTCAGACGTAGTTGATGTGCAGCAGTCTAGCGACTTACTTTCTTGCACTCTCCGGGGTGCTTTGGATATTTTTGCTCCTGCAAGGAAATTCACTGTCAGGAAGCCTCCAGCGCGATGGCTCTCCACTGAGCTTAAAGGTCGCTTGCGAGATCGCAACCTGCTATATAAGCAGGCCAAGCGTGCGAATAGTCTCCTGGGTTATGCCAGATTCAGACTGTTCAGATGTAAGCTCAATGCGGATATTAGGCGTGCCAAGAGTGAGTTTCTTCTGGCCACACTAAACGACATTGTGGAACCTGCTAAGCTTTGGAGAGAGTTAGCTCGTTTTGGGCTTGTTAAATCGGTTCTTGTTTCTCCTCTACGTTTTTTCCTACCCGATCAACTGAACTCTTATTATGCCTCCGTCTCTGGTGGGATACCACTTAATCTTGCTGCTTTTAGTCTGACTATTTCAGATCTTGCTCGTACGCTACATCGTCCTGAGTTTAATTTTTCTTTGGTGTCACCTCAAACAGTTTTCGATCTGATAGCAGCTAAACCCCTTCATTCTTATGCCTCAGGTTCGGATGGGATCCCTCTTTACATTCTACGAATCGCTTGGCCTTGTGTGTCGTCCTGGCTTGTGGCACTATTTAACGGCTCTCTTGAGTCCGCTTCGTTTCCCTCCATCTGGAAATGCGCTCTGATTCGGCCTTTGTCTAAGATTCGCACTCCCTTGTCTCCATCTGACACTCGACCGATTGCAAATTTGCCTGAGTTGTCTAAATTACTCGAGAGAGTGGTCGCCGAACAAATTATGTCTTATTTGAATAAGTATGATCTTCTAGATCCCAGACAGTCTGCTTACCGCTCTGGCTACAGCACCCAGTCTGCTCTTTTGCATGTCTGTGATGACATTAGAGAGGGAATCGATGATAGACTGGCTACGATTATGGTTCTCTTTGATTTCAGCAAGGCATTTGATACTATTCCGCACTTGCGGCTGCTTGTGAAGCTTAAGTGTCTCGGGTTTTCTGATGTAGTATTATGTTGGTTTTTTCATTACCTGACTGGTCGTTCGCAGGCTGTTGTTGATGATGAGGGGGGCTGTTCGAGTTGGCTTTCTACGTCCTTGGGTGTACCTCAAGGATCTGTGCTGGGCCCGCTTTTGTTCTCCCTTTTCGTCAATGACATTGGGGGTGCCTTGTCAAATTCAAGACATATGCTGTTTGCTGACGACCTTCAGATTTATCTGTCTTGTCCGCCAGCAGAAATTCTTCAGGGTTTGAGATTGATTTCTCAAGACGTACACGCCATATTTGAATATGCTGGGGCAAATGGTTTAAAGCTCAACCTTGAAAAATCCAAGGTCATTATCTTTTCCAGCCGTGCTTATGCTACCAGCATTGACGTTTCTCGCTTGCCGCCGGTTACTGTCGGCCTGACGTCATTACCCTTTGTAAGTGAGGTGCGTAATCTTGGGATCACGCTAATGTCTGACCTCTCATGGAAAAGACATGTCTTGCATGTCTCTCAGTGCGTGCATCGTGCCCTTTACAGGCTCAAATTTAACAAGAACTCGCTCTCTGAGAAGCTCAGTATCAAGCTTGTCGTTACTCTAATTTTGCCTCACATTGACTATTGTAGTCTGGTGTATCATGGGCTTAGCGGCGAACTCAATGCCAGGCTGCAAAGGCTGGTGAACTGCTGTGTTAGATTTATTTTTAATCTTCGGCGTGATGAGCATATCACACCGTTCAGGCGTCGTCTGGGATGGGTCTCGGTGGAGAACAGAAGGTTGTTTTTTCTTGGATGTCAAATTTATCGTATTCTATACATGACTTCTCCTTCTTATCTACATGAACTTTTTATCCCCTCTGACCCAACATTAAGAAGATCCGAGCGTTCTTTGCATCTTTCATCACAGACCTTCCACATTCCTTCCCATAGAACTGCTACCTACAGAAACTCCTTCAGGCTATCTTCTATTTATTTCTGGCATTCCCTTCCTGATCATATTACTTCTGCACCCTCCTTGGCTACTTTCAAGAATCTTCTTCGGTCGTTCTTGATCGCTTCTGAGTTTGCTTGAGCTGCTACTTGTGCTTACTCTACTTATACCTGCAATCTGCTTACTGATTACTTCGTGGCCAAGAGTTAGACTTGACCTTACTTCATCAATTAGTTACTGAATTATCTATACTTGCTTTACTTGTGCTTCACTGCTTGAAGGCTTCCTGCTTGTCTTACTACATTATACTGCGTGCATTTGTGCCTTGCCCTACTTTTTATGTTTCTTGCAGTCCAAGTCTCATATCTACTTTGTAAACGAAGCTATACTATAAACTATTGTTTTTTTTGTGTTTTTACTTGCTAAGTCTGCTCTCTTTGCCACTTTGTACTCCTAGTTTATACTTATTTTAATTATACCTTTATTTTTACTCTTCCTGTATGCCATTAAACCAGTACTATTGTTATGTTAAATTGTTACGAACATTAAGTATATCGGCGTTCAGATTGCTGGATTCTGCAAACTGTACAACGTAGATTCTCATTATTTTACTTGTAATTGTTCATCTATCAGTTTAGAGCTTGCGTTTGCTTACTTTATTTGATTTTATACTATTAGCTTAGATTAGTTCATAAGTTTACTACATCATTCAGTGTTGATTATTGTCAAAATTATATTTCTATTTATACTCCTTTGCCCTACAGCCATGCTCGGGCATAATAAATACAATCAATCAATCAATCAATCAATCTCTCTCTCTCTCTCTCTCTCTCTCTCTCTCTCTCTCTCTCTCTCTCTCTCTCTCTCTCTCTCTCTCTCTCTCTCTCACGTGCATGTATAATGTTATATATATATATATATATATATATATATATATATAACGTCATTACGATTTTGATTGCAAAAAATTGTAATTTTAAATAATTATTATTTTAGTATATAAGTTAAATTGTAAAAAAGCGATCTTGTATTAAAACAAATTATTTGGTTTAGCCGCGCTAAGTTTTTGTAGTAAAATATTTATTTGTAATAAAATATTTATTATACTTATATATATTTATTTGTACAAATAAGTGTTTGTAAAAGTAGATGTTCTAGTTCGTTTGAACATCCATTTTCATAGTTGGCGCATTTTCTTCATATTATTACTTTTGTAGAGAAAATATATTTCTTGTTCTTTTTGGGAAAAGATAATTTTATTAAAATTTCATACATTTGTAGTGCCAAATTAAAATTATTTTATACAAGAATAGATTTTTGAGGGCTTTTTTTGCGCGCGTATACTTAGCGCTTTTTTATACCTTTTTTAAATTTTTGCACTACACGCTCGGATGACAGAAAAATAACTTGTAATATCTTGCCTGTAATATCCAACCTGTAATATATTGTCTTTAATATATTCCCGAGACTATAGGATAATAGACTATAATATCACAGCGGGATTACAGGAAAATAATGTATAAAGTATAATTATACATGAAAAAATATATATATAATGTGAAATAAAGAAAAACATCATTTATTAGAAATTACGTGCATGAAATTTGTACATTGTTCATGGTCTGTACATCCAATGTGATTAAAAGTGATACAATTAATCTAATAAATTTCAAACAATATTTATGGAAATAATTTATTAAGAGACACGGTAGTGGCTCGCGCAAAGTAAAAGCACAGCGCGAGCCCGACCGTGCTCTTTACGCGAGTACGAGACTTGCGAGCACTCGAGATTATCGGATCTCAGAAACGGCTAAACGAATCGAGTTCTAACTAGACTTAATCGAAAGATTGTCGATTTGTATAAGAAAACTATTTTTATTTTTCCTCTACGTACTCTATGAGAGGAGATATCACAACGCAAAGTCTAAATGTCAAAATTTTCATGTAAGAAACGTCGTCATCGTCAACCGTTATCGACTTCTCAGATCAGAAAATGTCACTTTCATACTTTTGATACAAAAGGCCCTTGTGTGCTGATGAACATCAGGTTATTTAGGAATCTGTTATACCGACTAAATATAGTGGCATGAGCAGCAGTCACATTTGCATGCTTCTTGGACAACGTTCCGTTTCACGCATAATAATGTCTAACGTTAATAATGTGCGTAATAAAACAGAACGCAGCCATTCGCATCGTCACAACAGCGTTTGCATCGTGTATAATAGGTTATGTGGGTCGCCTGAGGTTCGCGTGAAGTGACGGGGGGGGGGGGTATTTTCAAGGTTAGTTTCGTCCAGAGACCAAAACTAGACGTGCTCGATCTCCCACGGGGATATGCGGTCATATGACGTCGTGAGGTGTAATAGAATTTCTCGATTTCGAGATTGTGTTTAAATTATTCTTCCTATTTTCTTGATGAACTTGTACATCACATGTAGCTTCTTCCAGTCCTTTCTCTTGATAATCTCCGTGATACTCTCCACCTATGTTTTTGTCGATGCAACTGAATACCCATATCTATTCTCTCAGTATCGTACTTATGGCACTGCCATAATAGGTGGTCAAAATCTTCTGATTCAGCTCCACATTCACATCTTGAATTCAATATATAGTCCTTTCTTGCTAACAAAGCGTTCAAATTATAGTGATTAGCACGTAATCTATTTATAAGTATAATAAAATATCTCGCTGTTTAAATTTTAAATCACTAAACCATGGTTTTTTACTATCTTTATTGAAAAAGTTATTATAGTAGAACACTTTATTTCTAATTCTAAAGAACTCCTTTATTTATAAATTCATTATTAATTTTAACTTGAGTAAAAGACCATAATTCTTCTTTATAAATTTTTTTCAAATCACTTATGATCTCTATTTATGATGAGATACTATGGGAATCTGAAGAAGCTAGTTCTTTCGCTCCCTGTTTAGCTAACATGTCTGCAAGTTCATTGCCTGTCAGATCTCGATGTGAAGGAATCCAAACAAATATCATTCTCTTTTTATTTGTTACTTTTTTAAACCTAGAATGTAATCTTTTAATTTCAAGTATATACTTATTTTGGTATACATCTAGTCTATTATTCTTAAGGGCTTGTAAAACTGATTTGCAATCTGAGAAAATTATAACATTATCTCTATTTTCACATTTATACATAACTAAATCAATCACAGTCTTAATAGCAAATGCCTCCGCTGAAAATATGAAACATTGTTTCGGTAAACTTATGTAATATCCTTCATTATGTTCTTCAAACAATAATCCGGCTCCCACAGAAACAAACTGATCACCACTTGATCCGTCCGTATATACAATCAAGGAATTTTTTGACAAATCATATTTATTTTGAACCTCTCTAATTAAATTAATATCTTGAGTATTATATCCTTTAATGTCTACACTCTCACTCAAGATCTTATCAGGTTTCCGTATTTTAATTGTTTCTCCGATCTCCTCATTATAATGTAATCTGTCAATAATTTGTTTGTAAGACATATTCCATAACTCAAAAGTGTCCAATGGTAATCACACTTCTTTTCTGTTTACCATAACATAATCTTATGCTGAGCCAATTATACTTCTGCTAGTAACCGGATTTCTATAATTTGCATACATCTCTTTTTCCCTAAGTAAGCATAGACTGTTTCTAATTGCATTTTTTCTATATTTAAATATCTTAAACAAAAATTTTTTCCTAACATTAATGCTCTATCTCTAACATACATTAATTTTGACTCCGCCATAATAACGAGTGAGTCCCAGATGCGCACAGTAATAAACGGACACAGCAGGCTGAATGAAACGGACACAGACTAAATGCGCACAGACCAAATGCGCACGGACCAGATGCACACGGACCAAATGCGCACGGACCAAATGTGCACAGACCAAATGCGCACAGTTGCAAACCTATGTGGTGCAGAGAATGCTTTGAAAACACACACACACACACACACACGCGGGGGGTGCAAGGAGGAGCTTCGCCCTCCCTCCCGCACCCACCCCGTCGGTAGAGATGCCCGAAAAGTCGCAATCTATGTGGTAAGTTTGTTGGTTACTAAGTCCGTTTGGTCTGTGCGCATTTGGTCCGTGCGCATTTGGTCCGTGTGCATCTGGTCCGTGCGCATTTGGTCCGTGCGCATTTGGTCTGTGCGCATTTGGTCTGTGTCCGTTTATTACTGTGCGCATCTGGGACGTTCTCATAATAACACCATTAGGGGGGTACTGCCGCGATATTCCAGTGCCGTTCTTAAGCCCATGAATTGACCTCTTTCTAATTTTAACTGTAGTTTATAATTATTAGGTGCATATACAAATGATCGGTAATCCATAATTGACCGTACTAAGCTTTTATATAACATTAGTGAAAAATTAACTTCTATGCCTCTAGATACGCCACAAAGATTTCGCAGCAGTGAGTTACCTTTATCCACCTTACTCCTAATTTCTGTTATGTGTTTATCAAAAGAAAGGTGGTTATCAAAAAAATGCTCAAAAATTTTGCCAATCGTTGATTCGCGACCCTATTACCTTTAATCTTGATATATTGGTTTTTATCAAATCCGGTTTTTATAAATTCTATTAAATTAGTTTTTTTTGGTTCGAGTGCTAACCCTAACATTTCTAAGTTTTTTTCTGACTTTATCCACTGCCACTTCTAATAAAATTCTGTTATCCTTTCTCGAGTTACTACTAATATATATCGCGATATCATCCGCAAATTGCAATATATTAATATTATCGGTTTTTATCGGTTACGCCCTTCGTAATTTCGTAAGTATATAGAGCATATAAGGTAGGACTGAGAACCGCACCCTATGGTAACCTCCTCCCAACGTATCTCCTAATATGTTTCTGTCTATTTATAACAAAATTTGTTTCTCGTGATATAAGCCAATTCAGCATAAAAATCATGATGCCGGAAGGACATCCAATCTTTTTTAATTTTTTTTAAAAAATATCTAAATCCACATTGTCATATACAGATATGATGTCTAGAAATGCTGCAAGGGAGTAACCATCAACTATCATTGAACTTTTCACATCTGAAAACAATTTAACGAGATTTTCTGCACACGATCTACCTCTTCTGAACCCGTTTTGCGTAGAGGATAAGACCCTCTCAGTTTCTAGCCACCATATAAGTCGTTCATTTACTAAATGCTCCATTATTTTCCCGACGCATGAAGACAAAGCTATTGGCCAAACTTTTTCTTTACCGACTTTATCAATAAAACTAACTTGATATTTCATCCAATCCTCCGGAATAAATCTGGTTCTCCAAGTATAATTATATACATATGACAAAGTATTTTGTGCATTTTCAGATAAGTATTTAATCATTAAGGGGTATACTACTCAGCAAAAAATTTTTTTTCCGTTTTTTGTTATTGGCTTAAATGATGCATAAACTATCTAAAAATGATATTCCAGCATAATTATAAGTGGGAAACATTAAAAAAAATTTTTACAACTTATTTTCCGAAGCGCCGCCGAGCGCTTTGAAATGTTTAAAAATGTCACTCCGTCACGCGCAGCATTTTGAAGCGTTGTAGTCAAGTCGGTATTTTTATATAGATAGAAGTAAGTTATACTTTCTCAAATTAAGTGTTAATTAAATGCGAATGAAAGTTTAAACGCCGTCGTTTGGATAGTAGCGCCGAAATCGGTATCAAGCGGCAAAACTGTTATTGATATAGCGACTAACGTTGCTGCAATCACTTATAATGATAGTTTTCAAGAATTACTTGCTATAATGAGTACACTTGAACTGAAGATTAGCCACGAATTTTATAATTATTGTATGGAAATCGATGAACGCGCGTTCAAGCTGCAAACTGCTCAGCATCAATAAACAGAAAAACACGCGGAAGGACCTTACATCGCTTAGAAAGGCTGAAGAGCAATATTTAGGCTTGGAAGAAATGTTTTACGGTCCTGGGATAGCAGAGTGAAGGTAAAAAAATCAGCAAGCCTATATTTTCAATTTTTCATATAGTAAACGTGTTTTGAAACTTTAAACGCGATTATCTCAGAACTATGTTTTTCAAATTGGCGTGCAGCATAACTCGGGCAATTTATATTCGATTGACTTGAAATTTGAACTGTAGCTTCTTAGATAGATTATCTATCGAAGTACCAATGATTTTTACGATCAATAAATAATTACATTTTTGTTTTTAAATGCATGCCAAATTTGTAAAAATCAATATTTTTTAATAATTGTTGGTACTTCCAAAGAAACACTAATATAGAATATAAAAAAATTTTTTTTATCCCTGTAGATGCTGTATGAACATTGCTACCCTGCACGCCGTTTATCTCTTCGAAAAAAAAGCGTTCTTAAGTAACTTATTGCCACGACGCCATTTTGTACTTTAAATTAAAAAAAAATTTTTTTTGTATATCTTAAAACTTATATAATAAACCCTGTAAACTTTAGTTTGATTGCTTTATTAGTAGTGGAGAAAAAAATTCATAAAAAAAACCTCATTTTTCAGCACGCCTGAAAGGGGGTAGTATAACCCCTTAAGTAATCAACGTGATCTAGACCCGAAGCAGAGTCTCTTCTGACCATATTTAACGCACGAATCAATTCACTCTCTCGAAATCCTGGTCTAATTTATGATGAGCCGGTGTATTACTTATAAATTTTATTACCGATCTGTCTCTCATAAACCATGATGGAGACATAGCCTCAATAGTATTATATATTTCTGTATTCCTATCTTTTAATTGCTACACGTTCCAGTTTCTTTCAATTAAATATTCTGATCCTGATGGCAAAAGAAGTTTGATTTTTTCTACATAATCGGTAAACGTATCTTGTACAACTGAAACTACTGTAGCTATTGTACCATTTATAAGACCCAAAGTAGCATCAATATTTCGCCTTATCATAACTTTTGCTCCAATTTTAATTACAATTTTTTTTGAAAGTCCAGCAGTTTTAGAATTATCATCATCATTATTCGATAATACTCTTAATACTTTCTTTTTTACATATAATATTTACATGTTTATTTAATTGAATATCAATTATTTTTATAAATAATGCGATGCGTATAAAGTCTAATACACATATATAAACGGAACATACACTTACTGACTATATTATTCAGAGTATATCTGTTTTTTACATGCTTTTACATTGAAAAAGATATTTTGCAATAGTATATAGTTAGTATGTCTAAATATTTTTATCTGCTTGTATGTATGTATATGACTTTGGTTTTTTTTGTTGCGACAATACGAAAATTAATATTTTCTCAAGTTTACTTTATGCTTATAATAAGGCACACAAAAAAAGTGGTTGGTCCGGCGGATTAGAATAGTCAATTTACTCCTTACGTATTTCGACCCGCTGAATCCAAATCCAAGGTCAGAATTGCAAAGTTAGCTCGCATTTCTTAACCTCAAAAAAATTTTTTTTTTATGTTGGTCCAGCGAACTAGACTAGTCAATCCTTATATATTTTGACCCGCTGAAACCGAATCCAATGTCAGAATTGCAAAATTAGCTCACATTTCCTAACCTCAAAAAATTTTTTTTCTTATAATGTTGGTCCAGCGGACCAGAATAGTCTACGTTTAGGTATTTTGACCCGCTGAATCCAAATTCAATGTCAGAATTGCTACATTGGCTCATTTTTTCCTAACCTCAAAAAATATTTTTTTTTAAACTTGGTCCGGCGGACCAGACTAGTCTATTTTTATGATTTTGACCCGCTGAATCCAAATTCAAAGTCAGAATTGCTGAATTGGCTCATTTTTTTAACCTCAAAAAACACCTTGTAAAAGCAGTTTGGATCACAAATATATAATCCGGAACGTGCAGGCTTGCGTAACCACATTACCTGGGGAAAATTCAATACATATGACAAATTTAAACTTCTGTAAATAGCGTAGAAAATTCACTTCCTTTTTCTATTATATCTCTTTTATTCTCGAAGATTCTGTGCAATGGCTTTTTCTTACGTTTCTTTCCTTTTACAGACATCACATTTGAGGGTGCAGCAGAAGTCAGCCATCATATTCACATCCCACTTGCCTTGATATTAATACTACCGCAGATAACACAGAGATGAACATAAATTTCTAAAGAAGTCATTTTAATGAATACTTGGAGAAGAAAAATGAATACATAAAGAATTCTTGAGGAATTATTCACAATGAGTTCACATTGAAGTATTCCTTAAGAGTTCATTGTAATGAATACCTCGCGATTTATTATTTGGAATATTTAGAGTATTCATAGAGAAGTCATTTTAAAGAATACTTGGCGAAGTAGAAAAATGAATACATAAAGAATTCTTGAAAAATTAGCCACAATGAGTTCACATTGAAGTACTCCTTAAGAGTTCATTGCAATGAATACTTCGCGATTTATTATTTAGAATACTTTGAGTATTCATCAGAAATTATTCGAGTGTTTGGATAATCTCAATTACATTTTTGTAATTATATATCGCTTAATAAATGCTAATTTATACTTTTATACACGAAATGCGCTATATATAATTAACAAAACAATATATTAACAAATATGTATGCATAAACAAGAAGTGTTCATGAGGCGTTAGGATGCGTACGGTCTTCGAAGTCAAGCAACGTTGGCGATGATTAACACTTGGATGGGTGACCGTTTTTTCAGGTACAGAAATTAAATTAAAGCATGCTTTAACAAGTACGACTATGGCTTGGCTGAAACATGTTGTAATTTTTTTCCTGTTACAAAATTAATCAGAATTTTTTAATTTTTAAATTTTTCTGAGAAACGTTCCAATATTATAAAAATTAGAACATTTATCAGAAATTTTGAAAATAAATTTTTTAATTCCGTTTGAGATATCTACTTGGAGAAGTCCTAATGAATACTTTAAGAAGTTCTAAGAAATTCTAACAAGTAATTCTATATAAATACTTTAAGAAGTCCTGAGGAATTCGAATCATGGTGCATATAACTTCCTATGTTATTCTTAAAGTATTCTTCCATAAATTTCTCAGGAATTACTGTTCAGAAAGGAAGACTACTTTATGAATTCTTTAAGAAGACACTGTTATCTGAGTATATCTCCTTGATGTCCTGATGAAATCTTTCTCCATGTTCTTCACTATAATCATCTAGATTTTCTGGGAAGTAGTCGATATAAGAATCTAAGAAATGCAACTTAAATTCATTAGGCAACCTAGTTTTCTATAGTTTTCCATCATTTCCGCTACACTTTCTTTGTAATTTTGACTTTTGTGGTTTCCTAGAAAATTTTTCCCGGGTAATGTGGTTACGCAAGCCTGCACGTTCCGGATTATACATTTGTGATCCAAACTGCTTTTACAAGGTGTTTTTTGAGGTTAGAAAAAAATGAGCCAATTCAGCAATTCTGACCTTAAATTTGGATTCAGCAGGTCAAAATACATAAAAATAGACTAGTCTGCCGGACCAAGATTTAAAAAAAATATTTTTTGCGGTTAGGAAAAAATGAGCCAATGCAGCAATTCTGACATTGAATGTGGATTCAGCGGGTCAAAATACATAAAAATAGATTATTCTGTTCCGCCGGACCAACATTATAAAAAAAATATTTTTTGCGGTTAGAAAAACATGAGCCAATTCAGTAATTCTGACCTTGGATTTGGATTCAGCGAGTCAAAATACATAAGGATAGATCTATCCTTATTTATTTTGACCCGCTGAATCCAAATCCAAGGTCAGAATTGCAAAGTTAGCTCGCATTTCCTAATCTCAAAAAAAATTTTTTTTTAGGTTAGGAAATGCGAGCTAACTTTGCAATTCTGACCTTGGATTCGGATTCAGCGGGTAATACATAAGGATTGACTAGTCTAGTCCGCCGGACCAACCACTTTTTTTGTATGCCTGTGTTATCAATTATTTTTATAAATAATGCGATGCGTATAAAGTCTAATAAACATATATAAACGGAGCATAAACTTACTAATTATATTATTCGGAGTATATCTGTTTTTTACATGCTTTAACATTGAAAAAGATATTCTGCAATAGTATATAGTCGGTATGTCTAAATATTTTTATTCGCTTGTATGTATGTATGTACATAAATTTGTTTTTTTTCTTGCGACAATACGAAAATTAACATTTTCTCAAGTTTACTTTATTGATTATAATATTAGGTTTTTAACAAACTAAATTACGCGACAAAAAAACCTAATATTCTCTTACATACTCAAGCAAATAGAAATGCCTAGACATATTAACCGCACTAATTCAGATTGATCTTTCCTTTTTTACATGCTTCCACATTGAAAAAAATTACGTATCCGAATTAGTATAGTTAGTATGTTTATCATTTCTATCCGCTTATGTATATGTAACATATATACATAATAACATTGCTTTTTTGTTGCGACAACGTGGAGTCCAATATTTACATGTTAGTATTATTAGTTATGAAATATATTGAAATTTTTGATATTACAGTTTGTATGATATATATGTATGGGCCACATTCTTTATAAAATCGCCCCTCCCCCTCCTGCACATTTTATTTCTTGAGATATATAAATGGTCAAGTGCTGAAAATTTTCGTTGATCCTTCTACTTTTGAATGCCGTTTGACAAATTTGGAAATGCAAAATGGCGGACCCAAAATGGCGGCAAAAACAAAAAGAGAAGCCATTATTTATAATATAAAATAACATTTGCACATTATTGGATCCTGATTTTAGGCAGTGTTGTTAACCCTTAAAATATATTCTGGGTTAAAATAACCCCCCCAAAAATTTATAAAATTAAAATTAAAATTAAAATTCATTAATATCCATTTTGAAATAATTGGATTAATCTTAATCTTGAATGTTCAAAAAATACACCTAATTTTTAGTTCAAAATATATTATTTGTTCGTCGCAGTAACCATTAAAAGTGGCTTTGGGTTATTTTGACTCAGTGTATTATACCTGTCTCATACAGGAAGTGTATTTTAAGGGTTAAAAGTAGCATAATTTTTCCAATCTGTAGCCTATAAGATATGGTATTTCATATTCCATAAAATAAAAAAATATTTTGTTTTTAACAACTTTGCTCTGAGGTTACGTAACGTATATACTTATTACTTGTATTAATATGGCCACCATTCTATAACTTTATTTTCATCATTAGTGTACCTTTTTATAAGTACCACAATCAATCACAAATCCGTGATTTTTTAAAATCTGTGATACTGGCTGAGCAGTCTCAAATCTTTTATTAAGTTTTGTTGTGGTTCGATTTTTTAAAAAGAAGAAACACAGACAATGATTCTACTTTTACTGATTATTAATACAATAGAAAAAAAACTCAAAAATAAAAACAACAAGCACGCGAACATTCGGTACGAGTTGTCTGACTCGACTGACTTCCTCTCCACATCACGAAAATGAACATAAAAAGGTCGGAGTAGAGCGCGCTACAAGCGACTAAATTCGACCAATCAAATCAATCTTATACATATTTATACGTAATATAACATACTATGAATAATAGCGAATATCTTAAATCGTTATTTTCCAACAAGTTTTCTTCTAATTTTTGTTAAAATAAAAAACATTAATTTTTTTGAAATGATTTTTTGTCCATTTATAAAGAGTTTGTGGTGTTAGTATTGCGTCCTGTGGCTTAGCAGTGAGACTCGCTCTATATGCCTCTCTCTTAAATGTTCCACCAATACCATCGTAAGCACTTTTGCCGTAAGTGGTTGCAGTATAATGCCATTCAGCTTTAATATTAAAATTCTCTTTGTGATGAATTAAATTAGCAATCTGAATCCTATTTTTAAAGTGTTGTTTAGCTTTGTTTGTTACATATATTATTTTCTTCAGATTTTTTACGTTCTTCTTAAGCTCTGCAATCAGCATAGTTTGTACACTATAAACGGCAGCATCATGTTTCAGACTTTCTGTCAAAAAATAACTTTTGTGCATTAATTTGCCATGTTCTTTAAAATAGGAAATTAAGGGAAATACTGTACATTGGTCGTTATTAAAATGGAAGGCTTGTGAAGCTTCTTGAACAACATCCCCTATAACCATTTCTGCTGTGACAAAGATTCTGTTGCCAAAAGGACGACAAATGAGAAATCTTGTCATTGCACTATTAGCAGATATTCAGCAAATATTTAGCAACGTCTGTCATCAGAATACATGACAAAATAATAGTGAACTGCGAGCAGATTTATTGAAAGTATTGATAACAGATTGACGACAAACACCAAAGTGCAAACAATGTCAGCAAATTGCCTGTAGAAATGCAACAACATTTGTGTGTCAAAGTACGCGACAGATTGATATCAGAAATGCAGCAGATCTGTCGAAATGTCAAATTGGCAATAAAAAGTGCGGCACCGTCGATAGGCGGCTTACTTTCTTGGAAGTAAAATGCAGTCAACTCGCTACGTAAAGACCACTCGCAACGCGAAAGTAAGCAAAAATTATCTTCCTTCGCTGCGTCTGCGGAAGAGTCCGATGTGGCGGAGGACCGCCACATTATACTTTTATGATACAGAACTGGTAGTATTTTCATTTTTTTGGAATGAGATTTAACTACAAAGAAATTTAATGAAATTAATTGCACCTAGAATAGATGATATACCTGCGATATAAATGGAGAAAATAGATAGGTCAATTGATCCCCCCTATAGGAAATATTAGATGCTAAGGAGAGGGTTGGGTAAATTATTTAATCTGTTCCTACTCCTGAATTAATAAATCTTCCCAGGAGATTGCTTACATCGATTCTCAAATAAAATTATAACTGTGATGAAAGAAGAAATGAAAAGATTCGACAAATCTGTCGCCAATCTGTCATCATTTATGAATACAGATCTGTTGCATATTTGGCGCAAATCTGCTGTGAGTTTACGTTGCAACATCTGTTCTCAATTTGCTGCGTGAATTTATCATTGTATTGCTAGTGACAGGTCTGCTCTGGTGTTGCACCCAATTTGATATCAGGATTTGATAACAATTTTTGCTTGCAATTGGGACGCACTCGAAGACACAGTAGGCCATGGTTTTGGTAGCCTGATTCCGCAAGAAATTTTTAGCAGTCTGCTAACAATTTGGTAGCAAATGGTTAGCTGGGTGTAGTTTATTACCAAGTTCCATTATAAAATCATCTACTTTTACTATTTGCGTTAGGATTGTCGATCGATCGGTTCCTGTCCATATCGAGAATTGCACATGTGAAGTTAAAGATTCATCCAACAATTTACGTAAATTTTGTAAAATTTCTTCAGTACCTAGGCACTTATCACAATTATTAAAATAGCAATCAGATCTATTTACAGACGGATATTTACAGACAATTTCGTGTAAACAGTCTTTGTAATCAGCAAGTGGTTTATTCGTATTTTCTGTTAGTTTTTTAATATTAATTGAATCTAACATTAACTTAACATTTTGGTGGATAGTGCATACACATATAGAGTGTGTACCAGAAGCTCCAGGTAGTATACAATATTTTGGTCGAAGCTTAGCAAAGACACTAAAACTTATATTATAATTTGGATAATTTTCCTTAAATAAGAAATAAAGTTCTCTTAAATTCAATAGTAATAAACGTTTTTCCTGGAGTGTTCGTTTATCATTAATAGTTACAGAAATGTCTTTTCTTCCGGGCATTATTCTGTTGTTTTCGTCATTATTGTAAAAACCTATCACTTGATCAACAGCTTCTTGTGGCAATCGGTTTCTTTTTTTTTTTTTTTAAATAGTATCAGCTAACATGCCATGTTCAGATTTCAGTTTCTTAGCTTTAATCGCCAAATATCGTGTCGCACCAAACTCTTTCGCTATTTTTTTCACACTCCAACATGAGGGAGCTATAGTTAAAATTTTGAGCCACAAAAGATCGGTGTATTTTAAGGTTGAAAATTTTTGTTTAAGTCCGTCAAGCATTTCTTCTAATTCAATTTCTCTGGATGAACAGTTTTTATCTTCAGTTTTGCAAAAGTTATCATCACTATCTACATCCATTTCTAATGAACTTTGTGAACATTCAATATATGAAATAGAATCATTTGATTCATCTAAAAGATCATCACTGCTTTCTTTATTAGAGCGATACTTTTTTACACATTGAGAGCAAATTTTGAAGTTTTTAGGTAAATCAGAAAATTGTTCTAATACAAACTTAGATACTTTTTGCAGATATTTACCTGCGTGACCTCGTTCACATGGTTTTTTAAACGGGTTAAAGCATCTGTCTGAATGATATGTATTAAACATTTTTAATTTGACCAGAAAATAACAAGTATTAAAAATGATTTCAAATAGAAAAAAAATGTTGCTAAATCAATGAAAGAAAAAATACGATAAATAGTCGTAAGAACGACAGGCAAGAGATAGTCATGAGAACGACTGTTTGTAAGCGTCCGAACAAAAATCAATCAAACAATAGTCGTGAAAACAAAACTCTTGTTAGGATTAGACCAGTGCTCGGAGTTAGTTGTTCTTTTCGAGCTAATTTCAGAAGCAACGCCTACCATTTCTCCACTACGGCTCGAAGGCCGAGGCGCCATTCGCGCATGAACTGTAAGAAGAAAATTCAGAGAATTATATCATATAAGTAGTGTAAATATTATCGTAATTTGATGAAAAACATAATAAAAATTTTCATGATTCCTCCTTAGCACGCGTTTACTACTTACCATAGTAATTTTTATCATAAAGTTTTTTCCGTGTATTATAGGTCTATCACAAGAATTAATTTTATTAAAAATATAAATATCCTCGTTATTTAATTTTTAATTAAAAATATAAAGTTGAAACAAACATTTTATTTGGTTGTTATTTTCATGTTAATCGATAAAATTTTCTAATGTTGTTTAAGAAGTATAAATTTTTTTTTGAGCACATGATAATAGCTTCTTTTAAAATTTATAATGACAGTTTACGACGTTTAAGATTATCATTAAAAAATTTTTTTATTAAAAATAATTATTATTTATTAAAAAAAATAAATTTAGTAATTGCTTCTTTAAGCATTAGAACTGATATTTTTTTGTACACATGTATGTACACACATACTTTTTGTCGTTTCGGTTTTTGTCGAAAATTTTATTTTCATTAAAAAAAGTAAGGTACTATCATAACTCAAAGGAAGAATCCAGCTTTACACGTCGCTTATGCGTAGCCATTGCCGCTTGTTGTAACAACCCGGGAAAAAAAGTTTATATCTAATTATGTATAATTATATTATATTATAATATATATAATTACATATATTATATTATATATAATTACATATACAATTTATACATTAATTTATAATTTTATCAAATTATGCAACATTATATTTTTGAGTGGATAATTATATATAATTGTACCAAAATATTTATAACCCCATATTGAATTATACAACATTTTATTAAAATTACTTTTCGAGTAAATAAATATATATAATTATATCAAGATATTTATAAACCCATATTGAATTATACAGCATTATATTAGAATTTTTTTATTATTAAATAATTATACACTCACTCGAAAAAAAAGCGGTACACCTAAAATTTGTCAAAAAATCACTAAACTTCCAATGACGATAACTACGCGAGTAATAAAGATAGAAAGGTTTCTAAAAAAAGAAATTAAAGCTTCAAATGTCTACTTTAAGAATTGATTTAGTAAAATTTTGCGTAATAATTTTTTTCAAAATGGCGTATGACAAAGCGAGAGCATGCGAAATTGAAAAATATTGGTCTGAGTTTGCGACGATCCATGGCGTGAGGCAAGTATCGCAACTTAATGGGATAAAAAGCATGCGATAGTACAGAGTTTTCCCTTTAAAATGCTTTTTTATTCGTCTCGATGCGATGATTTTTCGCTGAGATATGCGCATTTAAAGTAAAAAACTGCCTTTTTATTCAAATGGGCATATATCAGCGAAAAATCATCGTATCGAGATGAGTAAAAAAGCATTTTAAAGGGAAAACTTTGTACTATCGCATGCTTTTTATCCCATTAAGTTGCGATACTTGTTTTATGCCATGGATCGTCGCAAAATTAGACCAATATTTTTCAATTTCGCATGCTCTCGCTTTGTCATACGCTATTTTGAAAAAAATTATTGCGCAAAATTTTACTAAATCAATTCTTAAAGTAGACATTTGAAGCTTTAATTTCTTTTTTTAGAAACCTTTCTATCTTTATTACTTGCGTAGTTATCGTCATTGGAAGTTTAGTGATTTTTTGACAAATTTTAGGTGTACCGCTTTTTTTTCGAGTGAGTGTATATAGTTATATCAAAATATTTATAACTCCATATCATATTATTCAAAGTTATATTAGAATTTTTTTAATTTAAATTATATACAAATTTATATATAATTGTATCAAACTATATAATTATATGTATACTTTTATGTTGGATTAAAATATATATAATAATGTGTTTGCATTAAATTTGCATAAAAATACCATTTTTATATTATAGAATAAGTAATTTTATTTTCATATATCCCCAGCTAACCATTTGCTGCCAAATTGTCAGCAGACTGCTAAAAATTTCTTGCGGAATCAGGTTGCCAAAATCATGGCCTACTGTGTCCTCGAGTGCGCCCAAATTGCAAGCAAAAATTGTTATCAAATCCTGATATCAAATTGGGTGCAACACCAGAGCAGACCTGTCACTAGCAATACAATGACAGATTCACGCAGCAAATTGAGAACAGATGTTGCAACGTAAACTCACAGCAGATTTAGGCCAAATATGCAACAGAGTGTATTCATAAATGATGACAGATTGGCGACAGATTTGTTGAATCTTTTCATTTCTTCTTTCATCACAGTTATAATTTTATTTGAGAATCGATGTAAGCAATCTCCTGGGAAGATTTATTAATTCAGGAGTAAAAACAGATTAAATAATTTACCCAACTCTCTCCTTAGCATCTAATATTTCCTATAGGAGGGCCTCAATTGACCTATCTATTTTCTCCCTTTATATCGCAGGTATATCATCTATTCTAGGTGCAATTAATTTCATTAAATTTCTTTGTAGTTAAATCTCACTCCCAAAAAAATGAAAATACTACCAGTTCTGTATCATAAAAGTATAATGTGGCGGTCTTCCGTCACATCGGACTCATCCGCAGGTGCAGCGAAGGAAGATAATTTTTGCTTACCTTAGTCGCGTTGCGAGTGGTCTTTATGTAGCGAGTTGACTGCATTTTACTCCCGAGAAAGTAAGCCGCCTATTGACGGTGCCGCACTTTTTATTGCCAATTTGACATTTCGACAGATCTGCTGCATTTCTGGTATCAATCTGTCGCGTACTTTGACACACAAATGTTGTTGCATTTCTACAGGCAATTTGCTGACATTGTTTGCACTTTGGTGTTTGTCGTCAATCTGTTATCAATACTTTCAATAAATCTGCTCGCAGTTCACTATTATTTTGTCATGTATTCTGATGACAGACGTTGCTAGATATTTGCTGAATATCTGCTAATAGTGTTTGCAATGACAAGATATGTTTCTCATTTGTCGCCTTTTTGGCAACAGAATCTGTTGCCAACATTTGTCACAGCAGAAATGGTTATAGGGGTGTATGCGCGCGTACACAGAGTTTATCGTTCACATAATTGAAGCACAGAGATAGCACAGAGATTCAAAAAGAACTCAATAATATGTCATCAATTATGAATTCTTTTTAAGATGCAAAAAGAATTATTTTTATAAAAAAAATTTTAAAAAGAATTCATAATTTGTGATATAACTGGTGACATACAATTGAATTCTTTTTGAACTCTGTATGCTATCTGGGAAGATTAATTTCTATTGCATATTATAAATTTTATAATTTATAATATTTTATAATTCTAGACAAATTTTAATTAAAAAATTTTTTATACAAATGTTGATTTATTTTATTGCAAAATTTGAGCAATATTTTTTTATATATGTATAAAATATTTTATATAAGAATATTTATGTAAATGAATACAAGTACACGGAGAAAAAAGTTTTGCTGTGGCAGCAAAATCATCGTTGCTACGACATATTCGTTGTGACAGCAAAAAAAATTTGTTGCTATAACTAATTTTTCACGATGTTGATCTTTACAGCAAAATATGTTTTGTTAGTACAACTAAACGAATTTTGCTAAGTAAATTTGTCTATAGAATCAAAATAATTTGCTGTGAGAACAAAACAGTCTGTTCTTAGCAAATATATTTTGTTAATACAGCAAAATCATCACTGCTGGTACAAATTTGTCAGGATAGGAAATAAAATTTATTGTAATCAAACTAGTTTAGCTGGGTTGTTTCCCGCCAGTTCCCAGGTAGCAAGGTGACGTCTAATTGACGGCATTTTTTGGTCATTTTATGACGAACCAGACGTCATAATGTCGAGAAAAAATGACGTCTAAATGTCGTAAAACTGACGTACATTTGTCTCATCTTAACGACGTCATATATTGACGTCAAAAATACGTCATTATTTTCATATTATTGACGTCATTTTCAAGAAGCTAGTATCATACATTTGACGGTATTTTATTGTTATTTTTATGAAAAAACATAGATTTTTAGGTTACATTTAATAAAGACGACATTTTAACGTCATTTTTATGACTATCCCAGGTAATAAAAGCCGTTATTTTGACGTTTTAGAAAATATTTCGGGTACATGTCCTATATATGCAGTACTTGCATTATGAAAATATCGAAATAACATAATTATAATGTAAAAAAAAATCTACGTTGTTTCTCAACAAGCATCACGACCCACCACACCATAGTCACGTTTGGAATTGCCTAACTTCCGCGGTCACCCATCCAACTCTGAACCGCCGTCAACGTTGCTTGACTTCGAAGATCGTACGCTACTTAGCCCTTTGTGATGATCCATGAACACTTGATGATCATGAATACATATTTGTTATAGACCAGTTCAATAGATGCGAGAAACATGAAACTTGTAGTTAACTAATATTTTTATAAATAAATATAAATTTACAGTTTTTTTCCTGATTTTTACCTATGCAAAATAACACGTGGAATAACTTATAGAAATATGTTTTTGCTCTGTTCTTTTGATAAAGCTAAATTATACCTCAGACAAAACGCAATATTTATAAAATAATCTAAATATTTTATAAATATTTTTGTGGTCTTAGATTTGACAAATCATAAAGATTTATCATAAATATTATAAAAATATTTATGAAATATTTATAAATATTTACAAAATATTACTTATACAAATCTTTATCTTTTATTTATCATAAATATTATATAAAATATTTAATTTATATTTTAATATGTTGAATAAAGATTTTTTTTTTCGTATATATAAAATATGTGTAAAATATTTATATAATATTTTGAAAAAATAAATATTAATAAATATTAATAAATATTTATCATAAATATTATGTGCTGCCTGGGATGATTCTAAAATATTGATAGTATTAATTATATAAAATATTATATTAATTTTAATAATGTTGTTTATTAACCAATCTTTAAATAATGATAGTTATAGGTAGCAAGGTGTCGTCCACTAGACCTCAATAATTTGTCATTTGAGGTCAAATCGTCAATTATTACAAAGAATTATAGTTAACGTCAGTAATTAGTCACTAATAAAATCTTATTAATACGTCGTAAAATGATCAATTAACTGACGTTATTAATTATTCAAGAATATGACGTCGGAAATACGTTATAGGATGGATAAATGACTGACGTAATTAATAGGTCAAAAAATGACGTTACTATTACGTCTTAATTTGGTAACATGACGTCTGCGACCTTAAATGACGAATTATTGACGTCGTATTAACGTCACCTTGCTACCTGGGTTAGTGCGCAGCGCCGCCGATAGGCAAGCAGGCAGCTTAACTGTCTCGGGACTAAGATGTTGCTAGCACTCTACATAAAGACCCGCAGCGCGATTAAACCCAAATAGCCAAGCGAGATTAAGCATATCGGGCAAATTAATGCACTGCATGCCCAAGTGGCACGGTGGGTCGACTGTAGCATTCTAAATGCCACAAACTATAAAGCAGTTACAACCGTTCTCCTTACGTTCCTCAATGCTAGCAAGTCGTAATCAACGATAGAATATTAAATGTTACTCTAGATGCCTGCCAAAATATTCCTATATGCATCCTACTAGGACGCATGTAGAATGCTTTTGGCAGACATTTGTTGATGAATTCATCGTGCAAGAATTAAAGTAATTTTGTAGAACACAAATGTAACGAAAAATAGATAGCGTCTTTATTTAATTCACTATGCATGAAGAATTGTCAAATATTATTTGCATACAGTTGTACTGTCTACTCTTGCTACCTGGGATGTATGTTGTGAACTTGTCCATAATTTGCTGTCATTGTAATTTAACGTGGAACGAAGTTAACATCAATAGAGCAAATAATCTTCATGAGTTTATAAAATTATAAGTGCATGCATTGAGGAATAATAAACTTGTCACATTGACAGCAATTGTGCATGCATGTTGACAACTTGCCGTCAGTTTGTTGAATTCTAATGTAGAATTTTATATAATGTCAGAACAACAGACAGTTTAAGGAAACACCTTGGCTTTAGTTTGATAAAATTAATAGGGAATAAGTAGTGTCAGCAAAATAACAACACGTTGCCTTTATTTGGCTATCTGAGAAGCAAACTAAAAATCAGTTTTCTTTTCTGTGAAGAAGTTAGGCCGACTATCAACAGCAATGCGCACTAATTGGTGGGCGAGCCCAAGGGTGCCCGATGTGGCAAAGAACCGCCACATAATACTTTTATAGAATGTATTTAGACGCAGTTAGATTTATATGTAATTACAGGTTTATTCATTTTCTTAAAATCTTTTGTCTATTCTAGCGAATTTTGCTCGTTCATGTAGAAATTTTCTAGGACAGCATAAAATTTGCTGTGCCAGCAAATTATTTTTCTCCGTGTATAAATAAATAATCTTCTATTCATAAAAATATATTTTAATTTACCATATTTACCACAAAAATGTGATTCATTAAATGGGACCCATTAAAAATCTGATCTAATTGTATTTATTAAAAACATATAATTATATCTAATTACGTTTTCATATAAAGTATACATAATTTGATTTAATTATATATAATTATATACAACTTTATCTATTTGTATCTAATTAGATCAGGTCAAAATCCATACATAATTAGATCTACAAAGTTATACAAAATTATGTATAATTAGATATATACATTTTTTCTCGCCAGTTTACACATGTAAAACTGAAGAAAATAAGCTAAAAAATGTAAAAAAAAACTTACCTATTTCCACAAAAAGTATACATAGACCGTAAGGAGAGGTCTGTCAGACCCGACACGAACTTTTGCTTCTTACTGTACTTTTTCAAAACTTTTTCAACGTGGGCAATTGACGTTGTACAGTTGGGATCCCCACTCAAGCACAATTTTTTAAAGTGAAGCAAGAAACCACTACCATCCTCATTCTCTGATTAAATGATGCAAGTAAGTTTAGCTTGGGTCTGTGAGACCCCCCCTTACAGTGGGTTAAAATAGATTAAAGTTTTTTTTAACATATGTTGTAATTACTACTTTGTAAAGTATAACATCTATCTCATCAACGCTACTGTAAAATCTGAGCTATGTTACTAATTGTTTAATTAATTTTACATTGGTGTTGATGATTAAAAAAGATGAGGTGTAATATAGAGTTGGGCGTTAGTTAATTACTGATAATGTTGTAACCCAGCACACTTTATCCTAGGGATGTCCCTAGGATGTCATTTTGGGATATCGCAATATCGTTGGATATCCGTGGACCGTCTGCAATATCCGAGGGATATCCGGGATGCACAAATGTCCACCGATTTGACATCCTGTAGATATCTCAAACGATATCCAGAGGATGTCCAAGAGATTTCCTAAGATATCGTAATATACCCTAGTGAAAAAATTTGTCAGAATTAAAAAAATTTTTTTCAGGATTTCTGATAAATGTTTCGATTTTTTATAATTAAAATGTTTCTCGGAAAACTTTAAAAATAAAAAATTTTGATTAATTTAAAAATTTTTTGAATATTTCTAAGTATTTTTGAGAGTTTCTAAGAATTAAAAAAAAGAATTGAACAAAAAATAAAAAATTCTAATTATTTTTACGGCAATTTTGTAAGAGAAAGAAGACTATAATATAACATGTTTCAGCCAAGCCACAGTCGTACCTGTTAAAGCATGTTTAATAGTTTAATATCTCTATACCTGAAAAAACGGTCACCCATCCAAGTGTCAACCCTCGCCGATGTCGCTTGACTTCGAAGACCGTACGCATTCTAACGCTTCGTGATGATCCATAAACACTTCTTGTTTATGGATTCATATTTGTTATAGATCATTACAATAGATGTCAGAAGGATAAAACATGTATAGTTAACTTATATTTTTATAAATAAATATGAAGTTTTACAATTTTTTTTACTTTTTTTACTATTTTTATATGCGAGCAAAATAGTATGTACACTAACTTATTAAAAAATCTGTTTTTGCTCTGTTTGTATAAAATAAAAAAATTTTTTTAATGTCATTTTTTATAATTTTTTACTATATGTGGCATATTATTAATATGCCACATTGTTTCCATAAGTGTATTTTTTTATGTTTTGACGTTTTAATCTACGTTTCTTAAAGATTTAATTTACACTTTTGTCACTCTTTTGTTACATTATAATTAACTTTCCCTTTACACTTGATTTATGCTCCATTAATTGTAGAGATAAAAAAGATATGATGGGATATTATTTGGATGTAATAGGATATCGTAAGATATTAATGAATATCTTACAATATCTTATAATATTTTAAGATATTTTTTGGGGATATCGAAATATATTAATAAGATATCATATGATATCTTAAGATATTTTACGATATTTTAAGATATTTTTGTAGGATATCCCGGGAGCTATTCATTGAGATATCCGTGGGATCGCCTTCGTCTGTTTGGGATAATTTGGGATATCCTCAGTATAAAGTGTGCTGTGTGGGAAGGATAAGGACCATCTTTTGTCACCAAAGTACCGACAATTATATACATTACTAATAAATCAAAGAATAAAAAGTAGTATTATTAAAAACATCTATTTAAAGTTTTATTAAAGCTAATTAATAATAGTTGTTAATATTGAATGACAATTACAGTAACATTTAACTGATGCATAATTCTATATCATACTGACACCAGTGTAAAATTGAATAAGAAAGTAACGTAGCTCAGTTAATTGTTTAATACATTTACAATACGATAATCTGAAAACAATCAATAAAAATTTGTATAAATGGTCATAATAATTTGTTATGTAGAACTTCTTTTTCTTTGCTACATTACTACACTTATATTAATAAACGCAATACAAACTAATCAGCGTCAGAGCTATCATACACGGTTTTTACAATACGCAAAACATAAAATTGTGTAAAAACTTGAGTACCTCATATGACTGTCCACTTTTTATTCTTTTCCGTCCCAGCTCTTTCCGTATCGCACGTTGTGGGTCATTTACAGCTATCATACCTCCCGAAATTTACCACAACTTGGACTTTTCATATAAAAAAATTACGACTAAAATTATTTTTTAGACACATCAGACGGTATAATGTACTACTTCACGAAACTGTCATTATAACCTCACACTGCACGTCACTTAGTACGAGCTGGCGCGAGCGAGCAACTGGCGACTCACGTGACTTATACACGGTGCTATAGTGACGATGCGAACGCCATATGGTAGCAAATACACGAGATGGAATTTCGTCTCTCATGCCGGCACACGCAGAGATAGGGCCAAAGCACAAAACATGGCGTAATGATTAAGACAGTCGTAGTCGTAGACGTAGACAAAGCTTGTGCGTTGCCTTCCCAACTCGAATCAATGGACGAGTTCAAGTCAGCAAAGCGGCTAGGCCTGCCAAGCAGTTGAATATGATTGGTTGGATCCGAAGGTGGAAAACAATCATATTTAATCGCTCGGCAAGCAGATCTAGCCGATTTGCTGACTTGAACTCGTCCATTGATTTACGTTGGGAAAGTGAAAGTATTCTTCCTTTATTTTTGGCTTATTTAAGATAAGACAGTTAAATTTAAAAAATACAAGATTATTATTTATATTATTAACTAGCTTTTTCGCCCGCGCTTCGCGGGCTCAAAAACTTTCTTCACGCGCACACATATATAAATACCGCGTCTGTATGTCCGTGGACCCAAAAACTCGCACAAAAATACAAGGTGTTTCTGAAATAATGGCAGTAACTTTGTTAAAAAATTCTTCTTTGAAACAACCTGTATTTCGAAATACCGCTCTATACATCGTCGAAATGTTTTTCTTTTTTTTAACATTAATTACTCTTTACCATTCTCTAAATAACATGATACTATCAACTTATATTTAAACTGATTTCATTTATTTATTTATTCACGTATTTATAACTCTTCATTTTTCAAGTAATTGTCACAGAATACGATTAAATAGACTTCCTCTGAAGATTCAAATTTTTAACTCTAATCACCATTCAGTCGCGCTTGTGTATGTATGCATAATTAGTTGTTTTTAAATCTTTTATCTATCTATATATATATATATATATATATATATATATATATATATATCACTGAAATGTAAACCTAATCATTTCTATGTCCATCCATTTGCTTTTGATATTCAAATTTTATATTTTTTGATCAAAAATACACGTCCGTATGAGTAGTTTGCAGAAATACAAATTAACAAACATGCGTACTTATCGTATAAGACACAATCATTGGTGGTGCCATTTGTATCAGTACATCATGCCGTACTCAAGCGTGATCTTGTCCTATACATGTTTTTACCAAACTTTTCATAATAAAGATGTTATGTAAGGATTTCATTTAAGGATCTACATTTCTTAAATTTACGCCAATCATTTATGAAACACTCTGTATATGGAAAATCCAAACCCATGGCAACCATGCTCGATTATTTTGGAATAAAATGAGATTATTTGCTGCGTATAATACACAGTCTTTTGTGGTGCCGTTTACATCAGATGCCGAACTCAAGCGTGATCTTATCGAATACATGTTTTTACAAAACTTTTCATAATGAAGATCATGTTATAAAACTTCCTCTACAATAAAAATTCGACTTAGTGTATCAATAAACAGGTTGTTTCATTTTAGGACCTACATTTCTTAAAGTTACGCCATTCATTTATGAAACACCTTCCAGTATACAGAAAACCTAAACTCATGGCTGCCATCCTTAAAAAATTTAGAATAAAATAAGACCATTTGCAAGTGGTTCGGGCCACAAATGACGGTGTAGTTCGCGGTCATACAAATAAACGCATATCCGTTACTAATCTATATAAAGAAAATTTTCGAAAAACCCTGTTTATGTAAAAAACAAACCTCTAATTTTAATCCGGAAGAAATGTAAAACAAAATTAGACTAATTGCATGTGGTTCGGACATCAAATGACAAAAATTATCGCGGACATACAGACATACAGACAACTAAACTTATATATATAAATTTTTAAAAAACCCTGTATATGTAAATGACACTTTTTTACATTGATTATTTATTTATTTATTTCCATATATAGGTTGTTTTATAAATGTTTGGCGTAACTTTAAGAAATGTAAGTCTTTAAATGAAACACCTTGTATATGGAAAATTCAATCCCATGGCAGCCTTACTCGTTAAATTTGGAATAAAATGAGACCATTTGCAAGAGATTCGAGCTACAAATGACGATGTCGTTCGCGGTTATACAGACAAACGCTTATTCGTTACTAATTAATATATAGATAATTTTTGAAAAACCCTGTATTTCAAAAAACCAAACCCATAGCAGCAATTCTCGTAAAATTTGGAATAAAATAAGATCTCTTGCATTACAATCGGACAACAAACGGAGTGATTCGCGGGCATACAGACTTCAATCATTCATACGTATATTTTGGCCTATCATTTTTTAAACACCCTGTTTTTTAAAAATCGGAGTCTATAGTAGCCATCCCCGGAAAAAAATGCTAAATTTTGAGACCATTTGCATTAAGATCGGTCCACAAATGTCGGAGTAGTTCGCGGGCATACAGACTTCAGTCATAAATATGTATATTTTTGCCAATAATTTTTAAAACACCCTGTTTTTGAAAAATTCGAGCCCTTAGTATCCGTCCCCTGAAAAAATGCTAAATTTTGAGACCAGTTGCAAAAGGTTCGGACCAAAAAGAACGGAGTAATTCGCGGACAAACAGACTTGAATCATTCATACGTATATATTTTGGTCTATCATTTTTGAAATACCCTATTTGAAAAATTCGAATCCATAGTAGCCGTCTCCGAAAAAAATACTAAATTTTGAGACCAGTTGCAAGAGGATCGGATCATAAATGACGGAGGAGTTCGCGACAATACAAACTTTATTTTAAAAAAACGTATATTTTTGCCCATCATTTTTTAAACAATCTGTTTTTGAAAAATTCGAGCTCATGGTAGCAGTCTCCGGAAAATTTGCTAAATTTTGACACTAGTGGCGTTAAGATCGGACCACAAATGACGAAGCAGTCCGAGGAGTTACGGACATACAGACATCGCGACTTATATATAT
Source organism: Monomorium pharaonis (assembly GCF_013373865.1). Taxonomy (NCBI): domain Eukaryota; kingdom Metazoa; phylum Arthropoda; class Insecta; order Hymenoptera; family Formicidae; genus Monomorium; species Monomorium pharaonis. The sequence continues at coordinate 15,516,150 of NC_050469.1, forward strand.
AGATTTATATTATAGCCGGCTTGAACTCGCTCAATAAATCAAAGTAATTTCAATTTCTAAATTAAATTCCTAATGAGAAATAGATTCTCGAAACGACGTCGTTTCGATGTCGAAACGAAAGTCAACAATTACTGGAAATTTGGAGTCAAAAATCCATCGAATCGAACAGAAATTTCGAAAATTTTTTACTTCTCTTTTCGACATCGAAACGACGTCTTTTCGAGAAATCATTTCTGACTGGGGAGCTACTACCGTGTCTCCTGATACACGTATTGACATCAAAATAAAACACATTATGAATTCAGCAACACAACTATTTATACGTGCATCATTTTATATGTAATAATCCGATATTTGTAATAATCGATGTAATAAACGAAACATATATCTGTTAATTGTTTTGACTCAAAGGTAAATCGTCTATCGAGGCTCCGTGAAACCTCTATTAATGATCTACGTAGCGTCGATTAGTCGTCCATCGAGGCTGTGCGTGTGCGTGCGTATGTACGCATTATTTTATTAATTCTGTGAAATAGCAAACTTTTCGAAAAAAAATTAACGTGCTTCAATCTTTTCTTAAACGGTTTTATTAGAAAAAAAACGGTTTTCTGAAAGGATGTTTTTTGAAAGGACATTTTAATCAATCAGAAACATTTCCAAGAGCCAATTACGTTTCAAAGAAACGTTCGTGAAACGTTTTTAAAATAAAAGCGTACTACCTGAATATGATATTAAGTTGTGCTGTTAGGAAACTAAGCTTAAGGAAATAGCAGATCTACTGTAAAATCATGTTCGAATTTGTTGGCTTACTGCTGGCTAGTACTTTGTTATCTGGGATAGTATAATTTATAATGCTTACACTTCGATAAATCGACAGAATTCAGTACTTTCAAAATTTATACTGTAAGACTGAATTGTAAGACAAATAAAAGTTAATAAGAGATTTCAAGCTGCAATCTCAAATTAAATTTTCAAAAAATATACTGGTAACTCTCTCGAAAAAAAAAGAAAATTTTCCAGCAAGTATTAGATAAAGTGTATATTCTCAATATTATTAATTATTAATTGGATTCCTTACCTGGAAGAAGTCACTGACATGACCGAAAGCTTTCCGGAGACGCCGGAACCTTGGCTACCAACCGATGACAGCCTAGAAGTTCTACCGCTGATGTTGAGCAAGCATATCTCTGAACAATTACTATCCTTGCGTTCGCGATCTTGTCCCAATTTTCCGCTGTAATCCGATTGGGATCCATCGGCATCCTTCCGTTTTCGTCTTTTAGATTCTCGTTTAAGGTCCTGCTCGTGAACGGGATCCTGTAGATCCAGCTCCTCTGTAGAAGATCTGAGGTCTTGAGCATCCTCCTTGTAGCCCAATGTCAGCTTACAACCAGACGGAGGATCCATACCTAGAAATTTATGAGAGCTCTCTATCTCTAGTTTTAGAATTTTGTTTTCTTGAACGTTTTCTGCATATCTTCATTACCTTCAACAAATAATTTTAAAATTTACGTTAACTATATCAAATTTTTGAGGATTATAAAATTTTTTTTTAGATATGGTTTCTCCAAACATTCGCGTAACTGCCTCTAACGTTTGGACAATTTAACAAATCTACGTCACGTCTTCTCCTGTGCTTTTTACCAAATGTGAATGTACATGCATCATCCTACACAGCACACTTTATCCTGAGGATATCCCAAATTATCCCAGACAGACGAAGGCGATCCCACGGATATCTCAATGAGTAGCTCCCGGGATATCCCACAAAAATATTGTAAAATATCGTAAAATATCTTAAGATATCATATGATATCCCATTAATATATTTCGATATCCCCCAAAAATATCTTAAAATATTATAAAATATTGTAAGATATTCTATAATATCTTACGATATCCTATTACATCCAGATAATATCCCATCATATCTTTTATCTCTACAATTAATAGAGCGTAAATCAAGTGTAAAGGAAAAATGAATTATAATGTAATAAAAAAGTGACAAAAGCGTTAATTAAATCTCTAAGAAACGTAAATTAAAACAGAACATAAAGAAAGTACACTTATCGAAACAATGTGGTATATATTAATAATACTAAAAAAATTATAAAAAATGACATTAAAAAATTTTTTTGACTTTATACAAACAGAGCAAAACCAAACTTTTTAATAAATTATTCCACATGCTATTTTGCACGCATATGTAAAAATGAATTGTTGTACCCCTCGTTGTGAGTACGATTTGGGGATCGCTGCCAGAGATCTCGCGAGGAAGGTATTTCGTCACATACACCGTTATTTGTCTTGAACACTTTTATTCTTGTATTTAGTTACAATGGGTAGATCGCGACCCCGCAAGGCAGAGTGTCGCGTCTATTAGCTCGTTGTCCACGACCCCGCAAGGCAGAGCGTCGTGGTTGTGTGTTTACAATAAGTTATCTCGGCGATACACGACCCCGCAAAGCAGAGTGTCGTGTGTAGTCTTAGTTTGTCTACTTCGGATTGACCCGATCCTCACCTTCTTTCGCCGGTTTATATATCCGATAATTCGGTAGTTGGATCGAAAGAAGGGGAGGATTGCGCGAGGGCGTAAATCGGTCAGTATTCCAAATTATTGCTTAGACAGCAAGTGCTGTCTAAGGAGCATTGCGCTAATTGTCGAGCGGATTGCGCGAAACCTCGCGCGATGCGCTCGATGCTGACTGCAGCTGACCGACTTACGTCATCGTGTTACTGACACCTTATCGTTATGAGTGTGTCACTCATAACAGAATAAAAAACTAAAACTTCATATTTATTCATAAAAATATAAGTTAACTATACATATTTCATCCTTTTTATAACATCTATTGTAATGATCTATAACAAATATGTATGCATAGACAAGAAGTGTTCATGGATTATCACGTGGCGTTAGGATGCGTACGGTCTTCGAAGTCAAGCAACGTCGGCGATGGTTGACACTTGGATGGGTGACCGTTTTTTCAGATATAAAGATTAAACATGCTTTAACAGATACCACTATGGCTTGACTGAAACATATTGTTATTCTTCCTCTTACAAGATTACCGTAAAAATAATTAGAATTTTTTATTTTTTGTTCAAGTTTTTTTCAATTCTTAGAAACTCTCAAAAATACTTAAAAATATTCAAAAATTTTCTAAATTAATCAAAATTTTTCATTTTTAAAGTTTTTCCGAGAAACGTTGCAATTCTTATAAAAAATCGGAATATTTATCAGAAATCCTGAAAAAAATTTTTTAAATTCTGACAAATTTTTTCACTAGGATATATTACGATATCTCAGGAAATCCCTTGAACATCCTCTAGATATCGTTTAAGATATCTACAGGATGTCAAATCGGTGGATATTTGTGCATCCTTTGGATATCCCTTGAATATCGCGGTCCACGGATATCCAACGATATTGCGATATCCCAAAATGACATCCCAGGGACATCCCTAGAATAAAGTGTGCTGTGTGGGATTTAACTATTCTAAACTTCCATCGTCATTATAGATTATTTTGCTTTATTTCTTATATTTTACATTTGCCGTAACATTTGATAAAAGAAGAGAAAAATTATTACAAAATTTGGAGAGAAAAAAATGGCGGAGGAGAGTAGATGGAGGTGGTAGCTTCTCTCGGAGTCATGTGAAAAAGTGGAGTGATAAGAGGTGGAGGAATGAGGAGAGTGTTAGAAAGAGGAAGAGGAAGTGAAAAGGAAGGCCGGATATTGAAGGAAACCCAGTGAACACAGTAATATAGTAGCAATGTAACAGCAATATAATTTGTAACCAAATATAATAGGTTACATTACTCTGAAGTTACACGTAACTTACATGTAAGTTACAATTTCCGACTCAGCAATATAACATGTTATATAACATGTTATCTAACCGTCACATAACAGTTACATGCGTTCCATTTCACGCATGATACGCATATCCTGTTTCTGAAAATGATAACATAAAGAGATTTCTAAAAGATAACATAATGATATATCAGAATGTTAACCAATGCGCCGTTTTTTGAGAACAGAAAGATATCATGAAACTGATATCTAAAAGATTTCTTAAATCGGATATCTTTGAACTGCAACTAGAGAAAAATAAAATAAAATAAAAATTTCATTTTTTAAAATTATTTTTATCAACAGCACATACTAAATTTAAGACAAATTTTTATTAATTAATTAAATTTAAATTATGTTATTTTATTTTATTCTTACTTGCCGCTGGTAGGTTTGAACCCGGGATGACGAACTTTGTACTCTACCTGCTACGCCAATATGACTCATCGATATGGGTACTTCTTATTGTCTACATATACAAAAATAACCCATTTTTTCACTCTTGAATTTAGACTTCTATCTAATATTAAATGTTTGTTTATAATAAAACCTTTATCCTCCGAAAGTTTCAAAGAGCCGGCTTTTTTATTCCCGAGATATGGAGGATCAAATTTGCTAATTTTATCAACTTGCTAATTTTATCAAAAAATTCTACAGTGCAGTAGCCTAACTCCTTAATTTGATAAGTTTGAAGTTGGTCATTTTTATTTTAAATTGTAATGTATACATATATAATATATTGTGTTATAAGTCTAAATCTAAATTTAGAAATCTAATTATTAGATTTCTAATAAATTCTAATAAATTAATTCTATGTATATATATTTAATTATTATAACAGCAATTTTTTTAAGAATTGATGCATAAAATATACATGGTTTGTGCCGTAACAGCCGCAGGCTGCTGTCCGTCACAAGGGCCTTATTGGCCCTTACGCGTTAACATCACGCGGGTCCTGCGTCCTCCCGCTTGGGAACGAACGCAAAAGCGTGTTATCTCGTGTTTTTGTGTGTGTGACGTCTCGTGTGTTGTCCGTTTATTAATCGTTAAGATTTTTGCGAGCGCTGCATCGCGAGCGTGGCGGAGATCGGTGGCCCTGGAGATTTATTTTGTAAATTCTGGCGTCTCGTCTCGACGGAAGGACCTTCCCGGAAGTCGCGAAGAAAAATCAACGAGGGATTTACAGACGACCCTTTTCTAGCGGGGGTCCACAGGTAATGCCGCCTTTATCTTGCTTACAATTTTCATCCCGTAAGAATTCCGATACTGCCGCCGAATCACGCTTTCAGCACTCAGCAAAGGTACGCAAGGCCGGTGTTCCGGCAGGGCGATTGTGGATCTGATCCAGCGCGACTCCCGACAGGAATCGCTGCTTGCAGTTGAAGTGCGCACTCGTCGAGAAGGAGATAGCGACAGAGGAGGCGCCCGGCAAAAGGATAGGGAGCTGCCACCGAGGGAGAAGCGCAAGAACGTGCGCGAGGCCCGGAAATATTGATTGCCGCGCTGAGATCCGTCAGCAAGTGGCTGCGTGCACACTATATGTTTGCGCGAAAATCGATTTTGGAAAACCGCGGCCAATAAGAGCCCGATTTATCGGCAAGGCCGCGTCGCCGAGCGGCTCCCGCAGGATTCAAGATCCCTCACTCGAGCTGCGGACATTGTATTGTATTGTGTGTGCGATCCAGATCCCGAGCTGAGATATCATGTAAGAGGACGCAGGAGCCGAAAACCTCCCGACCCGGACGAAGCCGAGACAAAGGAGCCGGCTTGGTGAGACGAGCGTCGTCTGAGAATTGTAAAGCCACCGATTTCGCGATTGGGCAACTCGCGAAAGAGTCTTTCGAATTTATTACGATCTTGTAGTCATTAGATTAGAGTCACGAATTTATTGGAGTATCGTTGCTTCGCCCGATCGCGCCCGCCCGCGTGAATTCGCTCCGTGCTGTTCGTTCTGTATTACAATTACATTGCGTATGCGTCCCAATCCGCAGCCGAGTCACCTGTATTTTCGTGGCGTGATTGTATCGTGGGTTACTGTCGTTAATTCTAGTGTAGGTCGTCGCGCATTTATTATTTCGTAAACTCTAATTTACTTGGTCATCTTTGTATCGCGAATCACTTTGTAATTGCGCTCTCGTCCGATTCAATGTCATTGTCTGGTACCGCCTCGTTGGCGAGCTCATAATAATTATCGCGCATGTTACTCGCGGGATCCTGTAACGTGTAGAAGAGCACGAGTCCGTCGCGTGCCGCGCGGGCTCGGAGTTACTGTTCGTCCCGATCGCCCTTGGCGAAACCGTTGTTCTATCGGGAGTTTGGCGCCCCCGACGCAGGATAAAGCGTGGACAAGTCGGAGAATTCCCGCGTACGTAAAATAAACCGTTCGTTAATTATCCCGTATTCGCGAAATCTAATTTCAAGCGGTCGTCAGCTTGTAACGCGCGCGAGTCACTATTGCCGCTCAACAGAGCCGTACACTTCTGTATCGTTCCTGGTTAAATATATTTGTTAATTTTATTGTTAAATTTACGTCTTAATAGTTCTCTCGCCTTCCCGATTCCATCTGCCCGCGCCGAACCTCTCCCTCTGCCATTTTAGAGCTGAATAGCTGGCTATCGGAGCCGCTAACGTCCCGGTCGTCTAAGTGCTGGTCTACAATCTCGCTTTAAGAAAATATTTTATCTTTAAGCCGTAAGCTTTAAGCTCTGAGCTCTTAAATAAACCTTAAAGACAGTAATCCACAATATAAAACGTTAAGGCGTAAGACGTGATGTATATCAACCAATGAGAGAAGAGACTTCTCTCTTCGGACTTGATGATGTTGCCTTTGTTAGCAGTCCCTTTAATTTTTACATAACAATGAATTTACGTGAAGCTCTCCTGTTAACAACGTTGTTGTATTCGTGGAATGTGCATTAATGTATACAATAAAAAAACGGAAAAAGAAATATCGTCGGTGGTGGGTACGCCCATGCAATCGACTTCGCCACATTGAGGATGCTTTTGAAAAAGTATTTTTGAAATACAAGCAGACAGACCATGAAATGTTTTATAGCTTGACCAGGTTGTCAGTCGATTTATTTAATGAACTGCTGGAAAGTATTGGTCCACATATACAAAAAAATAGTTATAGAGAGTTTTTATCCCCAGAATTTCGATTAGCGTTCACTATTTGGTAAGTTAAATAACAACATTGTCGCTGAGATGTACTACTATGGAAAACCTGCTAATAGTTGTCTATTTCAGTTATCTGGCCTCAGGAAACAGCTTATCATCTTTAGCTAATTATCGAGTAATATTGAAAAAAAATCTCTATTTAATACATTGTACTATCATATCAGTCTTATATTAGAGATCCTCTAGTAAGATCTATAAGCAATTATGTCAAAGTTTTACAAATAAAATTGCATCAAACAAATCTTATTGCTTATTAAGTTTACATTCTACTGAACACAGCCATTTCAACGTCGTAATAAAAAAATTAGCCAATATGATTAACACTAAAAGAATAACTGATCAATACAGCTAATACATTGCATTCAGTTTCATGTGTCATTGTTTATCTCAATCAATACTAATGTGCTTTGGCACTTGCTTCACAAAAAAATTAACTTTCAAGAAACTAAAAATAAAGATATAATAATTAAAATATGAAATAAATAATAAGCCAGTTTAACAGTACAGTTTCTTCATGCATTTTGGTAAGTTTTAGTCGTGTTCAATATAGCAATTAAACAATCCATTTGTTGTGCCACTGGAACTTGACTGAATGCAACAAAAATGATCTCAGCAAAAAGATTTTTATACTTTTGCTCATCTACTTTGAGAGTAGCAGACTCAGATATTGAATTCTGCACAGTTTTGGCAAGGTTACTTAAAGCTGAGGTTGACTGTTCCAGGTAGCTACTTACAACGTCGTCATTTTTTTTTTTTTTTGCAAAATTATCTGAATCAGAAATAACTTTTTTCCTTGTTATACTAGAATTTTTTGACTTAATTTTTTGAGAATTTGTACTGTCTGAACCTGTAGTATTATCACATTGACTATTGTTATTACTAGTAAGCATATCATCAGGATACACTACTACATCAAGATACTCCTCGATGATTGGAGTCGCTCCTTGATGGTTAGACGGTACTAGTGACAGCAATATGGGAGAAGAGGTTCTGGGTGGTGTAGCAGAATGTCCATTCCCGCTTCTAGGTGACAGAGGAGGTGTAGTAGAACATACATTCTCGACTCTAGATGACATGGGTGGTATAGCAGAACGTACATTCCCCATAAAACTACGACCTCTATAATAAACATATGTACGTTTATTATTTTAATAAGACATAAATGTGAGAATCTTTTCTTAGCAAACTGCTTAACAAACTCATTGCTTTAGTAAACTGCTTAGCAAACTCACTTTCGATGAGCAATATATGGGATCAAAAATGACATAGAGATGCCATTCTACTTTCTTTGCTGCTGATCCTCCGCTTGATCCACTAGCTAGTTTTGCTTTCCTTTCTCTTAACTTTTTTCCAAATTGATTCCGCAACTGATTCCATCTGCTCTCTAATTGTTCAACTGTACAAATAACAAAGAGGTTAGGATAGATGAACTAAACCGTTCTTTTGAGCACATCCATAAACATTAATATACCTGATGATAATAATCCAGATACTTCTCGTATCATATTCCATGTGTCTTTCTTCACCTGCTGGTTTTTATAATCCCGGTGTTTTTTATCATATAACACCGGGTTCTCTCGCACCAAAGTAATGAGGATTTCATCACTAATTGTTTCTTCTTCCATGCCTTCCATTGCGATTATCACTAATCTATTTATTGATCGAAGGTTTATATCGGCAAATGAGAGCCGAGAGGTTATATCCACAAGTGACGGTCGACGGTATTTTTTCTGACAAAACGTCCTCTTCGCTGATTGAATGAAAATGGTATGTCTGCATTTAAGCTTTATGCTCAAGACCGTAAGAATTGAGTTTTGCACAATTTGCTTAAATTTAACTGCTAATGCTTAAATATTGGGTGGGAATGTTTTAGAGACGGAAATGACGTCTCTTAATGCTTACGACTTAAAGCTTAAATACCCTTAAAGCAAGGTTGTAGACCAGGACTAACGAGCGCCCGTATTTTCCGCGGTCTCACTAGCATAACGCTAATTTGTGATTTGATGTAGACAGAGTAGTACGCTTAACGTACCTGGCGCCCAACTACGTATTGCATCGAAGATATTACGAGGAACGGTCGCCCCGACACCCGGGCGGCTCAGGGCCGCGACCAGGGACGGAGGCGAAGTTGGCCGTCGTTCACAAGCGCGGTTACAAGTTACATAATTGTAGTATTGAAATCATTTTAACACAATTATTGATTGTGCTGAATACATTTCAGAAATTAATTTTGTAATTATTGTAAAAATTATTACATTAAATTGTAGAATTTTTATTCAAGCATTCTTAAATAAAAATTTCACATAGAGCAACCGCAAAAATAGCCAAAAAAATTTTCACCCTTGAATTTAGACTTCTGCCTGGTACTAAATAATTGTTTATAATGAGATATTAATCCTTAGAAAATTTCAAATGGGGCCGGCTTTTTATTCTAGAGACATGGAAAGTCAAAGTTGCTAATTTTACCAATATTGCGTATTTGCTGTTTTAAGACATTGTAATAAAAAATTACATAATAATAGGTTAAATAAACGTATTCGTTTGCTGTTATGTGATTCTTTCCAGGTAAATATATACAATTATGGAATTTTATTATTTAAAATGTTTTTTATTATCTTTTTCAAAACATTTTTTCAACCAACCTTTCTTAAGGCTACAATATAACTATTACTTTTTTTGTCAGCTCAACTTTGCAAGCATTTTCTTGAAAAACTTCTTTATCATTACCATTTTTCTAGATCACTTTTTAATTAAAAACTATTTAATAAAATTAAGTTAAAATTTGTTGTCGCCAGGGATAAATAATTAAAAAATGATAACTCCGATTTGGTAGATTCGACTAGCCTAAATATAATGAATTAAATTGTACTTAACTACTTAATTTATACTAAAATTGCCAGTTGGGTCGAATCTAGTAAATCGGAGTTATCACGTTTTGAAAACTATTTATTAGTCTCTCTCTCTCTCTCTCTCTCTCTCTCTCTCTCTCTCTCTCTCTCTCTCTCTCTCTCTCTCTCTCTCTCTCTCTCTCTCTGTGTGTGTGTGTATGTGTGGGGGGGGGTCGTGTGTGTTCCACAAGGATAAGGACCCCGTGGTTCGTCAACTCCACAGTATTTCAAGATTCCAAACCCTTTTTGTGGCGCGCACGCGCAACACACGCACTTACACAATACATACACACGCGCGTGCGCCTAGGCCTGTGCGCCACAAGGAGGGTTTAAAGTCTTGAAATACTGTGGAGTTGACAAACGGGGTCCTTGTGGAACACACACACACACACACACACACACACACACACACACACACACACAGAGAGAGAGAGAGAGATGCAATTCTGACCAGTCAAAATCTAGCGGATCATATTGGGAAAAATTGCAACAATAATTTGCTAATAATTTCGGTATCTTAAAATGTAAATCATATCTTTATTTCGTAATACTGATTGCGAAGAACCCAGGCAACCAGCTGACGTCGAAATGACGTAAATTTACGTGATTTTTGTCACTAATTGGTGACTATGACCTAAAATTGACGTTATTTTAAACGGCATAACAATCACGTCAGTATATACGTCATAAGTATACGTTATATATGATGTAACTATTGGTCTTTGGAGTGACGTCAGTTGGAAAAAGTAAATAAGACGTCATAATGACGTTATTTAAATGACGTTATTTAAATAACACGGTTTTGTTAAAAAATTGTGTATATTTATGTATTATGCATAAATATTTCGTACATTCAGACGTCAAGTTACTACAAGTTTCATGTTTCTGACATCTATTGAACTGATCTATAACAAATATGTATTCATGAGCATTAAGTGTTCATGGATCATCACGAAGTGCTAGGTTGCGTACGATCTTCGAAGTCAAGCAACGTCGACGGCGGTTCAGAGTTGGATGGGTGACCGCGGAAGTTAGGCAATCCCAGATGTGACCATGGTGTGGTGGGTAACGATGCTTGCTGAGAAACGACGTACATTTTTTTACATTATTATGTTATTTTGATATTTTCACAATGCAGGTATACTGTATATACATATAGGACATGTATCCGAAATATTTTCTAAAATGTCAAAATAACGGCGACTTTTACTACCTGGGATAGTCATAAAAATTACGTAAGTAAACGTCATTAATCTGACGTCATTTTTGACGAGACAAACTCACGTCGTCATTACGTCAATTTGATGTCATAAACTGACGTCGAACGGGTCAAAAACTGACGTTATATTCACGTCATTTCGACGTTAGCTGGTTGCCTGGGAATGAAGATCTTGAATCAAATTTTGTCTTTACTTTCCTGGCCTTTACATTAATACATTTTGAAAATAATGAATTTTCAATTCCTGAAATGATGCAAATTATTAATGTAGAGAACAATAAATCTGGCTGTTGAAATTATGGAAGAACCAAACAAATCGTAATGCCTCCGAGCCCCTTAAGTCTTAATGAATCGACCTTGTTACAAATTCAAAATTGAACATCTCGGCACCTAATTGCCCTAACACAAAATTTCAAAAACGTTTAAAAGCTTTGAAACCATACTTTTCAAAATTTGTAATGAAATTGTAGGCAAAAATTTTTCAAAATGATTGATGACAAGGAAAGAGCATGCAAAGTTGATAAATAAGTATTCGAACTTGCGACAACGCGTGGCGTAAAGTAGGTGTCACAGCCCAATAGGACAAAAAACATCTAAAAATATAGAGTATTGTATTTAAAATGCTTTTTTTCGGAGCTTAATACGATAATTTTTCGCTGAGTTATGCAAGTTTAAAGAGAAAAGCTGTTTTTTAATTCAAATTTTAATTACTCAGCGAAAAATGATCGCATTGAACTTTGTAAAAAAGCATTTTAAAGCTAATGCTCTATATTTTCATTTGCATTTCGTTCCATTGGGCTGTGACACCTGATTCACGCCATGCATTGCCGCAAACTCAGATCTTTATTTATCAATTTTTCATCTTCTAACTTTGTCATCCGCCATTTTGAAAAAAATATCCACGCATAATTGCTATTAAAATGTTCTTAAAGTAGACACTTCAAGCTTTATTTTCCTTTTGGAGAAAAATTTTTATTTTTGTTATTTACCAATTATGATCATTTGAAGTTTCGTAAAGTTTTCCTAAATTTTAAATACCGCTTTTTTTTTACTGCTGAGTGTATATACATATAATCGTGTATAGAAATATATATCAACAAATAAATACGTTTATTAAACCTAATATTATGTAATTTTTTATTCCAATGTCTTAAAACGTTCTCCATTTTCACAAAAACGGAAAAAAAATTTTCCGTATGTACTTTTATAGAAAATGATGTTTAGATTTAAAAAATTTTTAGTTTTTCATTCTAAGTTTAAAGTTTTAAGAGAAATCCTTTCACCCATGGGACACTTCCAAAAAAATAATGACTATGCTACCATGGATGCCTATCATCGACATTTTTTATTAAAAAAAATAAAAAAGTTATTTTGTATACTTAAAAAAATAAACAATCAAGTGTTTAACTTAAATTTTCTTTCTTGCATTACTTATTTTCGTAAATAATGGTCAAACTTAGGCTGTTTCTTTTGTGCAGTAGCCTAACCCCTTAATTTAATCAAAAATTATGAATATCACACTAAAGTTTTACCTGATGCAATCAATATCTATTAACTAAATTATAGAAAGTATAAAATGATTTAAAATAAGGAAACAGAAGTAATCGCTCGGTAATTTACAAAAAAAAGTAATCACCTGCAAGCAGTTCCCGTTCGGGCGATGAATCTCGGGAATTGCTGTCTTCATGATGAGATGAACTGCTCGCCCTACTGATATCAATTCGTGGCGTACTAGGCGTCTTCAGCGAACTACCAGGGGTTGCCGGCGTGGTGACCTCGATGATACCCGGCATTCGCCCTGTCGCTACCGCCGCCGCTGTCGCCGCTGATTCTCCCTGCATTCAAATTCGTTTCCTGGTTTGTCGTGGATCGTAGCACAGTCACACGGGGTTGATTGGTTGATTGGTGGGCTCAAGACGTGGGCTGGCTTCTCGCAGTAACTCACAGAACTCACGGATGATCGAGAAGATTAACTTCGAGATCGGGACGCGTACATCGGGATTCAAATTAAGACAGGATCTCAGAAAGAGAGAGAAAGAGAGAGAGAGAGAGAGAGAGAGAGAGAGAGAGAGAGAGCCAATTTCAAAATGGACGATTTAAAGGAAACTCAGGGTAGGACTCACGTTTTCCACATCTTCGGATAAGTCTTCGAACGATGCTATCGGCGCTGGTCCAAGCTTCTTTTGATGGACGTTTGATAATCCTGATGCCATTTTTGAGATTTATTCAAACCACAATAATACTGAAAAATGTAAAAAATTTTTAGACTACTTATAAGTTTTTCAAACGTTTTAATAGCTTTTAAAAAATATTGAAAAATTTTTAACACTGTCAATAAAAGCACGATTTTATTCTTCCGCAATCTTGATAGAATGTGGAAGAAAGTATGTGTCGTAATTGCCAATTCAATTATTACGTTCTCAATGATTGTATGTACACTCAGTCCCAAATAAAGGTACACTAAAAATTTGGGAGGAATTTACCAAATTTCAAATAATCATAACTTGGTAAATAATGAAGATAAAAATAAATACAAAAGTAGAAAATAAAGCTCCGAATATCCACTTTAAGAATATTTGAATGGCAATTATGCTCGGCCATTTTTTCAAAGATGAAAAATTGATAGTCAAAGGTCCGAGTTTGGGACGGTGCATTGCGTGAATCTGACATCGTAGTCGAATAGGACAAAACACACATGAAAGTATAGTGTTAGCTTTAAAATACTTTCTTACCGAGGTCGATAATGTTTTGCTGAGTTATGCAATTTAAAAAAAAACAATTGTTTTCTTTAAATTTGCATTATTCAGCAAAAAATGATCGCATCAACCTCGATAAAAAACATTTTAAAGCTAATACTTTATACTTTCATGTGCGTTTTATCCCATTAGACTACGATGTTTGATTCACGCCATACACCGTCGCATACTCGAAGCTTTATTTATCAACTTTGCATCGTACCTTTTCGTCATTCGCTATTTTGAAAAAATTGTGCAAACAATCTTAATTTAAATTTCGAAAAGTAGTCTTTTAAAGTTTTTAAATCGTTTTTGAAATTTCGTGCTGGGATATTTAAGTGCCGAGATATTCAATTCCGAATTTGCAACAAGGTCGATTTCAAGTCAAATTGTAGTCGTAATTCCTTCAAATATGAACGGTGTAGAGTTTTACTGATCGGAATAGTATTTCAGTGTGTGTGTGTGTGTGTGTGTGTGTGTGTGTGTGCGTGTGCGTGTGCGTGTGCGTGTGCGTGTGCGTGTGCGTGTGCGTGTGCGTGTGCGTGTGCGTGTGCGTGTGTGTGTGTGTGTGTAATCTCGAAATCGATCTTGGAAGTAACGACTATTGGGGAAATGCGGAGGACTCAAGTAACCCTGGTTAGAGGAATTAGGGTTAATAATACAAGAAGAACCTTAATTAGCGATCATATTTTAAATATATTGATATTTTAGCATTTCATGACCACCATCTTGAATCTGCCATTTGTAATTTCAATCTTGATAGTTGATTTGACATTAGCGCCTCAAAAAATCCATAAAACTGTCTCCATGCATATAAAATGCATTTTTTAGAGAAAAACTAGAGGTACAATGGAATATTAATTAACATTTGTACGTGGTCATACATACAATTATTTATATACACATATACAGTTTTATTATAACACACGCACACAATTATAATACGACTGTTCAAGCTAAAATATATTTAAAACGTAAAAGTATTCTGAAGGTCTAAGATAAATTGTGGATTGCGCACACTTTGATTATACTTAACTATTACAATATTTGTCATAATAAAGTTTACTCTTTTGCATTTTTTTTACAATTAAATAAAGACTTTCCGATCAAAAATTTTTCATACATAATTATACAGAAATGACTGCACATAATTATTCAAAAATTTGTATGAAATTTGTCGAAACAAAATAATACATATTTTTACATAACTATATATAAGTTTATATAATCTTAAATAATTATATGTATATAATTTTATGTATGATCAGTATACTTATATAAAATTATATATAATTATATGTATTCTAAACTTTTTAGAGTAAAATTTCTTACTCAATTAAAACGAGTAAACCCGTAATCATATATACCTAGCCGCGTCTTAATCCTGTAAAAGCATTATGTGACGATCCTTCGTCACATGGGGTACCTCGCGCTCGGTTACCAGTTAGTGCGCGACACTATCGATAGGTAGGTTAACTCTCTCATAGAGAAGGAAGTTAATTTTTGCTTGACCTAATCGCACTGCGGGTAGTCTTTATATAGCGCGTCGACATTTTACTTCCGAGAGAGCCGAGAGCTTATCGGCGGCACAATAAAGTGACTTTTTAATTAGGGAAATCTATTTGTTCGTTGTCATTAGTTACTGTGGCGGTCTTCTGCCACTCCAGTCAGCGTGCCTACGCTATTGCGCGCTCATCACCTACGCTGCTGCGTCCGCCACCGCGCGCTCACCGCACACACCGCGCGCCAACGCGTCTACCGCCACGCGCTCGCCAGCCGAGTAGTGCGCGGCACCACCGACAGTCGGCCGAGGTACTCAGGAGTAAGGTGCAGCGATCCCGCTATATAAGGACCACACGCAGCGCAGAGAAATCAATATAAAATTAAGATTCCTGAGCGAGAATATACTAGAATAAATACTAGATATTTTCTTAGCTCTATCTTTTTGATCACGACGGGCCTCTACCTCGGAGTGTGCTCGTCAAGAACAATACCGGCCCTCCCTTTCGAAGTGTGCTCATTAGCTGGGCCTTTCTTCGGGAGTGTGCTTGTTGGCTCCCCTCGAGTGAGCTCGGCAACTGGGCCTCCTACCGGAGTGCGCTCGACGGGCCTCGACGGCAACACCCTGCCTCGACGGAGGAAGTCATCATGGTCAGCTCGGCCTACAGAGCGGCCGCCGTCTCGAACTGACACGAAGACTTCAAGACTCGACCTGGGGGAGACCAGACAAAAGTGAAAGCTCATCACTTGGGGCCTTCCGCCTATTCAACGGAACACGCTTCTTACAGAGATCAGTGAAAACTCAAACTACACCGATCAGGCCGAAAGCGGACATCAGCATTCAAGCCAGTTCTCCAGGGGGCTCTGATCTTTCGTGGCCCAGCACTCCTTCCGGGAACCCAGTGACTCCACGTGCACCACGAAGGAAATCTCGAGGCAACCACACCAGGACCCAGGCAAGACCTCAGGAGCTCTACAAAGAGTTCGCTGCCTCACCGTGAACGCCAACTAGCCACCGAGGAAGCCTAACCATAGACTAACGTAGACGGAGCCTTTTGAGAGGGGTAGCTGATTTTTGTGGTAAGGGGAGAGTCCATGAACTTCGGTCAGTTCCGTCGCGATTCGACTATGTTTGGCATTATATCGTCCGTCGCTCCTCGCTCGCACTCTCTCTTTCTCTCGGGACTGTCCGATTGCGCACATAAGCGATTGGACACGGACCCGATTGGACACGGACTCAATTGGACACTGACCCGATTGGACATAGACCCAATTGCGCACCGACCCGATTGCACACGACCCGTTTGCACACGGACCCGATTGCGCACCGACCCGTTTACACACGAACCCGATTGCGCACCGACCCGTTTACACACGAACCCGATTGCGCACCGACCCGATTGCGCACCGACCCGATTGCACACGATACGATTCCGCATTTCAGATAGTACATGGGTTAGCGACTTGGACGGGGTGGGTGCGGGAGGGGGGCGAAGCCCCCCTTGCACCACCCCGTGTGTGTGTGTGTGTGTGTGTGTGTGTGTGTGTGTGTGTGTGTGCGCACAAAGCATTTTCTGCACCACATAGGTTTGCGACTATAAAATATGTATAAAAAAAAAAATATTATAATAAATATTTTGTACGTATTTTTATGTCTGAGTTTGCCAAGTATGAAATAATTATGATAAATATTTATGAAAATATTAAAAATAAATATTTATGCTATTATAATTCAATCGGGTCGGTGTGCAATCGGGTCCGTGTGCAAACGGGTCGGTGCGCAATCGGGTCCGTGTGCAAACGGGTCGGTGCGCAATCGGGTCCGTGTGCAATCGGGTTCGTGTCCAATCGGGTCCGTGTCCAATCGGGTCTGTGTCCAATCGAGTCTGTGTCCAATCGGGACCGTGTCCGATCGGAACAGTGTGCAATTGAGACTGTGTCTAATCGAGTCCGTGTACAATCGGGTCGTGTGCAATCGGGTCGGTGCGCAATCGGGTCCGTGTGCAAACGGGTCGGTGCGCAATCGGGTCCGTGTGCAATCGGGTCGGTGTGCAAAGGAGTCGGTGCGCAATCGGGTCCGTGTGCAATCGGGTCCGTGTGCAAACAGGTCGTGTGCAATCGGGTCGGTGCGCAATCGCTTCCGTGTGCAAACGGGTCGGTGCGCAATCGGGTCCGTGTACAATCGGATCGGTGTGCAATCGAGTCCGTGTGCAATCGGGTCTGTGTCCAATTGGGTCTGTGTCCAATTGAGTCCGTGTCCAATCGGGTCTGTGTTCAATCGGGAAATACTACTGTGTCCAATCGCTTATATGCGCAATCGGGCTTCACTCCTTTCTCTCGCTCTCTCTTTCTCTCTCCTTCTTGCAATCATAGTCTCTCTCGCTCGCGCTCTCATTTTCTCTCTCTCGCTCGCTCTCTCTCTCTCTCTCTCCCTCTTGCAGTCATATATCGAATTATTAGTCAAATATTATCGAGCGTACCCGAATTCAACCAAAGTTCATGGAGTACCTCTTCACACCGAAATATCAGCCCACTCTTGTCTTAAGCGGTAGGTAGTGCTTCGTTTACGTTATAAGCCTAACAAACCGTCCTTCTGAGGACGCTTAACAAACCGCCCTTTTCAGGACGACCAAATAACTCCACGCGGTGGAATATTTTTAGTGGGAAGTGAAACACACAAACACACCTAACCCACAGTTACTATCAGTTAATTATTCAGCAACCGAAAATTATTCGAAGAAAACGCGTTTACACAACGTACGTAACCCGACGCGAAGAATCAATGTCAACAGAACGAGAAGTTAATATTTCTTGAAGAGCATTAAATATAAATCTGTCCATAGCTGCAATCGATAAACCAATCACTCTGATATCATGATAATGCAGAGTATTAATTAATCGGTTACACTTCGCACTTATTTAATAGAATATTATACAAATAATTATAACTCAAGGAATGTTCGATTGACAATATGATTATAATATAATATTTTTGGCACACACACGAAATGACGCTGGGGAATGTAGTTGCGTTGGTGTGTGCTCCGGAGTGGAAAGAGAAGATCAGGTGGTGGAGGGTCGAAGTAAAGGCAAATGAAAGATATGTGATAAGAGAAAGAGGAGCAATTGGAGGGAAGCAAGAGGATTAAGTGGAGGAGATAGGAGGAAAAGTTAATTGAGTGAAATCGGAGTGGAAAGCATAAAGAATGGTGGATAGAGGAAATAAAGGAAAAGAGGTGAAGAAGAGGGCGCCAGTACGGTTTTGAGAGGACGTAAGCAGGAACAGAGACGATGGCAGATAGCAGGTCGGAGGGTATGGAGCACAATGGCAGAAAAAGGAAGAGGAACGGACGGAAGAGAATGGTGGCAGTTGGCATTGGCGTGGAATGAGAAGAGAGAGGAGCAATTTAGCAAGCCTAAGGGGGAACGGCGGTAGCCTGGCTCGCCAGGCAGAGTATGGCTAGTGATAGAGAGCAAGGTGACAGAGGAGTCTGTTGAAAAGGGAGATACGGCGGAGAGAGAAGTAGTTAAAGAACGGAGGCTGACAAGAAAAAGTGTGGAGGAGAGGGTGGAGATGTGGAGAAGATGAGAGTCGGAAAGGAGAAAAAGAGGTGGCAGGGAGAGGCAAGTGAAGAGACCGATAAAAGAGGAGAGGACAGAGAGAGCGTAGGGGACGACAGAGGAGAAGGCGGGAGAGAATGAAAGAAAGGAGAAAGCAATGTGGAGGAGCAAGAGAGATGAGAGAGAGTGGAGGGGAAGAAGAGGAGAGTTGTACAGCGACTACAGAAGAAGTGCAGGAAGAGGTCAAGAATAATCAGGAAGAGAAAAGGAAAAGAGAGAGCGACAGAGGGTCTGAAAGATTTTAAGGAGGAAGGATTTTAAGAGAGTAAGGATGTAGCGGGAATGATGGGAGGATGGCTGATGATCTGAGAAGGGAGAACAGCGAGGAAGAAGAGGGAAAAGTAATGGAAGAGGGGAAGACACAAAGAGGTGAGAAAAAGAGAAACAAATAGAGGACAAGCAGCAGCGAGACCAGAATGTAGACAAGAAGAGAAGCTGAGAGGGAAGGAGGCAGGATGAATAAGGAGGATGAAAAGAAATGTGCGACGAGATGGATAGGAGGTGACAGCGGTGGAGTGGAGCGAGAGAGAGGGGTGGAGATGAAGGAGCAAAGGAAAAGGAGCTGTAGAAGGAAGGGAGAACGGGGGATGAGGGCGTGCGAGAAAAGGAAGGAGGGCTCTAAGATATAATGGTCGCTAATGGCCAGGTCGAGTCGGAAGTTGGGATTATGATATGGATGTAAACAGTTCGGGAATGCTCCGTGTCAAAAGCGCTTTGTAACTTCTGAGGGAATACAATAAAGTCTATATATATAATTTTTTGGTAGTAAACCAATGCATGAACAATAGAAACAATTTAATAAATTTATATTTGGGGAAAAGATTATTTTATTAAAATTTTATACAGTAGTGCTAAATTAAAATTATTTTGTATAAAAATAAATTTTTGAGGGCGTTTCTTGCGCGCGTATACTTGGCGCTCTTTTATACCATTTTTTAAAAAGGTAATTTTGTTGTGTGAATGCGAACGAGCGCACCGATGAGAAAATGTCTCGACACGCGAAACGCTGAAACCGCCCAGCGCTGAGCGCGGAGGGTGCGTAACGTAAAGCCAAAGATTCACTGGAGGAACAGGCAGGAAAGAAGAGGCCGGAAAAAATGCAAAGCACACAGTTATTCACGTCAAATTTATTGCTTAAAACACTGGTCAGTTTCACGGGTGATGGCAATCACGAAGGAGCGCGAGAGGCTACTGTGAGCGGAATAGATAACGCGAGCACGATCAGAGATCTTCTTTTCTGCACTCTCGATGTCTGCCAGGGTGGTTCGCGACGGAAATCTTGCCTCAACCGCGCCGAACTGCGCGGGATACCAAACGAATTTCTTGAGCGCACGAACGACGGAGATCTTGTCGCGAAGCAGGAGTGCAGGCGCGATCGCGAGAATCGGCGGTAACACCGACGAACCACTCACAGGGCGCTCTCACCAGTATCACTCGCGAGAATAATGCTTTAAACTTTACAATACACAGTGAAACACAAAACTTAAGCTAGGCAGCTCGAATTAGTTGAATAACAAGAATTAAGCGAGATCGCGACACGATCGGACTTTACCGACTCTCGTGGGACGAAATGAGGCGCGAAAGCGCGAGTACAAAGAGCATTCACAAAGACGCAGATTTTTGCAAAGCGAGAAACAAGTGCTTGGCGAGCAGTAGCAGGCGCAAAACTGTCTGGTGGAGGTTCGTTACTCCGGAAAGTCGAGCACCTCATCACCATCCGATTGAACGCAGATAACGCATAGCGATCACCCGTCACGCAGCTGATCTGCGGAGGATCACGCGGTCCTCCACCGAGGTGCGTGAAACTCTGAGATCTAGGCTCAAGACGGCCGGCGTGATGCTATTGTTTTCCCGTTCGCTCACTGCCGAATTTGTTGACACGAGCGTCATCAGCGGAGAGTCAGAGCGATTAATGATTGATTCGGGAAAATTTCGAAGGGAGGTCGAATCTTGAACATTTGATTTCACTCATTTTGTAGTAACAGGTATCTCTTTTCTTTTTATAGTATTGTTGCGAACGTGAGCTTCGCGAGCGTGAGCTTTGCGCGCGTTGTGAGCGCAAGCTTAACGCTAAAAATCAATATATCGATTGCTTCAGTCAGCTGAGTCTGTCGGCCCCGGCGTTGCTTAGTTATGTATAAACAAATGGTTTTGTTGAGAACTTCCTGAGACGTCAACTCGTGCGGACGTGCTCGGAGTTGTTGTAAACGTGTTCGCTGCTTATAATAAAGTTCCTTGTTCGCCAAAAGCGTGTTCTTATTCCGCCGCGTTCGCGAGCGGAAGTGAGTGTGTGTGTGGAAGTGCGAGAGTGCTTCGGGGAGCGCAACACTTTTTGGGGGCTCGTCCGGGATCTTCCTTGACAACGGCCATGGCTACGGATGTGATTTCCGACGAGGGACGGCGCGTTCCTTCAAAGAGAAGACGCCCTGAGACTCCCGGGCCCTCTGCGGGAAGTGTCGGAGCGGTTGCGCCGGAGTTTCAAGCTCTGCTAGAGGAGCTTCGTCTTCTGCGCGTGGAACAGGCGCGCCAACAACAGGAGTTCGCTGAAACGCTTCGGCGACGGGACGAGGAGCTACAGCGCCTGCGAGAGAGCGTGCAACAGCTTCAGGGCGTGCGCGGAGAACGCGAACAACAGGAGGAAATGCTGCGACAGCTCCAACTTCAGCGAGGAGCTCCGCCACAGCTAAGTCCTTCCAATAACTTTTCCGCGAATGAAATTTCGTCGGGCACGTTGCTTGGATATAAATTAAAGCCTGATACTTTTGATGGGACGGTTTCTCTTCGAGAATTCCTTTCCCAATTTGATTTAATAGCGCGGGCGAATTCTTGGGGGGATTCCGCGAAAACAGTGGCCCTAGCTTCGTGCTTGAGGGGAAAAGCGCGTTCCATTTTAGAAAATGTGTCGGATTTCGAAAACGTAAATTTTTCAGAGCTGGTTTCGAAATTAGAGTTGCGTTTTGGGGAAGGGCATAATTCCCAGAATTTTTATTCGCTTTTCTCGAATCGGAGACAGGGGTTTGGGGAAGATTTTGCTTCTTTCGGGGCGGAACTTGAGAGGCTCGCGCGGCAGGCGTATCCTGAGTGTCCTTTTTTAGTTCGGGACAAAATCGCTTGCGCGCAATTTGTGTCCTCTCTCGCGGACGGTTTCGTAAAAAGAACGCTTCAATTAGAAGGGATAACTTCTTTAAAAATCGCGATTGAAAGGACTAAGGCGGTAAAAGTTATTCAGGGGAGTAATTTCTTGAACAGGGGGAATTTCGAAAAAAGGGATGCGGGGGAAAAGAATGATAACGAAAAAGGAAATGGCGGGGAAAAGTCAAAGACCGCGTTTAAAAATTTTATTAAAAAGGAAAATGGTCGAAATGGGGAAAAGGGGAAATTCAATTCTAAAGAATGTTGGTCTTGCGGAAAAGTAGGGCATTTTCGGTTTGAATGCCCTGAAAATGTGGGAAACGCGGTTTAAAATAAAATTACTTTTGTCTGGTTGGTTCTGCTGTTTTTCTTTTTCAGATTAAAACGTTGAATTTGGTGACGCTCGGGTCGGAAGTTTACATCTGAAGCAGGAGAGAAACGAATTGAGTCTTCTGAAGAGGGTACTCCTTCTAAGAAGACCGTCTCGCTCACGGTTTTTGGACGTGGTTTTTCCGTGAGACTTTGGGCAAATGCCGAGACGGGGACTTGGGAGTCCTTCGGGACTAAAGGGGACCACGGAGTCATACCCCCCCCCCCTTGTCCGAAATGCAAGCAAGAAGGGCGCAAGTCACTTGTGAAGAGTGAAGCGTCGTCGATGTGAGAAGAGGAAACGGGCGAGTTCTTCGCTTCGGAAGGTTGGGACTCCGAGCATCGCTCTGGAAGCTGGCCACTTCCAAAATGGGGATGAGCGGAAGTTTCGGCAGGTGGAGGAGAAGAAGGCGTCGCTCGGTAACCTGTGGCTGCGGCTCAGGGTAGAGCAAGAAACGTCTGAAACTAAGTCCAGGAAGTTTTTCCTCGAAGAAATCCTCCTTGAATTGTCGGGACGACAATTCTGAAGAAGGGGGGTAGTGTTGCGAACGTGAGCTTCGCGAGCGTGAGCTTTGCGCGCGTTGTGAGCGCAAGCTTAACGCTAAAAATCAATATATCGATTGCTTCAGTCAGCTGAGTCTGTCGGCCCCGGCGTTGCTTAGTTATGTATAAACAAATGGTTTTGTTGAGAACTTCCTGAGACGTCAACTCGTGCGGACGTGCTCGGAGTTGTTGTAAACGTGTTCGCTGCTTATAATAAAGTTCCTTGTTCGCCAAAAGCGTGTTCTTATTCCGCCGCGTTCGCGAGCGGAAGTGAGTGTGTGTGTGGAAGTGCGAGAGTGCT
Organism: Monomorium pharaonis; assembly: GCF_013373865.1. NCBI lineage: Eukaryota > Metazoa > Arthropoda > Insecta > Hymenoptera > Formicidae > Monomorium > Monomorium pharaonis. Next base: position 15,539,492 of record NC_050469.1, read on the forward strand.
TCGGGGAGCGCAACAGTATACATGAAGGTTTATAAGACAATTTTTTAAAGTCCACATTATATCAAATTAAAGGTCGAAACTGAGATTGAATTAAAATGACAAAACAAAGTTATATTGGTTTTGTTTTTTTTTCTAATTATATTTTAATTTATTTTCACTAGACACCACAGACGCGCGCTTCGCGCGCGCTACTTAACTTTTTATTTTTTACTTTTTAAAAATAAATTACAACAATAAATGTATAGATAATATTTATACAAATTTGACAACTGTCAAAATTGCCATGACAGCTACTCTTGCAACACGAAGTAAGCGCAGCGAGAGAACCAATCGGCATCGCGGAAAAGCGACAACAATAAACTTCGAGAAATGCGAGCAATCGACTTTACATGCTTTTTTTAGATAGGATAATATGCCTATTACATCGTAGAGGAAAATACGGCTATGACTAATTCGAAGATTAGTATAACATTATGCGTTGTACAATCAAATAAGTATATAACACAAAATTTTTATTTTTTTTAATGAAAATAAATATTCTGAGATAAGTTAATACTTTGTGTTATAGTTTATTTTTAGTTATTATATTGAAAAAAAAGAAGAAACACTTTAATTGAACCTAAAGTAAAAAGATAGGAACATAAAAATGAGTGGAAAGTAAGAAAAAAGAGAGAAAGAAAGAGAGAAAGAGAATTAGAAGTAGTTTCTTAATAAGAAGAAAAGATACGAAAAGTAACATAAAGTAAGTTATTTACACTTGTAAATAAATTATAATTATTGTGCTAGAAAAAGTGTTATTGTTAAATTGAGAGAGAGCGAGAGAGAGAGAGAGAGAGAGAGAGAGAGAGAGAGAGAGAGAGAGAGAGAGAGAGAGAGACGGCGGGAAGAGGGTGAAGGAGATGAAGCGGGAGAGAGAGGGGAGACGGAGGGAAAAGAATAGCATTGTGTAGTAATGTCTATACATGAACGTGTGTGCGTGCGCGTGTGTGTATGTGTGTGAGCATGTATGTACATATATATGTATGTGTGTGTATCCCCCCCCTCTCTCTCTCTCTCTCACTCTCTCTCTCTCTTCCTTTTATAGCCGGTCATGACCTTCTGTCTCTCGCCCTGTCCATAGGATTTCAAGCTGATACTGAGCACCTTATTAAGAGGAGAGGTTACGGGCGTATAGTGGACTCTGAATTTTTTGAGCTTCTTAACGTCGAAGTTGACAGTGCTTCTACAGTCATTAGCAATTTATCTCATAAATCTTATGTTCATGAATCTAGTGCAATGCTGACCCGGGCTCTCGGCAATGCACTTGATGTTTGTGTTCCGGCTCGTACTTTTGTGGTTAGAAGGCCGCCGGCGCGATGGCTTACTGAGGATTTGAAGAACCGCAATACTCTATTCAAGCAGGCCAAGCGTTCTAACAGTCTGCTCGGATATCTTAGATATAAACACTTCAGGAACCAACTGAATTCTGATATTAGGCGTGCTAAGAACGAGTTTCTTCTTGCCTCCCTTGACAATATTACTGATCCTGCCAAACTATGGAGAGAACTGGCTCGACTCGGTCTCGCCAGATCCACCTTTGGTTCTCCACTCAATTTTTTCACCTCATCCCAGCTAAACTCTTATTATGTTTCTGTTTCTTCTGCTTCGCCGCTATGTTTTGCTGACTTTACTTCTGCCATCTCTTCTATATCCTGTCCACCTTGTCGTCCTGAATTTGTGTTCTCTCCTGTCACATCTAACAAGATCTATAATCTAATTGCTCATAGCCCCCTTCACTCTTATGCGTCGGGCGCTGATGGCATTCCACTTTATGTTCTGCGTTTAGCATGGCCTCGTATCTCGTCTTGGATTGCAGATCTATTTAATAAGTCGTTGGAACTCTCTGTTTTTCCATCTCACTGGAAGCATGCTCTCATCCGTCCCCTGTCCAAGATTAGTAATCCTAGTCTGACACTCGACCGATTGCCAATTTGCCGGAAATGTCCAAAATCCTTGAAAGGTTAGTCGCTGGCCAAATTGTTGACTACTTAAATAACTATAATCTTTTGAATCCGAGGCAATCGGCATATCGGTCCAACCATAACACCCAATCCGCTCTACTACGTGTTTGTGATGATGTTAGGGCAGGGATGGATGCCGGACTCAGCACTATCTTAGTCTTATTCGACTTCAGCAAGGCGTTTGATACCGTCCCGCATCTCCGACTTCTTACAAAACTAAAAGTACTTGGTATTTCTAATTCAGTTGTCACTTGGCTTTACTCATACTTAACCGGTCGATCTCAGGCTGTAATAGATAAAGCCGGAAATTGCTCTGAATGGCTTCCAACTTCCCTTGGTGTACCTCAAGGTTCTGTATTGGGTCCGTTGCTATTCTCACTTTTCATAAATGATATTGGCAATGTTTTGTCATTTTTTAGTCATATGTTGTTCGCTGATGACCTGCAAATTTATCTTTCCTGCTCTCCTATAAATGTCCTTCGTGGCCTGGAATTGATCTCTAAAGATGCTAATGCTATATTTGAGTATACAAACAACAATGATCTCAAAATTAATCTAACTAAGTCTAACGCAATCATCTTAGCTAGTCAACCTCACACTAGAAACATTGACACCTCTCTTCTCCCTCCTATTATAGTTAATAGCATTCCTTTATCTTTCGTTAGTGAGGTGAGGAACTTGGGTGTCATTTTCACGTCAAACCCGTCATGGAGCAAACACATTTTACGGGTCTCTAAAAATGTTCACTACGCCTTGTATAAGCTTAAGTTCAATAAAAATTATCTTTCGACTGCGCTTAAAATCAAACTAGTCAATACTTTGATTATCCCTCATATAGACTACTGTTGCTTGGTTTATCATGGTTTGACTGGTGAACAGAATATTAGGTTACAGAGGCTTGTGAACTGCTGTATTAAATTCATCTTCAATTTAAGGCGCGATGAACATATTACACCGTACAGACATCGTCTTGAGTGGCTCTCTGTTGAAAATAGAAGGCTGTATTTTCTTGGTTGCCTAACATACCGCATTCTTTATCTTCAATCTCCTTCCTACCTTCGCGAACTCTTCATACATCTTGATCCTTCAGTTAGGAGATCTAATCGCACAATTTCATCATCACAAATTTTCCATATTTCTCCTCATCGAACCAGTGCTTATAGAAATTCCTTTCATTTATCTGCGGTTTACTTTTGGCACTCTCTCCCTGATCATATTGTATCTGCGCCTTCACTACATATTTTTAAGTGTCTCCTTCGCGCATATCTTCTAGCTTATGAATCTGTCTAAATGTCATTTACTGCGTTTTCTAGGTATAGTCTATCTCAGCGTCCTTATTTTTACTCTTATTTTGTTCTATCTCTATGTTGACCTTAGTTTACTTATGATTGGAGTTTAATACTGCCAACTCTTATTAGCTCTTATTAGTTATTAGAATGTTGTTAATCATTATAACTTTTATATTTAAATCATTATATTATTAATCATTATTACTTATGTACAAATCAATCAATATCACTTGGCTTTATACAAATACGTTGTAACTTTATGCTTTGTAATCACAATTTGCCCTTTAGCCTAGGCTTGGGCATAATAAACGTATCTATCCCCCCCCCCCTCTCTCTCTCTCTCTCTCTCTCTCTCTCTCTCTCTCTCTCTCTCTCTCTCTCTCTCCCGCTGCGTGATGGACGTGTCAAAAATCGCTCCGCAAATGCAGTTAATTTAAAGTGATTAAGAAGTAAAAGAAAATTATAAAAAGGTGTCGTGGCTGTAGGAATACGCGTAAGGACCAAATAGGACCAAAGTTTTCTAGCGAGAGTGCGTGGATCTATGCGGAAAATCAGTATATTTTCCATGCGGGTCATGTCGCGACAGGTAGACATTTATAGTGACGTGTATATTAATTAAAGTTACGTACGTGAGTGGGCGCCCGTATCGATAGGATCGGCATCAGCCGATACCTACTAATATGGTCGATGAATATGCGGAATATAGATGTGCCGCATGTAAGAAGGAAATAAAAAGTCAGGTTGTGACATGTAAGTCATGTGTCAAACTTTTCTTCCATCCTAAATGTGCAAGTAAACATAAGGTGTATGACAGAAATCGAGAATACGTGTCTTGTCCTGGCCCATATGAGAAGTTCACAGTAGACAGTGAAAAAGATATAGATGTGAAAAAAACACCAATACAGACGGGAAGCGGAAGAGAAAGACTAAGTTCTACGGGATCGACGGGAAGTGGCGGAAGCAGAGCGATAGGAGTCAACGTGGGCATGGATACGAAAATTGATTGGCTAGTAAGAACTATGAGAGAGATGAAAGATGAAATGGCATGCAAACGAGAAATAAAAATGCTGATTAAGGAAACAGTGCAAGAGGAAATAAAAGCTATTAAACAAGAAATGGAAGACCTACGAAAAATAATACGAGGAGGAATGCAGGCGTCAGCGGAAAATGTGCGCGGCAGTTACAGTGAGGCAATAAAGAAAAAGAAGGAAAACATCATAATCATCAAACCGAAGACTCAGCAAGAAAGTGAGACCACTAAAAAAATAATAAAAGAAAAAGTTGATATTAAGAATATGCCAATGGGGATAACAAAGGTACGAAAAGGAAGAGAAGGAACAGTAATTCTAGGATGTGAGACCGGAGAAGAAATAGATAAATTAAAAGATGTAGTACAGTCTAAACTAGTTGACAATTATAATGTTACAAAATCACTACAAAAAAAGCTGAAAATAAAAATTGTTAATATTAGCGAGGAAGAAATAGAGTTGGATGACGATGAGCTAATAGATACAATAAAGAAACAGAATAGTATTGGTGAATCTCGTATAAGCATAGTTAAGAAAATCCCGAAAAGAAAAAATATGGATGATAGTCAATCTAGAAGAAAAGGAAAAGAAGGTAGATCTTTAATAATTGAAGTAGATGAAGTAACACATGAATTGATGTTAAAAAAAGAAAAGTTGAATATAGGCTGGAGAAAATGTCCTGTGTTCAATCACTTCAGCATAAAGAGATGTTTCAAGTGCTGGGGATTCTACCACACTGCAAAAAACTGTACGAGAGATGAAACGTGTCATAAATGTACAGGAAAGCATAAAGCAAGTGAATGTAGAGAGAAGCAGAACAAATGTGTAAATTGTATGTTTAAAATAAAAACATATAATTTAAAAATAAAAGACGATCATGATGCTCTGGATCCGGAATGCCCGACATATAAGAGGGCTATCGAAGAGGAGAAGAGGAGAGGTGGATGGGAAGCCAAAAAATAGCAATTACAGAAAGAAGAGGATCAGATAATATATACAAATGCGCAAAGTTTAATGGCACATAAGGACGAGATACAGCATCAGATTATGAAGAAATTAAATCCGGCAGTTATTGCATTGTCGGAGTCGAGACTGATTGCGGAAATTGAAGACAGTGAAATAAGTGTACCGGGATACAGTGTGGTTAGATGCGACGCGGAAAATAGAAATACAGGGGGGGGTTGCTCTGTATGTAAGAGATGATATCAAGTATGAAATAGTAGTATTGAAAAAATTAGAAAGGATTGTGTGGTGCGTTGCAATAGAAGTGAAAGAAAAATTATTTAAAGGAGTGTTAATGGTAATATATCATTCACCGAGTGCGTCACATGGAGAGTTTATAGGATTCTTAGAGGAGATAGTAGAAGAATTAACGATAAAAGAAGAGTGTATAATATTAGGAGACTTTAATATAGATTGTATGACAAACTCTTATTATACAAATAAACTACTAACGACTATGCAAAGTCTAGGTATGAAGCAATATGTGGATAAACCAACGAGAGTTACCGAAAATAGTAAAACAATTATAGATCTAGTTTTTGCGAATAAAGATATAAATGTAGAAGTCAAGTACGAACCTAAGATAACGGATCATGCGTGGATAAAAGTCGTGATAAATACGAACAAGACTGTAAATAAATATAAAGAATTCAGTGGCAGGGATTATAGTAGATATAATGCGCATGAGTTTATTAAGCTAGTGGAGAGTAATTTAGAAAAAAGATATGATTTAGATATTAATGAGTTAGATATTAATGTAAAGGCAAAGAATTTAATTAATAGTATTGTAGATGCGCTAGACATCTCAGCACCTAAAAAAATTTTTTAAATACCGAAAATATGGGAAGGGAAAAAATGGTATTCAAAGGAAATAGAAGAGCTAGCGACTAGAAGAGATGAGGCTTATAGAAAAGCATTGTACGATAGCACGGAACAAAACTGGCAACAATTTAAAATAGAAAGAAATGCAGTAGTTAGTTTAATTAGAACAAAGAAAAAAGAATATTATGAAAACATGATTGATCATAATAGTAACAATCCCACAACTATGTGGAAATCATTAAAAGAAATTATTAGAGGAGGACCAATAGGCGCGAAAGTTGTAGAAAAAATAGATTTTGAAATATTAGACAATAATATAGAGTGTGATATAGCTGATAAATTTAACTTATATTATATACAAAGTATTAAAGACATAATAAAATCTATAGATAAGAATTATACAACGAGCACAAATAAGAGAACTATTTATTGTATTGAAAAGATGGGAGAGCTAGAAAAATTTGAATCAATTACGACAAAACAAGTAAGAAAAATCATTAGGGAATTACCAAAAAAGAAAGGTACAGAAGAAGGAATAACTAGCGATATATTAAAAACGGTATTTTGTGTCATAGAAGAGGAATATTGTGATATAATAAATAAGTCATTGAGTGAGGGTTGTTTCTTGAAAGAGTGGAAAACATCCACGATAATGCCAATACCAAAAGTAGAGAAACCTAAGAGGGCAAGTGATTATAGGCCTATTAATATATTACCAATATATGAAAAAGTATTAGAGATAATAGTTAAAAAGCAAATTGAGGTCTACCTAGAAAGTAATAATATTATAACGGAACATCAGTCGGGCTTTAGGAAAAATTACTCGTGTGAAACAGCAATTCAAACAGTTATAGATGAATGGAAATTGATTATTAGTGAGAGACAAATAGTAGGAGTTATTTTTGTAGATCTTAAACGAGCTTTCGAGACAATTGATAGAGAAAGATTATTAGAGAAATTATACCAGTATGGTATTACAGGAACAGTTCTAGAATGGTTTAGGTCGTACTTAAAAGATAGAATGCAACAAGTTCAATTTAATGATAGATGGTCTAAGATACTGACTACGGAATACGGAGTGCCACAGGGTTCGGTATTGGGCCCATTGTTGTTTATAATATATATGAATGATATTGTTAACGTTTGCTCGGATGTGTGTAATATAAAAATGTTTGCGGACGATACGTTAATATATGTAACAGGTGAGAGTAGTGCGGAGATAGAGAGGAAATTGAATATTGCATTTAACGTAGTGGAGGAATGGATGAATATTAATAAACTGAAGATGAATATTAATAAACTAAAGATGAATGCGGGGAAAACAAAATATATGTTAATTAGAGGTATAAGGAAAGAATTGAGAGGCAATACTATTGTGAGATGTTTGGATGGAAATGAGATTGAGCGCGTAGAAATAATAAAGTACTTGGGCATAATTATTGATGATAGACTTAGATTCAGCGGTCACTGTGATTACATGCTAAAGAAAATAGGGAAGAAAATAAGTTTTTTAAATAGAATAGGGAACTTTATCTCGGCTTACACTAGATGTACGATATACAAGACAATTATAGCACCTCACTTTGAGTATTGTGCAACGCTACTAATAGATATGGGGGATACACAGTTAAGTAGGCTCCAAATAGCGCAAAATAGAGCTATGAGAGTCATATTGCAATGTGACAAACGTACCAAAGTTAAATGTATGCACCAAGCGTTGCAATTTATGACCATAAGACAAGGCTGTATTACAATATGTGCATATTTATTTTTAAGATCTTAAATAATATGATGCCGGAGCAATTTAGTAATAGACTTAGAATAGTAGAGGGAGAACGCGAAACTAGGCAGACAGGGGATATTGTTATTGAATTCCGAAAAACAAGAAGCGCGCAAAAAAGTTTTATTTTATGAGGGTGTGTTAATGTACAACGCATTACCACACGAAGTTAAACATTGTAATCGTTTAGAAATGTTTAAACGAATGCTAAAAGAATTTGTTTTTAATGAGGTAGCATAAAATTGATATATATGTTTGAAAATAGCTGAGGGGAAGCAGAAAAGAGATGAGACAGAGAGGGAAAGATAGAGAGAAGAAGGAGCGAGAGAGAGGAGGATAGAGAGAGAGATAGAGAGAGAGAGAGCGAGAGAGGAAAGGAGAGAGAGACAGAGAGAAGAGAGAGAGAGAGAAGAGCAGGGAGAGAGAGAAGAGAGAGAGAGAGAGGAGAGAGAGAGAGAGAGAGAGAGAGAGAGAGAGAGAGAGAGAGAGGAGAGAGAGAGAGAGAGAAAGAAAGATAAAAAAAGGAAAACAATGAAAGCAAAGGAACAAAGAAAGAACAGAAAAAGAAAGAAAGAAAAGAAAGAAAGAAAGAAAGAAGAAAGGAAAAGAGTAAGAAAAAGAAAGAAAGAAAAGAAACGAAAGAAAGAAAGAAAAGCAGAAAGAAGAAAGACAGAAGAAAGGACGAAGACAAGAAAAAAGATAAGAAGAAAGAAAGAAGAAAAGAAAGAAAGAAAGGATAAGAAAGAAGAAGAAAGAAGCACGAAAGAGAACGCAAGAACAAAGGACAAGAAAGACCTCCATCATAACCTCCATCTCCTCGCTCTCCCTCCTCTCTCTCCTCTCTCTCTCTCTCTCTCTCTCTCTCTCTCTCTCTCTCTCTCTCTCTCTCGTTCGCTTTATCGACCTTAATTCTCTTCCGCCAATCACTATTAATGGTACTTTTCCCTACGTAACAAGCGCCCGTAACCTTGGAGTTTCACTAAGTTCGAACCTTTCATAGAACAATCACATCTCTTAGATCTCTAGAAGTGTGCACTGCGCCTTCCACAAGTTTCACAGGCAGTCTCTTCCTTAATCATTGAAGTGCAAACTAGTTAAAACCCTCATATTCCCACACTTAGACTACTGTTGTCTTGTATAATCTTACCGAAGAATTTAATTCTAAGTTCCAAAAGCTTATTAACTGCGCTATCAGATTTATCTTCGACCTTAAACGTGATGTTCATATTATCCCGTATCGTCACCGACTCGGGTGGCTATCAATCAAAAATCGCCGGCTCTATTTCCTAGACCTATACATGTTTCGTATTTGTCAAGGCGACGCTGTTCCCTATCTCAGAGAACTGTTTGTCGAGAATGATCTCTCCATTTATTCCTCGACCCCCCTCCCATCTTCTGCTCGTTTTCAAATCCCGTTTTATCGCACTGCCTCCTTCCAAAATTCTTTTCATCTTTCTGGTATCTACTTTTGGCACACTCTTCCCCTTACTATTACTTCTGAGTCTTCTTTCATATCTTTTAAGCGGCTGTTATTTGACCATTTATCACGCGAACGTATTAATATATCTTAATCACTTCGTCTCCCTGCTTATTTTAAGTACTGTTAAGTGCTATCAAGTATTATTTCTTACTTTAAGTTCTAGTTCTAGTTCTATTTATGTTTAATATCTTTGTAAATTCTATTTCAGATATTATATACTACTAGTCTGATGCGTCCTGTTTAGTATCTTAGTCAGTTCTGTAATGTTAAGCTAGCAACATAGTACATAAAATAAATTTTATTGTACTCTCGCGTGTGAGATTAATTTTTCATCTTCTTGTTTTGTTTTTGTTTTAATTTAATTATCTTCCCAGATAACCAAACCTGCAAAAGCAGAATTGCACACAGCAGAATCCCACACAGCAGATCCATAGCCTACTGTGTCCGCATTAAGCTTGCGTTTTGTAGACAGAATCTGCTGGACAAAATCTGACAGCATATTGGCGACAGAAAAGGAGCAGATCAGTCAAATGCAGTCTCTGTCCACAGAACACAAACTTAATGTGGACACAGTAGACTATGGATTTGCTGTGGAATTCTGCTTTTGCAGGTTTGGTTACCTGGGTTGTTCTCATTTTGTCTTTTGCCCCATAGTCATCTAGAGCATTCTCTGGTGGAAAAACTTTTTAGAATTTTTTAGATTTTTCTCAGAATTTCTGATAATTTTTCCGATTTTTTATAAGAATTGGAATGTTTCTCAGAAAAACTTAAATGAAAAATGAAAAATTCTGATTAATTCAGAGAATTTTTGAATATTTCTAAATATTTCTAAAAAAATTCTGAGAATTGATACATTTCATGTATCATGATGATACATTATAACATAATTATAATTTTAAAAAATATATAAATTTACGTTGTTTCTCAACAAGCATCGTTATCCCCACTACACCATAGTCACATCTGGCATTGCGTAACTTCTGCGGTCACCCATCCAACTCTGAATCGCCGTCGATATTGCTTGACTTCGAAGATCGTACGCAACCTAGCACTTCGCGATGACCCATGAACACTTGATGCTCATGAATACATATTTGTTATAGATCAGCCTAGCAAATGTCAGAAACATGAAACGTATAGTTAAGTAATATTTATAAATAAATATAAATCTACAGTTTTTTTACTGATTTTTACATATGCAAAATAACACGTGGAATAACTTAGAAAAATATGTTTTTGTTATGTTTTTTTCATAAAGCTAAATTATATCTCAGACAGCACACAATATTTATAAAATATTTACAAAATATTTATAATATTTATTTGCATATTTTATAAATATTTATCCAAACATTTTATGAATATTTTTGTGATCTTAGATTTATCAGATCATAAAGATTTAAAATAAATATTATAAAAATGTTTATGAAATATTTATAAATATTTACAAAATATTACTTGTACAAATGTTTATTTTTTATTTACCATAAATATTGTATAAAATATTTAGTCTATATTTTAATATGTTGAATACAGATTTTTTTCTTTATGTACTATATATAAAATATGTATAAAATATTTATATAACATTAAAAAAATATATTAAACAATATTTATAAATATTTATAAATATTTATCATAAATATTGTGTGCTGTCTAGGATAATTCTAAATATTATAGAGATTGATAATGATTAATATATAGTCTTTAGACTATAGTCTTTAGAATTAATAGTTTTTTTATGTTTGTTTATATGTTTATATGTTGGATTATGTTCATACAAATTAATAAAAAATAAACGCATAAAATTCAAATTAATATATTTGCCAACCGAGAAGCAGAATCGAATTAATACGTCAAAATAACGTCACGGAATGACGGCGAGAAATAGGACCAAAATATTACGTCATAAAGACGTCATTAAATAACGTCAATATGCCGTCATTTAAATGTCATGGTCGCATTTTGATCTATAGGATCATTCATACGAATATGACCAAAATTTGACGTCAAAACGACTTATCTTTGCTATCTAGGATATTTCTCAAAAATTTTCATATACACAGATTTTGAAATATTCTGAGATTTCTTGTTTGGTTATTTCTGAAAAAATCTTATTATTATTCAGAAATTTTCATTTGTAAAAATACTACAATATTATGAGAATTCTCATCTAATTATTTTTGAAAAAATTGGAAAATTTTTTTAATTTCTCAGAAATTTTCATATATATAGAGATTGAAATAATCTGAAAATTCTCATTCGATCATTTCTAAAAAAATCTGAAAAATTCTTAGTATTATTCAGAAATTTTTTTCCACAAAATACTGCAATATTTTGAGAATTCTCATTCAATAATTTCTGAAAAAATTGGAAAAACTCTTTATATTTTTCAGAAATTGTCATACATAAAAATATTGAAATATTTTAAGAATTCTCATTTAGTCATTTCTGAAAAAATTTGAAAAATTTGTTATATTTCTCAGAAATTGTCATATATAAAGATGTTGAAATATTCTGAGAATTCCCATTCAGTCATTTCTGAAAAAATTTGAAAAATTTTTAATATTTTTTTAGAATTTTTCAAAAATTTTCAGAATTTTTCAGAACGATAGAAGATGAAAAATTCTGAAAAAATTTCTGAAAAAATATGAAAAATTTTTCCACCAGAGTTAATAAACACATATCAATCAATCAATCAATCAATCTCTTTGTGTTAAGTGATTCTCTCCCCTGAATATTATATCAAGAGACACGGTAGTGGCTCGCGCCAAGTGACCGCGCAGCGCGAGACCGACCGTGCTCTTTTACGCGAGTACGCGACTTGCGAGCACCCGAAATTATCGGATCTCAGAAACGGCTAAACCGATCAAGTTCTAACTAGGCTCAATCGAAAGCTTAGGATCGATTTGTATAAGAAAACTGTTTTTATTTTTCCTCTACGTAACCTATGGGAGGAGATATCACGACGCAAAGTCCAAATGTCAAAAATTTCATGTAAGATACGTCGTCGTCATCGTTGTCGTCAACCTTGTAGGCATGTAAGGGGCGAGAGGCAAGACGAGGAAATGTACCCAGTCCGTCTCTTTTCAACATCTAGATTAGGTCCGTCCTTTTCTAACGTGTCTATACATTGGCCTGTTTCGCTGCACTGCTGCATTGGTGCAACAAGTTAGAATGAGAAAAAATATATTTGTCTCACTTTAACTTATTGCACCAGTGCATCAGTGCAGCTAAAAAGAACAGGCCACTTCTTGACTCCCCATTCCTGAAACGAACAGCCTTGCTCGCGCACCGCGTTGGGTCACGTGGATTGCCAGTCGCTTGCGGCGCTGGCGCTGGTTCCATAGAGATATATAATATAGAGTCAACCTTCTGTGAGCGGAGCTGTCCGCATCTTCTATGGGATAGAATGATATGTAGTAAGGTGTTGTCTTCGTCACTCAGCTAGTCTGGTGGGAGATTCAGAGGCGCGCTCCCCGCTCCCCGTACCTCGCGATGCCGTTTGTACCCCACGCACGCTTCGATGTACGGGGAGCGGGGAGAACGCTCTCCCACTAGACTAGCTGAGTGACGAAGACAACACCTTACTACATATCGTTCTATCCCATAGAAGATGCGGACAGCTCCGCTCACAGAAGGTTGACTCTATATTATATATCTCTATGGCTGGTTCACGTTAAGTGATAGTGTGAGGTTATAATACAACAACAAATCTATTGAAAATATACGAAATATATGATATTTTGTGCTAAATGTTCTTATATTATTATTTTATTATCACACAGACGTATTAATGAAACATTTAACTGAGCCATGTTACTTTTTGATGAATTTTCAATTTTACACTGACGGCGATGAAACAGATAAGATGTGTGCATCAGTTAAATGTCGCTGTAATTGTTAAATGAATCAAATAAAATATTTACAACTTATTTAATCTACGTAACACTTCATTTATTTATTTAATCATCAACACCAATGTAAAATTAAACATTAATCAGTAAGTAACAAGCTTAGATTTTACACTGGTGTCAAAGAGATAAATGAAATGTGTGATATAAAGATGTAGATCAGTTAAATGTTACTATAATATTAACTATTAATTAGCTTGAATAAAACTTTTAGTGTTTTTAATAATACTAATTTTTATTCTTTGGTTTACTAGTAATGTATATAATTGCCGTTACCTTGGTAACAAAAGATAGTTCTTATACTTACAGCGTTATCAATATTTAACAAATGCACAATTCTACGTCACACTTCATCTATTTGATCATCAACACCAATGTAAAATTAATATGAAATAGAAAAAAATAATTTACTTATGTATTAAATAAGATATTTTTCATTAAATTCAATCTAATAGCGTCTTCCACTGGCAAGAACTTGCTGGCACTCAGTGCCCCCTAGTTTTTCAGTTTTTTGGTGGGGTAACACAAAACTTCACCAGTTTCGCATGCTCAATGGAATACATCTTAAAACTCAGTATTAAGAAAAAGCAGGAAATAAGAATAATGAACTAAGGAATAAATGCACTTTTAATAAAAGTGTACATTCTAGAACATTCTACAAAGAGACAAATTAAATTAAAGTCACAATTGCAAAATAATAATTAAAATTAAAGTAACCCAAATAGCACTGGATGTTCCAAGGACGTCCATTTTAAGTCCAATTCAGGTCCGCATGTCCATGGACATAAAATGGACATTCATAGGATATCCATTATTGGAATTAAAACGGATGTTCTATTCAGAACGTCCTATGCTCGATATCTGATTTATGTCCGCACTTGGATCTTACTTTTATATAATCTATCTTTATTATTTGTATTATGTAATCTAAAAGAAATATTGTAAATTATATATATATATACCCAAATAGCACTGGATGTTCCAAGGACGTCCATGTTAAGTACAATTCAGGTCCACATGTCCATGGACATAAAATGGACATTCATAGGATATCCATTATTGGAATTAAAACGGATGTTCTATTCAGAACGTCCTATGCTCAATATCTGATTTATGTCCGCACTTGGATCTTACTTTTATATAATTTATCTTTATTATTTTTATTATGTAATCTAAAAGAAATATTGTAAATTATATATATATATATATATGTATTATTTACAATATTTCTAATTAACATTAATTTATAAATAATAATAAATTATATTATTTTTAATTTTTAAAAGGTTTATTTTAATTGTTCTACTTTTAGATAGAATATGAAATATGTAATATGAAATAATATGTATTATTTTTTTATTTATTATTAACATTATTAATTATTGGTATTTTTTTAAATGTTTGTTATAATATATTATTGTTTCTTTTTCATTTTCGTTTCTTTTTCTTTTTTTTCTTTTTTTTCTTTTTTTCGGTTTTTTTTCGTTTCTTTTTCCGACCAAAAGAGAGATACAGCAATTGGTCTGAGTCAAGCGCTGTCTCTGATCTTTACACCGAGCACTTGGTACGCGTATCAAATAGTAAATAACTAGTGAATGTGTTTAATCATTGGCTGATCAGCTTAAATTCATTATTTGATACGCGTACCAAGTGCTCGGTGTAAATTAGAGCTCTGTCTAACCAGTAGCATAATAGGCGCTAGACAGAGAAAGAAATTGACCCGGACCATGTCTCCTCTTTGTTTTTCTGCCGGACACTTTTCAAGAGCTTTTTGCAGGAAATGCGCAGTCCATGCTTTATGTCGATGATTTTTACAAAATTTGTATTAACCCACTATTGCAGCAAGCTCTTTAATTGAAAAAGGCCCAAAAGAAATAATCAAACCATAATAGGTCCAAAATTTGGTTTATTTCGGACTTTCTATGAATGTCCGAAATTGTGACAAACTTATATCCCATGGATGTCCATTAAAGGACTTTCTATGAACGTACAAAGTTGTGCCAAACGTATATCCTATGGACGTCCATCGAATGTCCGACGGACCTTATTTGGACTCTTAATGGATGTCCAAATGTCCAGAAGCGGATATCCAGTGGACATACACTGGATGTCCTTGTGCTATCTGGGAAGTGTGTCAAATTCAACCTAAGTAATATATATTCCTGAAATTTTTAAAGTTTATACTCACACACACAAATTAACTTTTCTACAAAAATAATGATATCTAAATATTTTGCGCCAGTTATAAGAACAAATATTTTTATAGAAACTAAAACATTATTACTATTCTTTAGCCAGTTTTTATAATACGAAACAATTTTTTAGATTTGACACTAGAAAATGAGTATTACGTTTTTTTCTCTACAAAAGTAATGATATATATAGAACATGCGTCAATTATAAAGTAGATGTTTATACGAATTAGAACATCTACTTTGTTATTCTTTGGCTGGCATCTATAGTTTGATTTTTCATTAAGTCATTTTTCATAATTACGAAGTATTTTAACGATAAACTTGAAGATTCTTAAATATAAGATTAAATTATAAATATTAGCCTTTTGTATTAAATTATTGGCTGCTGTGCGCCGATACGAGACTGCTATGCGCCTGCAAAAAACAATTGTCAAGAAGCATATTGGCAAGAAATAAAGGAGATAATATTGAGCTGGCAAATAAGTTTTAATAGAAATAAATTATAAATATTACAAATAAATACTTTAATACAAATAAATATTTTACTACAAAAACTTGGCGCTGCTAAACCAAATAATTTTAATATAATTAACTTCAAAACTCGAAATTAACAGTGTGGCTAACTGAATGTGTCTACTTGAAGGTATCAAATATAGTTTTACAAAAAAATGATAGGATGAAGTAAACGGTTTATTATTCTTTTGCAATGTATTAAAATAGGTAAAAAGCATGAAATCTTGTCTGAAATAATTACAACAAAGTATAGGAACCATAATGCCACACAGCTGATCTGTCGATGATGTGATCACAAGTTGCAATATTGGAAATATGTTTATATGAATGCCCAAGGATTATTTGTAAGAATTATTTGTCTTAGTCTATGTAGTAACATTGCATGCATTCTATGCAAGCCGGATATATGGATAAGATACGGAAATATACCGATAAGGCTCTTAGTCAAATTGAAAAACTAAAAAGTAATTATTTAAATACTTTGTTGTTCCCAAAACGATTTATTATAATTAATACAATTCTCTCCATACATTCATAAAGATCACATTAAAAAAATTTATTTGTAGCTAAATTATAATTGTACGTTTATAATTATGTTTATTGTTCTTTTACAGTTATTGATAATAAATCTATTTTGTCCATGTTTCACTTAATGCTCTTAGAACATACATTCATGTGCCAGCTTGTAATGGGGAACAAAAGTACGCTCGTAGCTCTTATTGTAAATGTGGTCTTTAAGTAACATAGGCCGTTACATGCATAGTTAACAAACTTGAAAAATTTCCGTAAGAGTGTTTATTTTCCATTACAAGCTAGCACATAATTATATGTTCCAAGAGCATTAATTAAACTGAATAAAATAGGCATATTATCAATAACTGTAAAAGAACAATCAATATAATTATAAATGTACCATTATAATTTAACTACAATCTTAACTGTAAAATAGCAATAAATATAATGCTACATTAAATTGATGCAAAGAGAATGAAAAGTAAAATATGGGATGACGTGTTGCACCATTAAAAAAAATAAGTTAGAGAATCAAAAATATAAATAGAAATTTTGAATATCTTTGTAAATGTATGAAAAGAATTGTCTTAATTAGAATAAATTATTTCGGGAACAAAGTATTTAAATATTTACCTTTTAGTTTTCGGTTTGATCAAAAGCCTTATGTGTATATTTCTGTGCCTTATCCGTATATCCAACTCACTTAGAATGCATGACAGTTACTAAATAGACAGACATAGAGATAATCCTTCTTCATATAAACATCCATATAAACATATCTCCGATATTACTTACTAAGCGACATTTGTTCCAAGAGCATTAAGGGGCTACATACACCCAAAGACGTAAAAAATAGGCCTCCATCTCAATTTTTTTATCGAAACGTAATATATATAATTAATTCTAGTTTTCTTGACTTTAAAATATATTCTTAAAACATGTTTCAGAATAAATTTGAACTAAAAATTTTAAAATGGCGGAGATATTGTCGTAGGGTGCGTTCCGTTTCACGCATAATACGCATGATGCATCGTTCATCCTTGTTGTTTGTTGTTGTTTGTCAAACGCTAAACGAGGATAAACAATGCATTATGCGCATCATGCGTGAAACGGAACGCAGCCCTAGTCGCAAGACCTTATTGAAAAAAGGTGCTCCGCGGTACCAATTGCAGCTCGTACAGGACTTATCTGAAACAGACTAGCCTAGAATTTTCTTAAACTGTATGAAATTATCTAATCTTTATCGTGGCCGATTTTTTAATTATCAATTTTTGGCAAAATGGCAGCTGTTTAAAGAAAAGCGATTTTTTAGGATAAAAATCGGTCGTTTTCTTAACTGTAAAAAAGTAAGGGCTCTAAAAAAACCGCCACTATAAAGACTGCCTTTTTTGTGTAGAATAAGCCCTTCAAATTTCAAGTAAATCGGTCCAGTCGTTTCCGAAATATTTTTGGTACGCGTTTTGAAAACATTTTGAGAAAAGCGCATTTAAAGTTTGACATTCGGTTAAAACATAGATAAAAATTTTTTTTCAAACTTACATGGAGTCATTCACTCCAGGGCCATACAGTGAACCCTCCTTAGATTTACCGGTATCAAAGGCTTCGATTCTAGCTTGCCGGCGTAATATTCTTGCATAAGCTACCTGCTGCGAAGAATTAGGACGTGACCGTCGCGCCCCAGCGTCGTCGAACGCGCTTGGAGTTTTTTCGCTATGTCTCCAACAATTTTTAAGGAATCACTTTGAAACTTACAAAAAGGATATTCTCAAGACCTCATACTATACAAATATTCAAAAAACGAAAAATGCATTTTTTCAAAATTTCTAGGGTATGTAGCCCCTTAAGAGAAACATGGGTAAAATAGGTTTATTATCAATAACTGTAAAAGGATAATAAACATAATTATTAAAGTACAATTACGATTTATCTATAAATAAATAAATTGTAATGTATGTAATTTTTATAGATGTATCAAGAGAATTGTATAATATATTGTTTTGGAAACAACAAAGTATTTAAATACTTATCCCGGTAGGAAGATCTTGCAAACATTGCACAATAATGGCATTAAAGATTGTACTAAAATGATTCGCCATAACGCAACAGTTTTGTCAGAATATAATTCTTAAATAATATTTGTTAAAGATTAGACAAATATTGAAACATAAATATTTTGCAATTATTTCAGCATTTAAAATTATTACATTATAATCTTCAATATTTTCACAATATAATACAGCAATAATAATGTGCAATATTTACATCATTTAATCTTCAATATTTAATTCAAAATTAATATCAAAAGGTATTACAAATATCGCTTATTCATTAGACATTTAATAAAGATTAAAAAAGAGGCACTTCGTCTGACAGATTAGTTGCGTCCATTGGAAAGTTAAGTATTTCATTGATAGTAATAGCGGTCAGAAACTCTTAAATCATTCCTACATTATAATGTACAAGTATTGAAACATGCAATATTACACATTTCATGTTTCAATATTTGTGCATCATAATTTAGGAATAATTGGGGAATATTTTCAGTCTTTTGTGCACAATTATATTTCTAAATGTTTTAAACATGTTACGACTGAAATATTTTTCTCAATTATTGCACAATTTATTTTTAAATTTAATTTTGCAAATGTGTTGTTAAGATGATTCGCTATATCTATTGTTATACCAACATATCATTTCAAAATTTAATTGCGCAAACATTTATTAATGTTTTATATAAAAGGTTAATGTTTCTACATCTATATTCTCAACTATGCCCTCATAATGACAGATTATAAATCTTTGACAATTTTTTTTGTCATACAATTTTATAAATTTTTTCCTACTGGGGTACTTTTTAGTTTTTCGATTTGACCAAGAGCGGTAAATTTATATGCTTTATCCGTATATTCGGTTTGTACAGAATGTATAACAGTTACTAAATACACACAGAAAAATTCTACAGCCAAGAAAAGTAATTACTTATTTTATTTTATTTTGTTCAAGTAATTATAGTTTTCTTCAATCAAAAATATTTTTTTAATATTAATTTTCAGGTATGCTTGTTACAAGTATTAGAAAATTTCAGCATTTTTTACTTAAAATAAGAATCTATTCTTATTTCAAAAATATTATAAAGCTTGATTGAAGAAGAATTACGTATGACTTTGGATAATAATATTTGTTTGAAGTAAATATTCTTGTTTAAAGTATTACACTTACTAAAATTTAAAATATGTTTTAAGTAAATGTGATACTTGTAACAAGTTTACCATAGATTTGCAGATGTAGAAAAAAACCAATTACTTAGAACTTAAGTAATATTTACTTGCAAGTAATTATTTTTCTGTGTGTAAACTAAGATGTACAGATGATCCTTCGGCATCCATATAAACATATTATCCATACTGCAGCTTATAACCACGTCATCGGCAGGCCAGCTGAGTGGCATTATAGTGTATACTTTGTTGTAATTGTTTCAAACAAGATTTCATGCCTTTTACCTATTTTAATACATTGCAAAAGAATAAACTGTTCACTTTATTCTTTTTTTTTTTAAACTATATTATATTTAGTACCTTCAAGTAAACATATTCTGTCGGCCATTCTGTTAATTCCAAGCTTTGAGGTTAATTATATTATACATATAATATTCAGGAGAAAGAATTACATAGAGAAAGAGAGAGAGGGAGAAAGAAATAAAATATACACGCATGCATATACACTGGCGCAAAAAAAAACAAAACAAAAATTTTGACCGATTTTTAGTCAATCTTCAAAGTGATGCAACTTTGCAAAATATTATCCAAATTACCCAGCTAGCAAAATGACGCCAACTTTGTGCGAAGTTTGCCGCTCGAGCAAACCTTTGCAGCAAAATTACAACAAGATGTGTCCGCATTAAGCTTAGCTTTTGCTGGCAAGGCTTATTGTAAATAGTATGACGCATATTTTATGCAAATAACAGGGTAAAATTTGCTAGTAAAGCATAACAACAAATTTGCAGCAAAAACAAGGCAAACCTTGCTGTACACAATATGATAGCAAATTTGTGGCAACAATAGAACAAACCTTGCTGTACATAGCATGATAGCAAATTTGTGGCAAGAACAGAACAAATCTTGTCGAAATTAAGATCAACAGAAATGAAATATTGAACTGATATATTAGTCCAATATCATATGTGAATGGTGCAATCGTACTTGGTTCTCTGTTCTCGACGAGCCCCTTTTATTAAACCAGTAAATAAATCGTTTTCACGAGAAATGCGCCACCTCGAGATAAATAGTAAAGTCACCAGAAATAAAGTTTAAAACCCGATAATGCAACCCTGTTATTTGCATAAAATGTGCGTCATACTATTTGCGACAAGCCTTGCCAGCAAAAACTAAGCTGTTTACGGACACATTTTGTCGCAATTTTGTTGCAAAAGTGTGCTCGGCAAGTTTTATTTTGTTCTTGCTACTAATTTGCCGTTATTCTGTGCTTAACAAGATTTCCTGTTCCTGCCATAAATTTATTGTCATGTCGTGTAGCAAGGTTTGCTCTGTTATTTGTTTAAATTTTGCATTTTGTCGGAGCAAATCTTGTAATTTCTCTGCGCAATATTTATGTACAAGTCTTTCTCTGTTATTTGCAGCATCATGTGATGAAAACTTTTGCCGTAAATTTGCTCAAAACTTTTAGAAAACAAAGTAACAGACAATTACTTGTCATAAAATTGTTGTCAAAATTGAAACAATCCTTGCTGTAAAGCTTTCACGATATGTAATTTTAACAGGCCTGGGTAGCTGGGTATATGTACTTTTTTTTAAATTAAAGGGCAAAGACTCTACTTTGAGAATCCCTAGCGAAAGTTTGATTTGTTAAGTGCGAACCTTTTGTATTGCATAAAAACCAAACATGGTTTTTTTTTTATTAAAAAAAGTAAAAGTTTGTTATCATTTTTCACAAGTTTCTCGTTAAAATCTGGCTAATATTAATCCAGATTCTTAAAGTTCATTCTTTTCTAAACAATTAAAAAAAACATGTCGATACAATGTTTTTTGTTGATTGCACACGAGTTTGAAATTTGCACTGCATTTCAGGGCATTTTAGCGAATAAAT
This sequence comes from Monomorium pharaonis, assembly GCF_013373865.1. NCBI lineage: Eukaryota > Metazoa > Arthropoda > Insecta > Hymenoptera > Formicidae > Monomorium > Monomorium pharaonis. The sequence continues at coordinate 15,561,131 of NC_050469.1, forward strand.
ACGGTATTTTTTTAACATTATGAATTTTGAGTATCAATATGATATTGCACATTGATTTTATTTGTGTTTAACTTAATCATACCGCCGTCATCAAAGTGACCCGATGTGCACCACGTGGAGAATGACGGTCGGATTTTATACATCATGGGGCCCTGAAAAGGCTGATTTTTTAAAATAAAATTTGAACTCCTATTTTTTATGTATGAGTATGTGTATATGTATGTTTACGTAATGTGTAGGTTTATGAGTACAGATGAATATGATCTTCTGTTAACTTTAGTAAAATTGGTGCGTCAGCTATCCGTTATATTTAGATCGGTAAGTACAAATTTCCACCGATGAATTTCAGAGCCATGATGTACAAACTCCGACCGTCATTCTCCACGTGGTACACATCGGGTCACTTTGATGACGGCGATATGATTGAGTTAAACACGAATAAAATCAATGTGCAATATCATATTAATACTCAAAATTCATTCAAAAAATACCGTATTTATTCGCTAAAATGCTCTAAAATGCAGTGCAAATTTTAAACTCGTGTGCACTCAACAAAAAACATCGTATTGACATGTTTTTTTTTCAATTGCTTAGAAAAAAATGAACTTTAAGAATCTGGATTAATATTAGCCAGATTTTAACGAGGAACTTGTGAAAAATAATAACAAACTTTTATTTTTTTCAATAAAAAAAAAAACAAGTTTGGTTTTCACGCGATACAAAAGGTTCGCAAATCACAAATCAAACTTTCGCCTAGAGATTCTCAAAGTAGAGTTTTTGCCCTTTAATTTAAAAAAACATGTAATTTAAATTACATGTAATTTAGATGATCACTTTGAAGATTACCTAAAAATTGGTCAAAATTTTGTCTCGTTTTTTTTGTGCCAGTGTATGTATGTACATACATGTTCATATGCATACATGCATGTATGTACATACCGAACAAAATTACCTTTTTTAAAAAAAGGTAAAAAAATGTGCCAAGTGTGCGCGCCCCTAAAAAAAACTATTATATTAGATAAATTGTCTTACTGTCCTATTGTTTTATTGTCTTCTCTACACAAATAATGATATAAAGTAAATGCGCCAATTATAAGAATATTTATACAAAATTTATTTATTATAATTTTTTATTAAAATATTTAACAATAAACAGACTTGATCAAATAGTTGAATGATTAAAATCAACTAACGGGATTATAGTGAAGCAAAAACTTGGCGTGCCCGGGTCGTTAAAATGCAATGAACCATCAATGTTAAACAATAAAAATATGGAAATTATTTATAGAAATAAAATAATAAAAAAATGATAACCCATCAAAAATTTTACAAAGAAAATATGTCAAGTACATAAACGCATTTAAAAATAGGACAAGATCAATACAATTGGACAAGTATATTTGAAAAAAAGACTTAAAAAAATCTTATAAAATCTATTAAAAAATTATTTAAATTATTTGTACAAATAAAATAATAAAAATAATAATGCATCAAAAATTTTACATAAACACATTTAAAAATTGGACGAGATCAATTAGCCAAATATATTTGATAAAGACTTAAAAAATCTTATAAAATTTATCAAAAAGTTTTTAAAAAAATGGAAATGTTATCAATAATAACAGATAATCAAGAAAAAACTGATAGATAGTAAAACAAAACCCAAGCCACATTAATCGCATTCTTGTATATATACTTATTGATATCAATAACATAGTTTTTTAAATATTGAAAAAATGCGACCCGGGCACGCCAAGTTTTTGCTTCACTATAATCCCATTAGTTGATTTTAATCATTCAATTATTTGATCATCAAGTCCGTTTATTGTTAAATATTTTAATAAGAAATTATAATAAATAAATTTTGTATAAATATTCTTATAATTGGCGCATTTAGTTTATATCATTATTTGTGTAGAGAAAACAATAAAACAATAAGACAGTAAGACAATTTACCTAATATAATGGTTTTTTTTAGGGGCGCGCACACTTGGCGTTTTCTTTTTTTAAAAAAGGTAATTTTGTTCGGATATCACGCATTTTGTAGTTTTTATTTAGAATATTATATATTTTTGCAATAAAAAATTATTATATATATTGATAATTTAGTATACTTTTAGTAAATTTAATAAAATTTAGTAAAAGTATAGCAAAATTTTTTTCTACTATATAACTTCCTGATACCGCATGCTTTGTAATTTCCTGTAGAGCTTCTTTATCTATATTATTTTTGTCAACTTTATATATCATGTGAAACTCGCCGCGAACTCGTCTGCTAACGTCAAAGCATATATTCGACTACGAACGCGCATTTCTCATCGGATCTTTACGAGACTTTTCTTCTTATAAGAAATTATTAACCGTACGATTTACAGATATATCACTTAATATTTATTTTTTATTCTGTCAAAAACAATCATATCACGAATGACAGCGATTTATCATATCAATATAGTATACATCAATACTTTATAAGAGACCTGTCATAGATAAATATTAATGCTCTCTAGTGTTGATTTCACGTACTGGACAAAGAATAAAGAATGACGTATCTTAAATGAAAAATTTAAAATTCGGTCTTTGCTTGACAATATCTCCACTTGTAGGGCATGTAGAGTAAAAATAAAAACAGTTTTCTTATACAAATCAAACCCAAACTTTCGATTGAGCCTAGTTAAAACATGATCAGTTCAGCCGTTATTAAGAATCTGATATCTCGGATGCACGCAAATCGTCTTTTCGCGTAAAGATACACGGGCGGTCTCGCGCTGCGCGTAACACTACCGTGTCTCGTGATATATGTATAGGCATTTCATGTTATTCTCCCCCCCCTCTCTCTCTCTCTCTCTCTCTCTCTCTCTCTCTCTCTCTCTCATATGAACATCCATTTTCATAGTTGGCGCATTTTTTTCATATCATTGCTTTTGTAGAAAAAATATATTTTATGTTCTTCTTTGGAAAAAGATAATTTTATTAAAATTTTATTAAAATTTGTAGTGCCAAATTAAAATTATTTTGTACAAGAATAGATTTTTGATGGCGCGTATACTTGGCGTTTTTTTATACCTTTTTTTTAAAAGGTAATTTTGTGTGTTACACACACACACACACACACACACACAGGGAGATGCAAGTGGATCTTTGGCCTCCTCTTCTCGCACCCACTCCGTTGGTAAGGGTGCCTTATACAGAAATGCGCAAAAGTACGGTATTTTGTTGAGAAATAACTATGTCACACAAAATTTTGTGTGGAAAGAAAATATATTCTCAGAAAACGCGTGGCCGGGGGAGGGACTCCGCCTGCAAATAACTTTTTTTAACTTAATTTTTTTTTTGTAAATATTTATTATATATTAATGTATATTTTATTTTAGGTGCAGTAAGAATTTACTTTTCGGAAGCTACTGAACAAAATATTTCAGAGCCCATCAAATCTTGGCTAAGACATGCAAGCGAACGTAATATTTATAAGAAGTATGTTGCTTTTTTATGTCTTTACAAATGTTATAATTAAAATAATATGTTAATGAATTATGAAGTTTTTAAAAAATTAATATAATTTTAATATTATTTTAAGCTTGAATAAGACAAAGAAATCTTTCATGGAAGAAAAAACCAATCTAATATAGAACAGCATGCAAATAGACGCCTACAAAAAGAAAAGTATGTAATATAATATAAACATATTTTTTGTGAAATTGTACTAATTTTACTAATATACTAAAAATTCTTGTAGCATGGATAAGAGAGCAGAATCTTGCAGAATGCTGAAGAAGACAATCAAAAAGCAGATGGTGATGAAAATTTGGACGATTTAATTGGTCCAAATCCTTTTTAAGTAATATATACAGGCTGTCCGGAGTTAATTTTGGAAGTTTACTCATTCTATTTGCACATGATGGATGTTATTTATTTAATATGTAGTTTGTTTTTTTCTCATATATATTTTATATTTTCAAATTTTTCAAATTTAATTATATATATATATGTATATGGTTTTTTTAAATATATATGGTTTGTTTATGCAATAAATTTACAATGCGTGCAATGTGCAACAATATAAATATTATAAATATGTTATTATATTAAATAAATAGAATATGAAAATTTAATAAAAATTTGTATTTTTAATATATCCTGAACTAATCCTGAAAAAATATGCATATAACCTAAATTAATTCTAGAAATAGTATATAAAGCACCGCAATGATGTATACTAGACTAATTTAAGATGTATTGTAGATGTTTTAAGATAATCTATAAAAATCCTGCAAATATCTTTAGGACGTTTAAATAAAATCTCCTGAGGATATTTGTAGGCATTACTGAGGTGCTCATTTGCTATTCCTTAGGACATTCTTAAAAAGTACGAAGATTATAAACAGATATCTTTAGGATATTTGATATATCCCAGCAAAATTTCCTTAGGAGATCCAAAAGACATCCTTGTGCTGTTTGGAGTTAGTCACTCTTAAGATGGACTAAAAACATATCAGTTAAAAGCTAAAATACAAAACTATTTCGGATTTTGATCAAAACGATTGGTTGTTCTGCATATTGATCAGTCAATCCTAGAAACGCCCGCGCAACAGGGTTTGACCATAACATATACACGTGCATATGCATGACCAAGCGCAAAATTGCATCAGTCGGATGAACAATGAGATTCGTGCGTCACGTAATATTAATTATACAAATAATATTACAAATGACAGAAATACACGAGAATTTTAAATTACATTTTATCACAAAATTTGCTACACATTTTATCATGTGTGATGATAAGGTTATGAAAATTTGACAACCTATTAAAAATGAATTACTCAAATATTCCCACACAGCACACTTTATCCTGAGGATATCCCAAATTATCCAAGACAGACGAAGGCGATCCCACGGATATCTCAATGAGTAGCTCCCGGGATATCCTACAAAAATATCTTAAAATATCGTAAAATATCTTAAGATATCATATGATATCTTATTAATATATTTTGATACCCCAAAAAAATATCTTAAAATATTATAAGATATTGTAAGATATTCATTAATATCTTACAATATCCTATTACATCCAAATAATATCCCATCATATCTTTTTTATCTCTACAATTAATGGAGCATAAATCAAGTGTAAAGAGAAAGTTAATTATAATGTAATAAAAGAGTGACAGAAGCGTAAATTAAATCTTTAAGAAACGTAGATTAAAACGTCAGAACATAAAGAAAACACTTATGGAAACAATGTGGCATATTAATAATATGCTACATATACTAAAAAATTATAAAAAATGACATTAAAAAATTTTTTTTATTTTATACAAACAGAGCAAAAACAGATTTTTTAATAAGTTAGTCTACATACAATTTTGCGCGCATATATAAAAATAGTAAAAAAAGTAAAAAAAATGGTAAAACTTCATATTTATTTATAAAAATATAAGTTAACTATACATGTTTTATCCTTCTGACAACATCTATTGTAATGATCTATAACAAATATGAATCCATAAACAAGAAGTGTTTATGGATCACCACGAAGCGTTAGAATGCGTACGGTCTTCAAAGTCAAGCGACATCGGCGAGGGTTGACACTTGGATGGGTGACCGTTTTTTCAGGTATAGAGATATTAAACTATTAAACATGCTTTAACAGGTACGACGGCTTGGCTGAAACATATATTATATTATAGTCTTCTTTCTCTTACAAAATTGCCGTAAAAATAATTAGAATTTTTTATTTTTTGTTCAAGTTTTTTTCGATTCTTAGAAACTCTCAAAAATACTTAGAAATATTCAAAAATTTTTTTAATTAATCAAAATTTTTTATTTTTAAAATTTTTTCGAGAAACGTTTCAATTATAAAAAATTGAAACATTTATCAGAAATCCTGAAAAAAATTTTTTTAATTCTGTCAAATTTTTTTACTAGAGTATATTACGATATCTCAGGAAATCCCTTGGACATCCTCTGGATATCGTTTCAGATATCTACAGGATATCAAATCGGTGGACATTTGTGCATCCCTTGGATATCCCTCGGATATCGCAGACGATCCACGGATATCCAACAATATTGCGATATCCCAAAATGACATCCCAGGGACATCCCTAGGATAAAGTGTGCTGTGTGGGTTATGAGTAACAGAAATTTTCAAATAAACATAAGACATTTTATAAATTACTTAATAAAAATTACCACACAGCATTGTAGAATAATCTAAGAAAAAATTTTTACAAAACAAAAATTTTCTTATATATATGTATAATCATATACAAAATTTGTTTATATATGCTATATTTTTAGGAAAAAAACACGCTATGATAGAATTTGAAACCGGGGTCACTGGATCATGAGTTTGCCTTACGTGCTATGCCATTGCTTTTATTAAATTATTAAATGTGTTTTGTTTACTTTATCTATGATGTAAACAGCGCACCGATCAATTTACGTGATAAAATTATCATGATTGAGTCAGATTGAAAATATCATGTTTTGTATATTTTATATAAGATATTTGTTTATATATATATATATATATATATATACTACTAAAAAAAAATAGGGTACTTTTTGTATACTGAAAATTTAGGCTATTTTCAAACTATTGCAACTCAGCGAAAAATCATCGTAGAAACAAAATCCAAAAAGCATTTTAAAGCTTGAAACTTCTTCTTTCAAACGCTTTTTGGCGATTTTAGTTATCTTTCTTTTCACCAACGTGACACAATGATAAAGCTTGAGCCGTTAAAATGAAAATTTTTATGCAAATTTGCTACGCTGCATCCGGTGTGAAAAAAATAGAGTATTTTTGTTACTTGCATCTTAGAGTGGGATCTTTTCCCTTTATTTTGAGTGGTTGTTCATTGCTATACGATTTTCTTTTGACTGAGTTATTGAGATTTTAAGAAAAAATGGTTATTTTGACTTTCATCGCTTGTTACTCGTGAACAAATCAACGTACAGCGCTCAACAAAAAAGTATTGGAAAGCTAAAAATTTGCACTTTTGAATGCTGTTATTAATTTTTTCACAGATTTACTTTTTCTAACAACAAATCGTATTTAAAGTTTACGTAAAAATCGCATATTTTACGGTTTTCATTTAGTTCAAGGTACTGTTATGAAGAAAGATCCAATCACATCGCTAAAGCAAAGTTTTATAGTACGATTACTCTCCAGTAATAAACACTAACGTTTATGAAATAAAACATTTTTATTCCACGTGTTTATCATTCTTGAAATTGCTAAAATTGCTTACAACGGTTTTTTAACCATTTTTTTACACCCTTTTGACCAAGTTACACAGTCAACCTTACATTTCTTTTTAAATAACGCTTACCGCCGGCATTATCGTTATCCAATGTGCACCACGTGAAAAATGCCGGTCGGATTGTGCACATCGCGCGCGCTCGCGGCTGTTCGTTGCGACTTCTTAAATGTCGTTTTATGTTGTTTCAAATGCGTTTAAATGTCTACACGGCATTTTGAAAGTTTCGTATACAAGCTGAATACTCCACGAGAATCGTCTGTGTGTTAAACATTTGTTTTAAACCTTCTATACATAAACATTACATGTAAACGTTACGAGTACGCACCTACTCACATACATACCGTAATGTTTACAAGTAATGTTTACGTACAAAAAGACTTTGAAATAAATGTTCAGTACACAGACGACTCTCGTAGTGTGATTGAGCTCGTATACGAAATTTTCAAAATGCCGCGTAGACATTTGCCTGCAACAGAAATTACACAAATAATCGCACTTTTTGAAAAAGGTTTTCGCGTGCGTCATGTAGTGCATCATGTTGGTGTGCCTATCTCTGTAGTGAGTAAAGTTTGATCATATCAAGAGACAGGACGTTATACAAGACGTGAAGGCAGTGGTCTTGGTCGAATAACTACTGTTAGACAAGATCGAGAAAGCGTCTAGTTACATTTACCGTATGAGGACAAGCGTTGACCTGTATAAACACAAAATTCGGATGTGACGAAACTCTACTCACTACAGAGATAGACACACCAACATGATGCACTACATGACGCACGCGAAAACCTTTTTCAAAAAGTGCGATTATTTGTGTAACTTCTGTTGTAGGCAAATATCTACGCGGCATTTTGAAAATTTCGTATACGAGCTCAATACACTACGAGAGTTGTCTGTGTATTGAACATTTATTTCAAAGTCTCTTTGTACGCAAACGTTACTTGTAAACATTACGATATGTATGTGAGTAGGTGCATACTTGTAATGTTTACATGTAATATTTATGTATAGAAGGTTTAAAACAAATGTTTAACACACAGACGATTCTCGTAGAGTATTGAGCTCGTATATAAAATTTTCAAATTTTGCGTAGACATTTAAATGCATTTAAACGACATTTAAGAAGTCGCAACGAACAGCCGCGAACGCGCGCGATGTGCACAATCCGACCGGCATCTTCCACGTGGTGCACATTAGATAACGCTAATGCCGGCGATAAGCGTCATTTAAAAAGAAATGTAAGGTTGATTTTGTAACTTGGTCAAAAGAGTGTTGAAAAAAATTGTTGAAAAAACGTTGTAAGCAATTTCAACAATTTCAAGAATGATATCTCAGATAGCACACGGACGTCCTTAGGACGTCCTCAGGATGTCTTGTAAGAGGAAGAAGACTATAACAACATGTTTCAGCCAAGCCACAGTCGTACCCGTTAAAGCATGTTTAATCTCTATATCTGAAAAAACGGTTACCCATTCAAGTGTCAACCATCGCCGACGTTGCTTGACTTCGAAGACCGTACGCATCCTAACGCCACGTGATAATCCATGAACACTTCTTGTCTATGCATACATATTTGTTAAAGATCATTACAATAGATGTTATCAGAAAGATGAAATATGTATAGTTAACTTATATTTTTATGAATAAATATGAAGTTTTAGTTTTTTATTAATTTTTACATATGCGTGCATAATAGCATGTGGAATAACTTATTAAAAAGTTTGTTTTTGCTCTGTTTGTATAAAATCAAAAAAATTTTTTAATATCATTTTTTATAATTTTTTAGTATTATTAATATATACCACATTGTTTCGATAAGTGTACTTTCTTTATGTTCTGTTTTAATTTACGTTTCTTAGAGATTTAATTAACGCTTTTGTCATTCTTTTATTACATTATAATTTACTTTACCTTTACACTTGATTTGCGCTTTATTAATTGTAGAGATAAAAGATATAATGGGATATTATCTGGATGTAATAGGATATTGCAAGATATTATAGAATATCTTACAATATCTTATAGTATTTTAAGATATTTTTTGGGAATATCGAAATATATTAATGGGACATCATATGATATCTTAAATTTTACGGTATTTTAAGATATTTTTGTAGGATATCCCGGGAGCTACTCATTGAGATATCCGTGAGATCGCCTTCGTCTGTCTGGGGTATATCCCATACAGCACACTTTATCCTCAGGATAAAGTGTGCTGTGTGGGATATACCTAAGTACAATAAAAAGTAAATGATTTTAGTCTGTGTGCTTGGATCTTTACAATTAAAATCAAGTACGAGATTATGGTAAAATAGGTTATAGTTGAATCGCTGTTAAATTCACGGTGCATTCAGTACAACTCGCGGATGTACACACCTACATACATATGTATATACATTCAGGGATCGAATCATGTAATGTGATTGTAACATGTAACTATTGTACCTGATGCATCTAGTAGTAGTACAGGTCGCGTACGTCGTGCAACAGCTAACAAAGCTCTTCTATTTATAGAGCACCATCTTTGAAGCGCAAATGTTAGTTTGCGCATCAAGATTCTTCTTAGAACACTCCCAAGAAAGATGTACATACATCTCTTTACATATAAGTCTCTTTATGGTCTAGGAAAATTAGCTTCAAAAAGGGCCGTTTTGAGAAAAAGTTGATAACTCAGGTTTGACTGCGTAAGGCACAATTAATATGCGTAGATTAAGATAGGTAACGTTTGACATTCGCAAAAAGCTGGAGGTTATTGCAAAATTATGGGTTGAAGTGAAAAAAAGCAGTTTTTTGCTTGCGCCTCGTAAACTAAAAACGGAATCAAAAAAAGTTTCAAATAAAAGTAGTAGGTATTAAGTAGACCTACAATAATAAATTTGGTTCATTAAGATCAGTCGATTAGTTCGGTTGTAAAGTATAAAAAAACATGAAAAATGGTCATTTCTTAAATTGTTTATAACTTTCTTAAAAATTAACTCAAGCATTTGAAATTATAGGAAAATATAGCTTTTATTACGATAAAAATGTGTACCAAATTTCAGCAACAATATTAATAACTTTTCGAGTTTATCAATTCCAGGGGAAAAATGTATACATATATCTAATTGTACATAATTTTTTATAACTTTGTAGATCTAATTATGTATTTTGACCTAATCTCATTAGATACAAATAGATAAAATTGTTTATAATTATATATAATTAAATGAAATTATGTATACTTTATATGCACACATAATTAGATATAATTATGTTTTTAAATACAATTAGATTAAATTTTTAATGGGTCCCATTTAATAAATCACATTTTTGTGGTAAATATGGTAAATTAAAATATATTTTTATGAATAGAATAGATTATTTATTTGTACTTGTATTTATTTACATAAACATTCTTATATAAAATATTTCATACATATATAAAAAAATATTGCTCAAATTTTGCAATAAAATAAATCAATATTATTAATAAAAAAATTTTTTTAATTAGAATTTGTTTGAAATTATAAAATATTATAAATTATAAAATTTTTAATATACAATAGAAATTAATCTTTCCAGATAGAACAGAGAGTTCAAAAAGAACTCAATTGTATGTCACCAATTATGAATTTTTTTTGAGATCTTTTTTATAAAAATAATTCTTTTTTGCATCTCAAAAAGAATTCGTAATTGATGACATATTATTGAGTTCCTTTTGAATCTCTGTGCCATCTCTGTGCCATCTCTGTGCCATCTCTGTGTTTCAATTATGTGAATGATAAACTCTGTGTACGCGCGCATACATATGAAGATAAAATTACTTATTCTATAATATAAAAATGATATTTTTATGCAAATTTAATGCAAACACATTATTATATATATTTTAATCAAACATAAAAGTATATATACAATTGTATCTAACTTGATACAATTATATATAAATTTGTAATTTAAATTGAAAAAATTCTAATATAACTTTGAATAATACGATATAGAGTTATAAATATTTTGATATAATTATATATAATTATTTAATCAAAAAAAAATTCTAAATAATGTTGTATAATTCAATATGGGTTTATAAATATCTTGATATAATTATATATATTTATTTACTCGAAAAGTAATTTTAATAAAATGTTGTATAATTCAATATAGTTGTAAATATTTTGATACAATTATATATAATTATCCACTCAAAAAAAGAATTGTAATATAATGTTGCACAATTTGATATGAAGTTATAAATATTTTGATATAATTATATATAAATTAATGTATAAATTGATCTTATTATATGTAATTATATATAATATGATATAATTATAGATAATTAGATATAAACTTTTTTCCCAAGTTGTTAATCCGAAAAGCATTCCACTAATACTTAATTATAAATCTACATTTTTGAGACTGCACAAACCCAAACCAAAGTTTTTTCTCTTTTTAAAAAGTTGCAGTATCATAAACAGGTATTACAAAATGTGTACAATGCAATTAAGTGCTTCAAATAAATAGTGTAAAAAACAAGCCTAATTAATAATTAAATAACTTTTAAAGTACTTACGCTATCAAAATGTATTTGAAAGGTGCGATTTTTCTTTAAATTAAAAAAAAAGTACATTTTAAGTCGCTTAGAAGCCGAGGTAATTTTTTATTTTTTTAAATCACTGTTGCTACAGTTATGAATATAAAGAGCTGAAATTTTGACAACGTCTTATTAAAAAGTTAAGGGGATGCTGGACTGCCTCTCACTTGATCGAGGTCGATAATGTAGAGTCATTCGTGTACATCATTAGTGAGATTTCGTATATATTTCTTTTATAGATTTAGAAATTCTTTTCTAGAATTAAAGTATATATATTAATATTAATCTGTGAATTAAACTAGTGCTCTGTTTCTATCCTCGGACCGCCTCGGACCGATTCTTCACTCACACATATATACGAAATTTTCTCTGAGGCTTTTTTCTTACACCAAAGCTTCTAGCTCATTTCTGCAAGCATTTTATTATTCTTTCATGTAATAAAATTAGTGCGTACTAGTTATTTGTACGTACAGAGTCTTTAAAACTTATGTGTTACAGATGAAAGGTACGAAGCGACTGCACAAAAATATAATTTTCTAACTTTTTTTGTTTTTTACGTAATATTATAGGTAGGCACTATTTGTTATTGTCTATACTTTAATTCTGGAGAAGGATTTTTAATTCTATGAAATCAGTAAAAAAATAGGCCTAATTAAAAATAATAACGTTCAATCGGTAAAACAGACGACTCCAGCATCCCCTTAAAGTAGTCTTTCCCAAAAATTCGAAGCGATTCATGAAGATCAACCACTATAAACGTGTCAACAAAAGCAGTATCAACCTGAGAGCGGCGGCCGGCGATGTCGCGCGCGCGCGTGCAAAATTGCTCTGGCGCGTTCAAATTACTTGAATCGTCATTATCTCGGAAACTACCCAGGTAGCAAGGTGACGTCTAATTGACGGCATTTTTTGGTCATTTTATGACGAACCAAACGTCATAATGTCGAGATAAAATGACGTCTAAATGTCGTAAAACTGACGTACATTTGTCTCATCTTAACGACGTCATATATTGACGTCAAAAATACGTCATTATTTTCATATTATTGACGTCATTTTCAAGAAGCTAGTATCGTACATTTGACGGTATTTTATTGTTATTTTTATGAAAAAATATAGGTTTTTAGGTTACATTTAATAAAGACGACATTTTAACGTCATTTTTATGACTATCCCAGGTAGTAAAAGCCGTTATTTTGACGTTTTAGAAAATATTTCGGGTACATGTCCTATATATGCAGTACTTGCATTATGAAAATATCCAAATAACATAATTATAATATAAAAAAAATCTACGTTGTTTCTCAACAAGCATCACGACCCACCACACCATAGTCACGTTTGGAATTGCCTAACTTCCGCGGTCACCCATCCAACTCTGAACCGCCGTCAACGTTGCTTGACTTCGAAGATCGTACGCTACTTAGCCCTTTGTGATGATCCATGAACACTTGATGATCATGAATACATATTTGTTATAGATCAGTTCAATAGATGCGAGAAACATGAAACTTGTAGTTAACTAATATTTTTATAAATAAATATAAATTTACAGTTTTTTTCCTGATTTTTACATATGCAAAATAACACGTGGAATAACTTATAGAAATATGTTTTTGCTCTGTTCTTTTGATAAAGCTAAATTATACCTCAGACAAAACGCAATATTTATAAAATATTTATAATATTTATTTAAATATTTTATAAATATTTATCTAAATATTTTATAAATATTTTTGTGGTCTTAGATTTGACAAATCATAAAAATTTATCATAAATATTATAAAAATATTTATGAAATATTTATAAATATTTACAAAATATTACTTATACAAATCTTTATCTTTTATTTATCATAAATATTATATAAAATATTTAATTTATATTTTAATATGTTAAATAAAGATTTTTTTTTCGTATATATAAAATATGTGTAAAATATTTATATAATATTTTAAAAAAATAAATATTAATAAATATTAATAAATATTTATCATAAATATTATGTGCTGCCTGGGATGATTCTAAAATATTGATAGTATTAATTATATAAAATATTATATTAATTTTAATAATGTTGTTTATTAACCAATCTTTAAATAATGATAGTTATAGGTAGCAAGGTGTCGTCCACTAGACCTCAATAATTTGTCATTTGAGGTCAAATCGTCAATTATTACAAAGAATTATAGTTAACATCAGTAATTAGTCACTAATAAAATCTTATTAATACGTCGTAAAATGATCAATTAACTGACGTTATTAATTATTCAAGAATATGACGTCGGAAATACGTTATAGGATGGATAAATGACTGACGTAATTAATAGGTCAAAAAATGACGTTACTATTACGTCTTAATTTGGTAACATGACGTCTGCGACCTTAAATGACGAATTATTGACGTCGTATTAACGTCACCTTGCTACCTGGGTAAGCATTCTAGAAAGAAGATATAATTTAAAATCTGGGCAATCTCGACGAGACAAATTAATGTGCTAAACTATTTTCTTATATTTCCTCAAATAAATGTACTAATTAATTTTTACCTTTCTTAAATTATTTATTTGACGCGTTAAATATGTATAAATAATTTATTTACCCATGTGGCGTGTACATATACTGTATGTTTATAATATAATTTTTTTACTACTTTCATTTTTTTGCTGAAATTTGGTACACATTTTTATCGTAATAAAAGCTATATTTTTCTATAATTTCAAACGCTTGAGTTAATTTTTAAGAAAGTTATAAACAATTTAAGAAATGACCATTTTTCGTGGTTTTTTATACTTTACAACCAAACTAATTGACTAATCTTAATAAACCAAATTTATTATTATAGGTCTACTTAATACCTACAATTTTTATTTGAAACTTTTTTCGATTCCGTTTTAGTTTACGAGGCGCAAGCAAAAAACTGCTTTTTCTTCACTTCAACCTGTAATTTTGCAATAATCTCCAACTTTTTGCGAGTGGTAAACGTACCTATCTTAATGTATACATATTAATTGTGCTTTACGCACAGTCAAACCTGAGTTATCAATTTTTTCCCCAAAAAAGTAATTTCCTACATTATTATATAAAGTTACAAAGTATGCATCTGAAATATTAATACAACAATTATCATTTTTTAAGATATATATATATATATATATATATATATACATATTTGTATAGATTATGCACTATGTAGATTGTTACAAAGGTATCCGAGCCTCATCTTTGATTTATAATTTTTACTCCTAGAAAAAATAATATATCAATAAAATTTAACAAAAAAATAATAATTTTCAAAAGTAATCCTATGAGTAAAGTATTTTGTGACTTCCAAATAATTATCAATCTATAGTTGCTGGCATCAAGCGAACAGATCTATTGCAGTGTCAAAATAAAGTAACTAAAGGTATGTACGTACGCGCGTGTGTAATCAAGTGGCAAGATCAATTTTCTTCATATATCAATATATCACTCAACAAAATTGACTATATAAAAAAAATTAACGTAGAAATTAAAAATAATTTTGATAACTTTATTATCTAATGTTAGGCAAAGATATTCGGTATCTAACATGTATTCATAATAGAAACGCGATGCGGCAATTTCCATGAAGTTCATCTTTCGATGACGCTGATGACTGACTATACAAATCAGCTCGATGTCAGAATGCTTTGCGATATCTTTTTGATTGAAAATAGAGAAATATACTTGAACGTTTATGTGAGTGTATATATCATGGAATTATGGCATCCTATGGAAATTGCTTTTTTATTGACCTTTGTTTGTTTCACCAACTCCGATCATCTATAATACTCAGCACGCTAAATAATCCTTTTTCCTGGCTTTCACATTACTTTCACATATAATTTTTGCATATTTAAATATATATATAATTAATCTTTTAAGGAAACAGATCAATCTTCTCACTGTCGTTCCTATAGTTTAGTACCTTTGTACAAAAAATAAAAATGATTATAGGAAAATGGAAAAGTTATGTTACAAGACTTTAAATAGTTAAAAAGACACAAATGTCTAATTAATAAGAAACTTGCTCTACTGTGTTAATAATTAGCAAAGAAATCGTATATCGCAAGCCTTGATAGAATCATATGAGACGGTCCATCCGACAAAACAATCAAAATTATTTCTACGCATCAAATCTAAGTTTTGGTAAGATCAGACGTGTCGTAGACAAGTTCAAAAATGATGTTTGCGTTCGTCGCGCCAGTGACTTAAATAATGCGAGAAAATAAAGAGGGAGAGGAAAAGAGAAAAAGAGAAAAAAGGTAGGAAGTGACAAAAAACATGTAAAATCACTAATCGCGGCAGTAATAATATCACTGGCAGTGACTCGTCAAAAATTCACTTTAGTTTCTTATAAATATTACATTACACTCACTGGAAAAAACTTATCGGAGTGTGCGCAAATATCATCTCATCGTCACTAGCGACTATTAAATTACACCCCAGATTTAGTTCCAGCTTTAGAACCGATACCAGCACCAATAGCAATATTAGCTCCAACCTTAGCATCAACATTAACATCAACCTTAGCTATGTTCAGAAAACACAACCGTTGCACAACAGTTGAGTAATTCGCTAATATAATTGGTCTAAATTTAGAGATCTAACAGTAAGGACCAATAATCATTGACCGCTCACTAATCACTTGTGTTTTCTGAAAGTAACCATTAACATTAATATCAACATCAACATCAGGGTATCGATCGTGTAATTTTTCCCCTGGGGCGGAAACGTGAAAAATGAAAAATTTCAAGCTACTGTCTCTTTCTATTCAACACCAATAGAAAGAGACAGTTACATGAAACTTTTCACTTTTCACGTTTCCACCTTAAGGAAAAAGTTACATGATCACTGCCCAGGATCGGCATCAATAACATCCCCAACCCTAGTTCCAAGCTCTAGCTCTAATTCAAGTTCTAACTAATCCTAGCCCTGGTACTCGCGATAGATTTTCACTGCTCTCTTTCTGCATCCTCTTTGTCGATTTTTCGTTGCATTCGTTGACGTGCTGTCTTACCGTCAAGATCGAGCTGTTGTCGAGCCATCGCCGAATCGTTCTCGCCTTCGTATTCAAAGAAAAGCTTGCACTTCTCTTGCATTTCCGAAAGCGGCGAAATCGAGACGACGAAAAAGCAAGGACATCCTCCACGCGCGCGCAACAGTGACCGCTCTTCAACCACCCCTGACACCCTGACTTTCCTCGGCCTCAGCGAGCGCACTCGCGGTCCTACCTCCTATTCCTCCTACTCCTTCCTCGAACGTACACACGTATTATACGTACGTAACATATACACCCGATCGTTCGACTCTTGTCAAGACGGAAACGATACGGTACTTACCTTAGTCTGATGTCCTCCATTGCTGCAGTTATCGGCCACCCGATCGATTCCCTTTTCCTAGGAGCTATTCCATTTCTGTATTCTACCCTCGTGTGTGCCAGACCCGATTCTCGTTTCGTTTCGTTTCCTTTCTCGGTCTCCCTCTTTCGTACGTTTGCTTTCTCACCCACCCCCCTTTCTTTCTCTTTCTGTATATAAATATACACACACACACGCACACGCATATGTATGTATGTATGTATGTATGTATGTATGTATGTATGTATGTATGTATGTATGTACGTAGGTATGTATGTATGTATGTACGTAGGTATGTATGTATGTATGTACGTAGGTATGTATGTATGTATGTGCGCGCGTGGTGTGTGTGTGTGTGTGTGTGTATGTATGTGTGTGTATGTGTGTGTGTGTGTGTGTGTGGTGCGTGTGAGTGTGTGTGATGTAGATATACGTCTTCTTGTTTCTTTCTACCGTGCCCTCGATCCCGTAGTTGCGTTGTCACTTTCTTTCTCAGGCTGGGCCTGCTCTTCTTTAGCGTGACATCCTGGTGCTTAACAGCTTACATCTTGACTCGCAAGTCTACGGCCAGCTGTGCTCCTGTAAGGAGACGCGCTCTCTGGTCTCTACGTCACGGCACGCACCACAACGACTCGCCACCGCCGTCCTACTTGTGCTCGAGCGATGAGTCGCGCACGCTCCCTGCAGGAGTGTGCTTAGCTTTAGTTTTGATCGTCATTTACGAGGTGTGATTCAGAACGGAGCTAAAAAAACGCGCGAACACTTTGTCAGATCTATCAATCTTTATGCGCCCTGTTTAATATTTAAATTCAGCTTACATAAATTAGCAAATAAAGAAAATAGAAGAAGTTAATTTCGATAATCGTACCTTGATGCATTATTTTTCACGATAGACAGCAGATATTCCTCGGTTGAATTAAGAATAGACTCTTTCAAGGAAAATGTGGACGCCAAACAATTTTTACGCTATCTTAATCTCACTATCGTCAAACAAGTTTTGAAAGAATTGTATCCGCGCGCGCACGCGCGTGTGTGTGCGTGCGTGCGTGTGTGTGTAAACAAAATGTATATATATATATGTACGGGTTATTATACCTGTGTATGGTCCAAAATTCATGAGAATTCGAGGACCAAGATCTGTTAAACGATTCTTGCGATTTCTCTCGGCAGATTCAAAAAAGTCTCAAATTACGTACACTTGAGTCTGATACGGATGTACTTAATTTTGCACAAATTTTTTAAAAGTTAACTAATGCAATTAACCAACTTTATCTTGCTGTACGTCATACAGTTTTTTTATTTTTGATTGTCAAACTTAAACAAGTTTAAGGAAAATTGCAAAAAAGTTATCCGTTGTCGCTTTCGATAAATCATCGTTACCAAGTTTAAATATTTTCTTACAGCACATCTTTACATATGCTTAAATTCGAATTTCATTAAAGCGAAACTTGATATTATATTGCACGACTGAAAAATTTTGTTTCAGCTACTTCTTAGGGCTATCACACACAAAACGACATAAGCTGCATAAGCATAACATAAGAGCTCTAGGCCAATAAGCATCTTATGTATATCAATATGGCGACTTTATGCTCGGAATTGATTGGCTAACAGTCTTATGCTATGCTTATGCATTTTGTGTGTGATAGCCCTTACTCCTAGTCTACAATAAAGGATTTAAGCCTTAAGCCATAAGAAACTAACTAATCACAGTAGATTTTTACAAGAATACTCAATTGTGATTGGTCAATTTCTTACGGCTTAAAGCTTAAACCTTTATTGTAGACAAGACCTTACGTACATACATATTAATGCATAATCACAATCAAGGTCCGTCGATAGACAGATAGCATTAATAGCGTTTTCGACTGACCAGGGCCCCAATTCTGTACCGCATCAGCAGTGCGATTCTGTAACTCGATAAGAGGTATCGGTATCGTTATACAGTTGTTGCGCAGATATTTTATATGGTAAAAAAGCTGCGCAACGACAGTATAACGAAACCGATACCTCTTAACGAGTTACAGAATAGGCCTACGGTACCGCATACCGACAACTATCGGTGTCGTTGCGCAGGTTTTTTGCCATATAAAATATCTGCGCAACAACTGTATAACGATACCGATACCTCTTAATGAGTTACAGAATCGCACTGCAGAGCTGCTATTCCGTAACCACCCAGGTAGCAAGCTCACGTCATTTTGATGTCCCAAAATGGTCATTTACTGACTATTCTTGACGTCACAAAATGACGCCCTTATGACGTTAAAATGACGGTCGAATGTCACAAATTCCTGACGTCATGAAATGTACCGTATTTTGACGTCATGGAATGACGTGAACAATATGTTGTCAAAAAGATCTCTAAAAGATATCCTGTTTCTGAAAATAATAACATAAAGAGACTTTTAAAAAATAACATACAATGTCAGAATGTTAACCAATGCGTCGTTTTTTGAGAACAGAAAGATATCATGAAACTGATATCTAAAAGATTTCTTAAATCGGATATCTTTAAACTGCAACTAAAGAAAAATAAAATAAAATAAAAATTACATTTTTTTTAAATTATTTTTATCAACAGCACATACTAAATTTAGGACAAATTTTTATTAATTAATTAAATTTAAATTATATTATTTTATTTTATTCTTACTTGCCGCTGGTAGGTTTGAACCCGGGACCTTAGAATTACGAACCTTGTACTCTAGCTGCTACGCCAATTTGACTCATCGATATGGGTACTTGTTATTGTCTACATATACTTATATGTTATAAACTGACGCAATTATATTATTTTTTATAAAAGCAATTAAATTTTGCAAAACATATTAAAAATAAATAGCATTAATTTATTTACTTATTAATTTCATTGTTAAATTTATCTTTTTCCATAACCTTAATAATAAAGGATAACATTTTCAAGAAACTTGTTATTGTCTACATATACTTATATGTTATAAACTGACGCAATTATATTATTTTTTATAAAAGCAATTAAATTTTGCAAAACATATTAAAAATAAATAGCATTAATTTATTTACTTATTAATTTCATTGTTAAATTTATCTTTTTCCATAACCTTAATAATAAAGGATAACATTTTCAAGAAACTTAAATGAAATTCTTCAATGAGATATCTCAAAGACCGCTCTTAGTAGACGTCTCTGATAAATGTTACCATTTTGACATCATTTCCAAGATTCTAAATGTTTTCTTAAAAAAGTTCTCTTAAAGTTAAATATAATATGCTTATATAATATGCTTATGCCTTACGCCTTAAATCTCATTGTAGACGCTGCTTTAGACCGTGTCTAAAATACGTCTTAATGACGTCTTTATATCCCGATTTTGGATGCGTGCTGTCTGGGAAAATAATCGTCAGATCATGACTGAAATATGACTACAAAATGACGTCACATCATGACGTCAATTTTAGGTCATGTAAAAAAATGATCATTTTGACGACATATGACCAGATATGACCATTTTGGGACGTCAAAATGACGTAGGCTTGCTACCTGGGCACTTAACGACAACTATCGATGTCGTTAAGTGTCGTTGCGCATATTTTTTCATATATCAAAATACGTGCGCAAAAATACTCAACGACATCGATAGTTGTCGGTAAGTGGTTACGGAATAGCAGCCCTGGGTTAATCACTTCGGGAGCGATTAATGACATCATAAGGCCATTCTTCTGAAAAATGATATAACTGTGATTGGCCAGTTCTAGAGAAAAAGAAACCAAGACGGGTTAACCATTTCCAGTTAAAACGCCATAAGTAAGGTCTTCGCATGGTCAGCTATTTTTGGTCCATTGAGTTGTATGGGAGCGTCCAAAATGGCCACGTTCGGATTGACCACAGCCATTGATTCACAGGTGATTGCTGTTATAGCTTTTCTCTTGGATCTACCAATTAGAACATTGTATTTTATATTCCAATCGATAGATGTGGCCATTTTGGTGCCCGAATCGTATTAATGTGAGTTGTAACACGGGTCATATCTGTAGTTGTTATTGTGTGTGTGTATTGCTTTTGGTGTGTGCGTGCGTGCGTGCGTGCGTGCGTGCGTGCGTGCGTGCGTGCGTGCATGCGTGCGTGCGTGCGTGTGTGTGTGTGTGTGCGTGTGTGTGTGTGTGTGTGTGTGTGTGTGTGTAATTTACACGTAGATTTATTAGAATAGACTGCTTATGAGATAGAAAAATAGTAGAGGGGGTATCCGTCATTAAAGCTTTTGGCACACGATACGATTTTTCAGGCTAGCACGCATACGAGGCGTCTTACGATTGTGTTATGATTGGGTTACGATAATATACCCGCTAAACAATATTCTGTTGCAAAAATGTCTTTGTAATATTGCAATATAGCCGTGCGACGTTTCACGTTTGGTTGCATTAACATTTTTGTAACGTTTCAGGAACCAGAAATGTCCCGATTCAATTACCTTACATATGCGACGTCGAACTTGCAACGTGTTTTAAGCGTTTGCAAAACCTTTTAATCCCCTACAGCACAAAAGCTTGCAGCAACATTGCATATTGTGATGTAATGTTTCAGAGATATTGCAAAGACATTATTTTACAATATTACTTCAGCAATGATGCAGCATTTTAAAATATTATTAAAATAGTGAAA
The DNA here is from genome assembly GCF_013373865.1 of Monomorium pharaonis. Taxonomy (NCBI): domain Eukaryota; kingdom Metazoa; phylum Arthropoda; class Insecta; order Hymenoptera; family Formicidae; genus Monomorium; species Monomorium pharaonis. The sequence continues at coordinate 15,582,994 of NC_050469.1, forward strand.
ATAGATAAAATTAATATTCAATACAGTTTAAATAAACATATTACAATAACTTTTCAAAAATAATTTGAAAGTAATCGTTCTATATTATTAAAAAATTTTCGTCTATAGAGATACATGCATTCTGGTGTAGTTTTACTTTGTGTGTATTATTATATAGATTTGTGTATAACAAAGTACAAGATTATTCAAAATTATTTTAAATAACTGTATTTTTAAATTTAACAAATACGGAGTGTTTATATTAGTGACATCAACGACCAAACGATCACCCAAATATCATCCGATCAATTCATTCAATTTTAAATAACTAATATATTTTAAATTTAACGACAGAGTGATTAGTGATTCAATCAAAAGATAAATTTTGCAAGTTTTGTCTCTCGTCTTATAAATGTACTTATATAAAAGACAAAACTTGTAAAGTTTATCTTTTAGTTGAAGTTTCACTAATCACTCTATATTTGTTAAATTCGAAATAGTTATTTAAAATTGGATGAATTATTTTAAATAACCTTTTTCTGAATAATATTGCATACATATTTTATTGCAATATTGCTACAATATTACGTAACAATATTTCTGAAAGCGGACATTTTATCATTGCTGCAATCTTGTAGCAATTTTGCAGCAACATTTCACACGTTTATGCAATATTGCAATTTTGCGTTGAAATGTTGCCACAATGTTGCTGCAATCTTTTTGTGCTGTATGGGATATGCGATGTCGCATTTACAACGTTTTTGCAACATTTGTAAAACTTGCATGAAACGTTAGGGAAACATTACAAACTTTTATTCCAAAAATAACGTTTATATACCATTCTTTATACAACGTTCCAAGAACTATTTTCCGCTTCACGGTTAATTTGCAACATTTTTGTAACGAATGTATAAAGCTCAATCTACAATAAGTCATATAATCGTTGATCAGAGTGTCCTAAGTCGTAAGTTATAAGAGATGGCATTTGCAAATGTCATCAGACTTCAGACACTCTGCTCAACAATTAATGATTCATTGTAGATTGGGCTTTATACATTCGTTACATGTGTATAATACGACCAGTGCATAATACGATCAATAAAAAACAAAAATTCGCATATTAATTTTCATATACAATAGTGTGATAAAATAAAAAAAATATAAAACAGCAATTATATAAAATATATTATTATATATTTATAACATGTACTACGTATTTTTAAGTTTTTCCAATATTTATAAAATAAATATATTATTTTAATGTTGCACTATTGATGCATTTGCAGGATCGGTCGAACGCCATATATGAGGTACATTTCCTTAAAACTGATTATTAGACTTCGGATTATATGGAAATTGCATATTTGTTATTTTTTGCATATTCTATTAAAGCGTTAATAATGTGATCAAATTATCATGTTTTTAATTAATTAATGTTAATTAATTTTTGCATATTTTGCATATTTATTCAAGCTTTGCATATTTTCAAAAAATGTGCATATTTACATAAATTTTGCATATTTTATTGCATAAAATTGAATAAATTTCTAATTTATGCGTAAAATATCTATCCAAGATGGAAAAATTAAACTGCCACGCTTTTTAGTTACACGTATCTAGAAAATCTAGATACTCGTTGCCAACGCGTGAGCGATGAGTGTCTACTGTTTTCCGTGTCGTCACGTTTTTTTAATTGTTCTTGACGCTGAAGCTCTGATCCTCTCATTCTTCTATTAGAACTCGTTCGTTAGACTTTGTGTGAAGTAAATGAAATTATAAATATTCAATAAATTATTGACAAAATAAATATGTCCGACAAGATATTATCATGGATTAAGCCATATCCAGAGCTTGTACTAGATGGAGATAAAATATTCTGTAGAACATGCGGTAAAATTGTAAGTACTAAAAAGAAAACAATATTTTTATTTAGCTACAGTAAAGAAGGATTAAAAGTATACATTTTAATTTTTTTTAATTATTATTTTTAATTATTGTAATAATTTAAATTTCCCAGGTAGCAAGGTGACGTCTAATTGACGGCATTTTTTGGTCATTTTATGACAAACCAGACGTCATAATGTCGAGATAAAATGACGTCTAAATGTCGTAAAACTGACGTACATTTGTCTCATCTTAACGACGTCATATATTAACGTCAAAAATACGTCATTATTTTCATATTATTGACGTCATTTTCAAGAAGCTAGTATCGTACATTTGACGGTATTTTATTGTTATTTTTATGACAAAACATAGGTTTTTAGATTACATTTAATAAAGACGACATTTTAACGTCATTTTTATGACTATCCCAGGTAGTAAAAGCCGTTATTTTGACGTTTCGGATACATGTCTTATATATGCAGTACTTGCATTATGAAAATATCGAAATAACATAATTATAATGTAAAAAAAAAATCTACGTTGTTTCTCAACAAGCATCACGACCCACCACACCATAGTCACATTTGGAATTGCCTAACTTCCGCGGTCACCCATTCAACTCTGAACCGCCGTCGACGTTGCTTGACTTCGAAGATCGTACGCTATATACCTAGCCCTTCGTGATGATCCATGAACACTTGATGCTCATGAATACATATTTGTTATAGATCAGTTCAATAGTTGCGAGAAACATGAAACTTGTAGTAACTAATATTTTTATAAATAAATATAGATTTACAGTTTTTTTCCTGATTTTTACATATGCGAAATAACATGTGGAATAACTTATAGAAATATGTTTTTGCTCTGTTCTTTTGATAAAGCTAAATTATACCTCAGACAAAACGCAATATTTATAAAATATTTATAAAATGTTTATAATATTTATTTAAATATTTTATAAATATTTATCCAAATATTTTATAAATATTTTTGTGGTCTTTGATTTGACAAATCATAAAGATTTTATCATAAATATTATAAAAATATTTATGAAATATTTATAAATATTTACAAAATATTACTTATACAAATCTTTATCTTTTATTTACCATAAATATTATATAAAATATTTAAGCTATATTTTAATATGTTGAATAAAGATTTTTTTCTTCGTATATATAAAATATGTGTAAAATATTTATATAATATTTTGAAAAAATAAATCTTAATAAATATTAATAAATATTTATCATAAATATTATGTGCTGTCTGGGATAATTCTAAAATATTGATAGTATTAATTATATAAAATATTGTATTAATTTTAATAATGTTGTTTATTAACTAATCTTTAAATAATGATTAATAGTTATAGGTAGCAAGGTGTCGTCCACTAGACCTCAATAATTCGTCATTTGAGGTCAAATCGTCAATTATTACAAAGAATTATAGTTAACGTCAGTAATTAGTCACTAATAAAATCTTATTAATACGTCGTAAAATGATCAATTAACTGACGTTATTAATTAGTCAAGAATATGACGTCGGAAATACGTTGTAGGGTAGATAAATGACTGACGTAATTAATAGGTCAAAAAATGACGTTACTATTACGTCTTAATTTGGTAACATGACGTCCGCGACCTTAAATGACGAATTATTGACGTCGTATTAACGTCACCTTGCTACCTGGGTTGTTGTGGTTGCAATTATATGTAATGTAATTAATCATTAAAAATTATAAATTAATATTTTATTTAAAATATTAAATGTATATATTTAAAAATTTGGCTGCATATAAGAGATAAATAGATGAAATAACTCTGCAATTAAATATTATTATACTATTATTTTTTCTTTTAAAATTGCTGCTTTAGATATGCCATGACAGAAAATATTTAATAGATCAACATGCTAAGACTCCTTCACATATTGGAAAATGCGAAAAGTTTAAGAAGTCCACAGTTCATTACCAAACTTTAGGCCAGTGCTTAAAAAATAATTTTAAACAGACCGAACAAGAAGTATTCAACAAAGACTTATATCAAGCTCTAGTCGCTTCAAATATTCCTTTAAATAAGTTAAACAATTTAAATTTTCAATTATTTCTTAAAAAATATTGTAAACTTAATATTCCTGATGAAAGTACATTACGAAAAAATTATGTAGATTCATGTTATGTTAATACAATATCTACAATCAAACAGATTATAAACAAATAATTTAACAATAACTCGCTTCATTTAAGACGGATTGTCAAATTTTTTTTATCCGAGCATGTGCCTTCTCAAAAAATTTTACTGTTAGTGTTCGATGCCGCACCATATATGATTAAAGCTGGCCAAAATTTAAAAATATTTTATGAAAATTTAATCCACGTCACTTGCTTAGCTCATGGTCTCAATCGCGTAGCTGAAGAAATTATGAATCAATTTCCACTAATTAATGATTTGATTAAAAACGTAAAAAAAAATTTTTTAAAGCTTCTCTACGGATTCAATTTTACAAAGAACAACTTTCCAACTTACTTCACTTCCTCCTGAACCTATAATAACAAGATGGGGTACATGGTTGGCAGCTCTTTTTTATGCAGATAATATAATCCCGTAATGAATGTTATTCTTGCTCTTACAGAATCGGATTCAAACATTGCAATTGAAAATTGTATAAAATTATTTAAGAAATCCGAAATTCAACAACTTGGATTTATTAAAAGCAATTATAGTTTTGTGGCAAAAATAATTGAGAAATTAGAAAAAGAAGGAATGAGCTTGTCAGAATCAATTGAATTAATTGAAGAGTTCGAAACTTCATGTAAAAATGTTAATAGAAATATCAGGGCGACAATTTTTATAAAATTAAACGACGTTTTGAAAAAAAAAAGTTACAAGCTATTAACTATAGTTAACAAAATTTTGAAAGGCGAAATAATTACTGATAGTAACGACATAAATTTTCTTACTCCTCAATTAATTAGTAACCTTAAATATGCCCCAATAACATCTGTAGATGTTGAACGCTCTTTTTCAATTTTTAAATATATGTTTTCAGATAGAAGACACAGATTTCATTTGGAAAATTTTGAAAAACATTTAATAATATATTGTTTTAACTCTTACACACAATAAAATAATTGTATCTTTATATTTCATAAATATAAGTCAGTTTAAATATTATAAAGTTTATATGTACAAATAGTTTGTATTTTTAAATATCGTCATTATTAATTTTGTATTTGTAAAATATATTATTTGATTAAAGCTTCTTTATTTCCTATTTTATGTTGCATCTGTTCCTAAAGATTTGAAATATTATAAAAATACCCAATTAAATAAAACATTTATAAATATAAATATATATCTGCATATTCTTTACAATTTTTAACAAATTTTTGCATATTTTTGGTAAATATTTGTAAAAATCCGTGCATATATATGCGCATATGTATTAAATTTTTTGTGCATATAATCCGAAGTCTACTGGTTATTCTATCTGCTTTCTAAGTGCTTTTGCCTAAGACAAAAAAAAAGACACAAAATCAATTCAGTTGTATAAAAATAATAATTCATTTAAGTAGAATGAAAAAAGTACCTGCTCTCTATCATAACGTGTTTTAGCATATTTAACCAGGCGGAAACATGATTTAGAAAGTGTCTATCTATTAACATCAGATAATGCTTTCGAGCAGCCTTTATAAAACGTAAAAAAAATTAAAGTTTAATAAGTTGATTTATATAATTTTGTTTCAAGTTAGGTAAGGTTAGGTTAGGTTAGATTAATGCAGAAAGTCTTGCTTTTTATAATATCTATTAGAAGAAGTGAATTTATGGCAAAGTTTCCTTTCTGGCCTTTCCATGAGCATTTTATAGCCAATTTATTGGAAAACATTTTTTTCCAAGCTATGTTTTATTTGATCCTGGGATGAGTCTCCTCCAAGCAAATAGAAAAATGTTTCCTAAAGCATATGGTATTTATATAAATTACGATTGTAACGACATATATACTACATTTTTCATACATGAATAACGTCGAAACACATTTCAATATACCAGAGTAATATGTAATATAAAATTGTAAATATCAGTATATATGTACAGTAAAATTAAATTAAAATATTCAATTACGTTAAAAGTATTTTCGGCCGCACAATTCTCTGAGTATTAACATCATACAAGCTATTTACATTTTTTTCAATCTTTTTAAATTTATATGTCTAATTGAATATACGATGCAATTATATTTCAATTGTCTAAAAAATCTATAGCACTGTCTTTATTTCTTAAGAGAACAAATCATTGACAGATAATGTATATTGTACTATTACCAGTTCTTTTCCATCTTCATCATTCTTCAATGAAGTGTCATACTGCAGTAATTTTCGATGCTTTTTAAATGGTTTTGTAGGGATAGTTAAAAAATTATTATCTCTTGGACCTGCTGCTGCAAATATTACTGCGTCATTTTTTTGTTTTAATTGTTCCAAAAATTCATTTTGTTGTCTTAATTGCTTTTTAATCTCTATCGTGTTCTCTAAAAATCTTAATTATTATTCTGTCTATCTGTAAAATTACAATTAAACATTATTACATACCTTATTGTTATTATTGTTGTTGTGTTGTGTAGTTGCTTAGGTAATGAAATAAACAAATATTGATAAATACCTGTTGGAAAATCTTCAAAAATTACGTTTCATGCGAATAAATTATCTCTTATCGGAATTGGAGATGCGTTTCCAGCAATATTTTATGGACCTAAATCTGTCGAATTAAATCTTTTGTTTGAATATACCCTTATATCCGAGTGTTAATTGCAGGAAGCGTCCTTGAGGAAATGTGTAATGATGTCAATATTATTGCGTTTTCGACGTGACCCAATCCAACCCATGCAGGTTAGCCAGGTTTTAGATTCGATTACGTCAAAAACGCTATTAAACTTTAGAATTTTATTGATGCACAAACCAACCGGCACAATTAATTATGAGAAGATTAATTGTAACACAACACACGCAAACACACGTTAGCACTGGTTCGCACGCTACGCGACAATGGCTTAGTTTACATCGTCAAAACCTTAGTACGCGTATTAAGTTTGGTGCGCACCAAAGCCTTAGTACGGGCGCGTTTACATCGAATGTACTAAGCATGTACTGTGAAAAATATAATACAAATTTAATTCATGTTGATGTCTCCTACTAAGACATTTTCACACCGGTTTTTAGATTTTAGCACTGAGGTTATGCTCAATTGCTAAATTCTCTCTAAAATGCGTTTTATGCGTTTACATCGACATTTGTATCACTTGGTACGCGTATCAGTTTAGTACGATACTCCTACTTGATACGCTCGTACCAAATTGATCCGGCAGCGTTTACATCGTGCGTACTAAATATTTAGTACGAATTTGATACGAATATGGTACCTGATACGCGCGTATCAAATGCACGATGTAAACTAAGCCAATGACCTAGTGTGCTTTCCAGCAAGACACAGTGTAATACAGTGTCCACTAGTGTAAGCGAGACACACTGACATGTTCTTTCTCACACTAATGGACACTGTGTTACACTGTGTCTTGCTGGAAAGCACACCTAGTTTACACCGAGCACTTGGTACGCGTATCAAATAGTAAATAACTAGTGAATGTGTTTAATCATTGGCTGATCAGCTTAAATTCACTACTTGATACGCGTACCAAGCGCTCAGTGTAAACTAGAGCAATGGTTGCGTTCTGGGGCTCGATTCTTGAATTCATTTGCAAGAGAAACGTATTCGCAAATTCTGTTCTTACAGAAAAATTAAAAATTTATTGGCTATCGTATGGCTTTTAACCAATAAACTTGCAACTTTTCTGTTAGAGCGAGTATTTGCGCATACGTTTTCTTGCGAATGAATTCAAGAATCGAGCCCCTGATCCTCTTTGGTTCTGATCATGTAACTTTTTTCTTAAGATGGAAACGTGAAAAGTGAAAAGTTTCATGTAACTATCTCTTTCTATTAGTATTGAATAGAAAGAGACAGTGGGTGCATTCGAAAATAGCTTTTGCTGGTGCTGGGAGAAAAAGTTAAGTTGGTAGTATTGAGAATTTCCAACGCTGCGTTCGTTTTCTCCCAGCTGGGAGCTGGGAGTAGTTGGAGACCGATCAAATGGGTGCATTTAGTGCAAATAGCAATGAAATATTATGTCAGATGCGATAACGTATGCATATATTTTATATAACCAAAATTTATCAGTCAATTCAAGGTAACGTTTTTTCTTTGTTTAATAATACTTAAATATAAAATAAAACTTAACATTTATATTAATAAATAAAAAGCAAAGAATAAAAGGAACATTAAATTTTATTAATATTATTTATTATAATGTATGGTTGCCGTCTATGCCCTATAGGTAGCAAAAATAGAAGGTACAACCGTATGCGAATAATAGTTCGATAATTCTTCATGTATTATAACTTAATTGCTACAATGTGTTCCAAATAATTTTTTATTTTTGGTACGTTTCTCCTTTCATCTCGTGTTGTTACTGAACAAGATATTTTGTAATTCTTTATCGTCGTCATCACTGTTATTAGACGATAAACTATACTAAAAGAATCAAACATGTTTTCGAGTAAAATATTCTTCAATAGTAACTTTTCCATAATAATAATAATTAATGTTGATTAAATTTGTATATTCTTTTTATTGACTTCCGTTTCTTATTCAACAATACGCAAAGAAAGAGCCTGTAAATACATTATATTAAATAATTATTTATATATTCAGTAATTTTTTATATTGATTAGTTAATTTACGAAAAGTAATAATATATGAATTTGCATTAAGAAAATATTTTATTTCAAGTAATTTGTTAAATTTTATGTCACAACCACACATAACAATAAAAGATATCAAGAAAATTTTAATGTTCCTCTTATTTCTTGCTTTTTATTTATTAATAATGTTATTTTACATTTACTCTATTTTACATTTAAGTGTTATTAAACAAAGGAAAAGGATTACCTTGAATTTGCTAAATTTCAACAATCGTAGATATAAGTTATATAAAACACGTGCGTACGTTATCGCTTGTTAAGATATTTTGTTGTCATTCGCACTAAATGCACCTATTCGATCGATCTCCAACTACTTCCAGCTGGGAGAAAACAAACAGCGTTGGGAATTCTCAATATTACCAACTTAACTTTTTTTCCCAACACCAGCTAAAGCTATTTTCAAACGCAGGCAGTAACTTGAAACTTTTTACTTTTCACGTTTCCGCTTTAGGGGAAAAATTACATGATCGATACCCTGCGGAGAATGTAGCGCCGTAGCAGTGGAACAGCTGTTGTAAAATTCTTTAATATGATTGGTTTATACATTTAGATCCGATAAGAATTAAGGGCAAGAACCAATTATATTTATATAAGTCCCTCCGATCTCCGACTGCTCGATCCACGCGAGCACGTTGTGTCGCGCATTGTCGCAACTCAAGCGACCAATCATAACGCGCCAAACAAGAAAGCAAAACGGTGAGTGGCCACTGCTTGCAGCGCGCGATACATAGACATAGGCTGGTATTCATAGTCGAATCTTATTTGAAGATCGTCTCAGGCAATGTCTTAAGATGCTAATACGGCTCTGTGATTGGCTGATGGCCTCTTAAGACAGTACTTAAGGGGTTACACCAACCTAGACGGTCGAAAAACAGGCCTAACTTTGATATTTTATTCCTCCTAAACGGGTGGTGGGAATTAAATGAAATTTTGGGTGATTATTGACTTATGTTTCGATAATATAAAAAAATTTTTTTATTAAACAATGGCGACGAAAAGCAGAAATATGGCCGCTGACACACATTGAGGTTTGGAAAAACGCATTTTGCGGTGACCACTGTCCCGTCTAAACGATCCATCTGAAACAAAAAAACAAAATGGTGTTTTTAAGTTAACAGTAGTGGTTTGTCGGTGACGATCGCCGATTGTCGATTTTATCGTTTGTTACAAAATGGCGATGAGTTAAAGTTAAAATTAAAAAAAAAAAAGAAAAATTTTTGTCCTTTTCATTTTTTTAATTTTTAATGAAGATCGATAAAAAAAACTAGATCGTCACCGACAAAAGAATATTTCTGAGAGTATTGTGTAAAAATTTGAAAACGATCCATCGATTAGTTTTTGAGATCTGGTGGTCACCGGCTTTGAAAACCATGTTTTGAGAAAAACGCGTTTAAAGTTTCAAGTTTAGTTCTACTATTGTTAATAGCCGAATTTTGCACTTTACCTCTAGTCGGCAATTCTGGGGCCATATGAGATTTCTTCCACATCAATAACAGCAGCGCTCTGTGAAGACTTCTGTTGACGGCGAGCAATCCTTTCTTCGCGCGTCGCCTTCTGCGCTCGTACTTCGACCACATCGATGCGCGCTCGGTCTTGATTTTCGCAATATGCAGCACAATTCTTTTATTATCATTAATAAATATGCGGCAGCATCTTCATTAAATGTGTATGCAGCAATATTGGCAGCAATTTGCACAACGTGTGCACCGCTGTGCTGCACTTTTGGCGCTATGCGCCAAATCAGATTGTTCAAACTTCCGTTAACGTTTTGTGTGAATCCACCGACGCATTTCTCCAGTAAATTATCACCAGAAAGTTGTTTTCAAATATTGGACGAATGGCTTTAATCACATCATCGTCCAGTGGCGATTTATGTTGATATTGTTCCAATTCGAGCACTCGAACGCTCGATCTTGTTTTACTCAACTCTCTGTAATTCCGGCATTTTTTCAGATATCAACATAAAACTTTCAAAATATATTCTCAAAACTTGAAGCTTCAAGAAAATGTAATAAAAAAAAATCGAATTTTTTTTCCCGCTAGGTTGGTGTAACCCCTTAAGATGATCTTAAATATAAGATCCGACTATGAATGCCGGTCATAGTAAGTATAGAGCATTCCGCTGTATAAGAGCGTGGTGCATACAAAAAGAAAGAGAAAAGATGTAAGACGAGCATCTTTCTCTCTTTGACATCATCGTAGTAGGGAGAGCCTGACAGGGGAAATGATGAATCGACGCGAGGAGATGAGAAGAAGTAATCCCCACTTCTCCGGCATTGAAAAGAGAAAGAAGCTCTTACTTAAAGACATAGACATAGTATATCTAGACCGAGGATTGTCCCAAATTTCAGGGGTGGGGGTAAGGCTTACGTACGATATAACAGGAATTTGCTTCTCTCTTACACACGCCTGCGTGTGAAAGAGAAGAAAATATCTGGTACATCGTCCGTCCCTTTTCAACGTCTACGTTTGTCCTTTTCTACGTATGCTTATACCCTCACTCCTTAACCGAGCAGGCCTGCATAAAGACCTATAATCAAAGATTCGCCAATGGCGAACACAATTTTGATTGGTCACTTTAGTCACATGGTTTATCCGCCATTGCGTACCCACGCTGGGCGAGGAAGAGAGGAGAGTGCTCTGTGTTGAACAGTATAGGTTAAAGGAATATGTGTCAGAAATTATAAGGTAATTCAATATCTGCACTCTCGAGGGTCACTATATTTTGACGATACACTCAGGAAGAACAAGAAAAATTAAATTTGCATCTGTTATATGGCTGCGTACAACTTGGAGCAGGCTCGCATTGTTTACTATCTCCACTACTCCAGACCCCAGCCCCCGGCCCCAGCCCCCATCCAGTCTCTGTATGGGTACAAGATGGTGGATAGCAGTCATGGTGGGGGGCCATTGGCGCATCTTTGATTATAGGTCTTTATATAGTCTTACATCTTTTCTCTTTCTTTTCGTATGCACCACGCTTAAGGTACAATTTCATGCACAAGCGAAGAAAAGCTGGCGTTTACCCCTACTGCATTACAACGAAATTTCGGCGTTAAAAACGCTAAAGCTATCACCTCCTACCTTTTCATAAAGCGTTTTTTCGCTGGCTTAAATTTGGCTCGAAACAGTTTTGAAAATATGGAGGAATACGTAAGAGCTACAGTTAGAGCAGAGATTAGAAGACGACGCGCAGCTATGCACTTAATACAACGAAAAAAGTGTGTACAATAAGAAAAAATATTGAGTAGCATCTATTTTCGAAAATCGTTCGAAAAACAGCCATGGAACTATCCATGATGTAATAAGAAAGGTGAACCAACATCACGTATGCGCAGTAGTCGACCAATAAGAATTGGGTCCAAATGTTTGAAAGAAGAAGATTATTTGCGCGGTGCATTTGGACCGAAATTTCATTGGCTCCGCTCATCGTGCCGCCATCGCTATATGCGCAATAGTACACCTTTCTTATTAGTTTTCTTTGCTTCAATTCCAAAGTTGATTTTGGAGGACATCTGCACACACCTCAGGTATACGACATTTCTAAAGTTTCCTACAAAAGAACACTCTTAAATAAATCGATCTAATATAAATAAGAAATCAATTTAACCTATACCTATACATACACAGATAACACAAAATATTATTATCATAAATATTTATAAATATTTTACAAATTTATTTTCAAAAAATATTTTTTAAAGATTATATAATTATTTTATTTTCATGATTATATTATTTTCATAAACCATTTAGAAATGATACAAAAATTATTATCAACAATATATTGTAAGTGGCGGGGACTAAGATTTAAATAAACCGCCACACAGTAGAGAGAGGAAATATCTCGAAGAGGACTATTAATGCCAATGTCAGGAATATGCAGGGTATAGGCAGATTCGGTTAAAGGAGAAGCCACTCGTATTCGTACACACCGTTTATTGTCTTCTTACAAAAACCACACTCCGCCATCGTCCTCGCTTACTTTACTTGTACTCCTTCCCGCCGATTCTCGACGCTCGCGCCTCCTGTCGCAGCCTTTTTGGCCAATCCTACACTTGGTTGAAGTTGCCTAATCCATGCCGGCCTATCATTGGTCCGTGATTGGTTACGTACCACTTGGCGTCGCTGTACGCACCGAAAGTCACCCGACGGTGGCGACATCGAGATAATCTTAACTTCGGAGGCGTCTTAGGCACGAAAATTAAATTTGGGTCTTACAGCTCGGCCATACTGATAACGACATTCGTCCCGAATGTTTGTTTGTTTTTTTAAACTGAAATTTTCAAACGCACTTAAACCTAACGTAACCTAATTTTTAATAATGTAGAAGTGTATATCCAACGGGGTTTTTTAGGATCGAATCTTATAAACTAAATCATATATGAAGAAACAGTTTTTGGCTCATAAACCTTAACACTACCCTAATACAAAATAATACCTTAAAAGCTAGCGGAATATTGCAAAATTTATCTCACGTACTTAAACCTCTTCGTATAAATACGTATATAAAGCTTAATCCTAATTTGAACTAACAACAGGGGGAAGGGGCTTTACCCACAATTTCATCCTATCCGGAGAGAGAATGGAATTGTATGGTCTCGCAACAATATTATGCTCTGGAATATCTTGAATCACATAACGGTTGTTATTCAATACCTTCGTCACCATATAAGGACCCTTGTATACCGCCTTTAATTTCTTATCTTCGTCGGCTTTGACCGCTGTATCTCGTATCATAACGTAATCTCCAATATTATATTGTGTGGGCTTTTTGTGCCTTTTATCATAGTAAACTTTATTATAAACTTTTAGTTTATTCGTAGCTTCAATAGCCAAATCTCTGGCCTGGTCTCTAGATTCTTGGAAAGACAAATTATCCTTACTTAAACTGTTCAGATATTCAACTAACCGATTATCTTCGTGGTTTCTTTGTTCATAACCCAGAAGAACCTTAGATGGTGAGCTGCGGATTGACGAATGATATGTATTGTTTATTACGTATTGAATCAATTCGACTTTCAACGCCCATGATTGAGAATCTTCTGAAACCTTTTTTAAGAAGGATTTCAAAAATCGATTGATTCTCTCTACAGCACTATTTGACCATGGGGCTGCAACCGCAACTAAACGGTGTTTAATATTTCTTTCCTTAAGGAAATCTTCAAATTCACCGGACGTGAACGCAGTTCCACGATCAGAGACAATTTCCCTTGAGTTACCAAAAGTACCAAAAATATTTACGAAAAGTTTAATCACTTCCTTGGAAGAAGTAGTCTTAACCGGCTTTAACCATGTAAAACGCGAGAATGCGTCAACCACAACCAAGATATGACGAAAACTGTCGTCCGCATACTTGAGTGGACCAAAATGATCCGTATGTAAAATGTCAAAAGGAACTGTGGGAGTGTCCGTGATCTGAAGTTCTCCTTCTTTAACGTTCGGGGAATAATTTGCCATTAAACAAACCAAACAATCATTAATGTATCCTTGAACCTTTTTTTGCATAGAGGCGAACCAATAATTGCCCATTATTCCCTGAATCGTTTTTTCGACACCACAATGCGCAGCATCGTCGTGATAAATACGCAAAAGCCGCAAAATCATATTGTCTGGCATGACAAACCTTGGCTTATCCGCTCTTTTGCGATAAACTAATCCCTCAATAAGGGTAAAATGATCATGATCCGAAACTTCTAAATGCGCCGCAATCGCTTGCAGTTGTGGGTCCGCTAATTGTCGGAACTTAAGCTCCTTTTCTAAAGGCATAACGTCTGTGGTGGCTACCACCCGACTTAACGCATCGACGTGTGCCATTCTAATGCCTGATCGATGCATCATTTTAAATCGATATTTTTGTAACGCCAAAGTCCACTTCGAAATACGGTCATTGAGGTGAGCCTTTTTAGCCGAGTGCACAATTGCGATACAGTCGGTTACAACTGTAAAGTCTGTTCCATATAAATAAACATGAAAACGTTTAACCGATCGCTAAACAGCCAACATCTCCAATTCGAAGGAATGATAACGGCTTTCGGCTGAGTTAGTAGCCTGACTATACCCAGATAGCACAAGGACATTCACTGTATGTCCAATGGATATCCGCTTCTGGACATTTGGACGTCCATTAAGAGTCCAAATAAGGTCCGTCGGACATTCGATGGACGTCCATAGGATATACGTTTGGCACAACTTTGTACGTTCATAAAAAGTCCTTTAATGGACGTCCATGGGATATACGTTTGTCACAATTTCGGACATTCATAGAAAGTCCGAAATAAACCAAATTTTGAACCTATTATGATTTGATTATTTCTTTTGGGCCTTTTTCAATTAAAGGGCTTGCTGTAATAGTAGGTTAATCCACATTTTGTAAAAATTATCGACATAAAGCATGGACTGTGCATTTCCTGTAACAAGCTCTTGAAAAGTGTCCCGCAGAAAGACAAAGAGAAGACATGGTCCGGATCAATTTCTTTTTTTGTCTAGCGCCCATTATGCTACTGGTTAGACAGAGACAGAGCTTGACCCAGACCAATTGCTATGTCCCTCTTTTGGTCGGAAAAAGAAACGGGGAAAAAAAACAAAAAAAGAAAAAGAAAGAAAAAGAAACGATAATAAAAAAGAAAAAAAACGAAAAAAAAAACAAAACGATAAAAAACGAAAAAGAAACAATAATGTATTATAACAAACATTTTAAAAAATACCAATAATGGAGTGTTAATAATAAATAAAAAAATAATAAGTATTATTTTATATTATTTCATATTATATCTAAAAGTAGAACAATTAAAATAAACCTTTTGAAAAATAAAAACAATGTAATTTATTATTATTTATAAATTAATGTTAATTAGAACTATGTAAATAATATATATATAATTTACAATATTTTTTTTAGATTATATAATAAAAATTAAGATAAATTATATAAAAGTAAGATGCAAGTGCGGACATAAATCAGATATCTAGCATAAGACGTTCTGAATAGAACATTTTAATTCAAATAATGGACATCTTATAAATATCTATTTTATGTCCATGGACATGTGGACCTGAATTGGACTTAAAATGGACGTCCTTGGAACATCCAGTGCTATTTGGGATAATAGGCAATAGGAACCCATTGACCCGTATCTTGTTTCTGCACCAGGACTCCAGCTAGAGCTATGGAGCTGGCATCTGTATGAACTTGAGTCTCCTTATTTTTATCAAAAAGTCTCAATACTGGTGCAGAGACAAGCTCGTTTTTTAACGAATCAAATGCTTGAATACATTGAGCATCAAAATTAAAAGAAACGGATTTCTTAAGCAAATGATGTAAAGGCTTAACCTTAGCGGCATAGTCAGAAATCGGCGGAAATAATTGGTTAGGCCCAGGAATCTCTATATTTCTACCACCTTAGTGGGTATCGGGAAGCGTTTAATCGCCTCAATGTGCCTGTCATTTAACGTGATACTATTATTTGAGATGACGTACCCCAAATACTCCACTGATTTTTTAAGAAATTGACTCTTTTCCATATTAATGGTAAAATCATATTTTTTCAACAAAAACAACGTATCTTTTAGGACTGATAAGTTTTCTTCAATTGTCGCAGTGGGAACAAGAATGTCGTCAATGTAGACTAAAACTTTGTCTTGTCTAATCAAAGGCTGTAAAATTTGTAAGAGTCTCTTTTGGAATTCAGCAGGAGCTTCACAGAACCCAAAAGGCAAACGCGTGAATTCAAATTGCCCGTCTGGCGTGGCAAATGAAAAGTACTTGGTATGACCCGGATGTATTCGAACAAGATGGAAGCCATCTTTAAGATCAATCGAAGTAAAAACCGCCTTATTACTTAGACGCGTAAGCCAGTCCTCTATAATGGGAAACGGATATCTTTGTTTCACAACTCTATCATTTAGAAGACGTAAATCAATGCAAAGCCTTAGTTTGCCATTCTTTTTCCTCACTGGTACAACTTGGGCACAATATGGCGAGGTGCTTATTTTAATTATACCTTGTTCTAGCAGATCGTCGGTGATCTTTCTAATCTCTACACACTCTGCCCACGCAAACCTACGCGGCGCATACGCGTACATCGAATTGTCTTTGAGCGTCACTGTGACTGCAAATCGTCAACGGCTGGCTTTTCCATAACTGTATCATTGACAGTATTAAAAATATCGCAAACCATTTTATCCACTGTTAAACCGAAATCCGTCTTGATGTCGGACGGAACAAGTCGTGTATCATTTTCAACTATCTCAGTCGAGGTCACTTCATGAAAAAGCTTTATTTTATCTTGTAAATCTTTATTAACAGGCTGATAATAAACCGATAACTTATTTTGGGCGATAAAATCTCGACCCAAAATAATATGGTAACTGCACGACTCATTTTCTACAATAAGAAAGTTGACATCTGTTTGTACTTCCTTTAAGAGCGTTAAACCTATTGTGGTCTTAACCGTGCCTGTAATCTCAATAGGTGTATTTGTAAGTGATCTATACTGCTTATACTCATTATTATCAAATTGAAATTTGTGACCGTAGAAAATCTTAATGATAGAGGATTTGACAAATGATACAGGACTGCCCGTATCTACTAACGCAAGTAGGTTACAACTCATACCCTTCAACGACGCAACTTCTATAATAGGATCGCTTAGACACAGCTTGTGGTCATCAGGAACCTTAATGCTGTCAGACACAGAAGCCACCGTATCATCCTTCTTCGAGTCTGCTTCCGTGGCAGCAACTGTGGTGGTAGACGCAGGGGAAACCTTAGTGTCCGCTGAATCCTTTGAAGATTGGTTCATTTGCTTTCTTCTTTTTAACTTGAAGCAATCACCCTTGACATGACCTTTTGCTTTACAATAGGCACAAGACACATTCTTGAAACCAGAAGATCCTTGAGAAGGTTTGGAAGGTGAATGTAAGTCCTCTTTGGATTTCTCTTTCTTCCTGGGCGGTGAGTGGTGTCCTTTAAATGGAGCTATACACGCTGTTGTGATGTCGAACATCCTTTCCAAAAATTCGTCTATTGACTCAACATTAATGGCAGTGGCCGTGCTGCGGATTGCCATGTTATTGATTCCACTAATCAGTAATTGGATCTGATCTTTCACAGGCAGTTGTAAATTATGTAAAAGCTTAAACTTCTTTGAAGCATATTCTTGGAAAGTTTCCTTTGGGAATGACCACTTGCATGCTTCCACTCTCTGCATTACAGCTTGAAAAGATAATCTTCTGCGAAATCTTTTTATTATCGCCTCCTTAAATAAAGACCAGGAGTCCGTGATTAGACTGGTGTTCATATCAAACCAGATTCTCGCATTCTTCTGTAATTTAGAAGTAGCAGCTAGTAGTGTCACCACGTCGGGAACACCATGCACTAGAGCGGTACGTTCGACTCTTCGAATCCACATTTCCACTTCATCATCTTCCATTCCGGAGTAAGGTGGAATTTGAGACGCCAACAGATTTACGGCCTGACCTCTGGATATTGAAGCCATAAAAGTGGGCTCACCTGACGGTGGCCTCGCGTCAGCTGCAGGGATTGTCGCAGCTGTAACAGTAGTAGTGATAGGAGTCGTCGTAATGACAGGGACGTTTGTGGAGATAGGACCACTTTGAACACGAGGAGGAAGAGATTGACACGCCGCGCTTGGACGAACTTCCATTTCCTCCTTCTTCATGTGCAGCATTTGCGTGAACTTTTGTTCTTGTATTTCCATACGCTTGGCGAAAGCTTCCTGTTGAGCCTTCATTTGATCCATCAGCTCTTGGTAGGCTGTTTTCCAGCGTAAGCTTCCGTTTGCTGATCAACTGAAACGATTGGATTAGCAATGATTGTCGAATTCTTATTCTTCTCCATCTCTTTCGACTCATAATGCATAATAATTGCCTTAATGCAGAGCTCTTTCTCATTATGTAATGGCAAACCGAGGTAATTTAAAACTTCATGTAATTCCTCAATCGATTTCTTTTCCAATTTTGCTCGCCGCAGATGATCCATAATTAGGATTTCAATCTTACCGACGCGACGGTATTATCGATCGTTAGATAAACGTATACCCGTCACTGTGTTACCGTAGAGACGACCGTTACTGAACACAAACCTGTTTAAACATGTTCAAACATGTTCCTCAAGTCCACTCTATGTGCAAGAGAGAGAAAAGCAATGGCGGCTGGAATTTTCCGATCACACACTAGACCGTACTTGATGTTCGACGAGTTGCGGTTACTGAAGCACTCGCGAAATTCAATGCAATAATCGTGGATCGATGAGACAATGTCCCAAAAACAAGCCGAAACAAGATTCGGATGTAAACAGTGCGCAATAACTTGTTGCACTCGCGAGATCACGCTTAATAACTGCGGATCCAAAAGACTGTACTGAGCCAATCAGAAAACCGTAAAAACGGGGAAAACGTAACGCGGCACACTCGACTTACGCACTCGCGTTCGTATAGAAACAAGAGCTTCGAGGAGATGAGGTGTATCCTACTTCTGAAAATTAACTGTAAGTGGCGGGGACTAAGATTTAAATAAACCGCCACACAGTAGAGAGAGGAAATATCTCGGAGGACTATTAATGCCAATGTCAGGAATATGCAGGGTATAGGCAGATTCGGTTAAAGGAAAAGCCACTCGTATTCGTACACACCGTTTATTGTCTTCTTACAAAAACCACACTCCGCCATCGTCCTCGCTTACTTTACTTGTACTCCTTCCTGCCGATTCTCGACGCTCGCGCCTCCTGTCGCAGCCTTTTTGGCCAATCCTACACTTGGTTGAAGTCGCCTAATCCATGCCGGCCTATCATTGGTCCGTGATTGGTTACGTACCACTTGGCGTCGCTGTACGCACCGAAAGTCACCCGACGGTGGCGACATCGAGATAATCTTAACCTCGGAGGCGTCTTAGGCACGAAAATTAAATTTGGGTCTTACAATATAGAATATATTTTTAAAATGCACTGAAAAATATTTATGATATATGAATTTAAAATATTTTTTATATTCTTTGATAATAATGGTATAAATATTTATTTTAAATATTTTTATAAATGTTTATCATAATTTTTCTTATACTTGACAAACTCGGACATAAAAATATGTACAAATTTAAATATTTATCATAAATATTTTTCCTTCTCCCACACAGCACACTTTATCCTGAGGATATCCCCAGGTTATCTAGATATCCAATTGGACATATTGCAATCCCATGGATGTCCTACGGTTATTGCAATATCCCTCAGATATCTGATGAATATTGCGATATCTTATGCTGTATGGGCTTATAAATATTTTATAAATATTTTGTGCTATCTGGGATTATATATATTATATATTATGACATATATCAATTTTGTTTCAATATTTTTATATCCTATTAAAAATTAATATTTTTCCATTTTTATTTTATTCAAAATATATTTTATTATTTTACCTGTTCCATCATGACGTTAATTTTATATTTCATGTTTGACGTGCTTTGCTGATAGTTGGACTGAGTCGAACTTTCAGCGTGTTTTATAGCGTTTTCGATTGGGATGCACTGGCTGCACTCAGTATCAGGAGCGTGTTCGATTGGCAGTGCCAATGCGCACTTGGCTAGTGTCACGTGTTCGTTTAACCGCACGACACTCGCGTAGGGCGCACTCAGTGCGCACTAAGTGGCACAAGATATTTTGACGGTGCCAGTTCAGTGCATTGGATGTATGCAGACACCAGTGCATCATTTTGAATGTTTTGTTTCAAATTCGACAAAATAAGCAATTCGGATTTGGCTTTTTTTAATATTTTGGAGATGTTTTTGGAATCTTCTTCAAGTTCAAGCGAGGAAGAAGAAATAATGAGTGAGTCCCAGATGCGCACAGTAATAAACGGACACAGCAAGCTGAGTGAAACGGACACAGTAACAAACGGACACAGACCAAACGGACACAGTAATAAACGGACACAGTGCGAAACGGACACAGTAACAAACGGACACAGTGCGAAACGGACACAGACCAAATGCGCACAGAGTGAAACGGACACAGTGCGAAACGGACACAGACCAAATGCGCACACTGCACATGCGCACAGACCAAATGCATACACGGAAAGTCGCAAACCCATGTGATGCAGTGAATGCTTTGCACGCACACACACACACACACACACACACGGGGCCTTCGGCCCCCCTCCCGCACCCACCCCGTCCAAGTCGCTAACCTATGTGGACTTTACTCTGCTTGCAATGTACATGGATTGCATTTGGTTTGTGCGCACGTGCAGTGTGCGCATTTGATCCGTGTGCATTTGGTCCGTGCGCATTTGGTCTGGGTCCGTTTCGCACTGTGTCCGTTTCGCTCTGTGCGCATTTGGTTTGTGTCCGTTTGTTACTGTGTCCGTTTCGCACTGTGTCCGTTTGTTACTGTATCCGTTTATTACTGTGTCCGTTTGGTCTGTGTCCGTTTGTTACTGTGTCCGTTTCACTCAGCCTGCTGTGTCCGTTTATTACTGTGCGCATCTGGGACGCTCCCGGGACATCGACAATACGATTGCCCCGTCAAAAGGAGGAAAGAAGATGCGGTTCCGGCTCGAAACATCCAAAATCGATCGGCGGTGGCGATACGGGCAGCGGAGATATCGGCAGCGGTCTCGGACGATTCCCCAGCGGCCGATGCAGTAGTGGCGGTTCAGGAGACGCCGAGCAATCCAGGGAACCTTTTTGAAATTTCCGGCCCGTTTGTAGCTATCCGAAAAATAAGAAACAATAGCTGTAAGTTAGCGGCGTTGGTGGACACCGGAAGTCCAGTCTCATTTGTGAATCAACAGGTCTATGAGTTATATATTAATTCGAATATAATTGATCTAGCCCCGGTGGATAGAACGTTAACGAATTTGAGCGGGAAACCGTTAGATTTACTCGGAATAACGAAAACAAATATAACTTTGGACTTGTTGCCGAGCAAACAGTTTAATGTCAATATTTATGTTATTCGCGATAAGTTGTTCAGCGGCGACATGATCTTGGGACGTGATTTTCTTCATAAGGAGGATCTCACCTTAGTTTATCGACCGCTTGTCCTCGAACAGGAGGAGAAAGTTTGTTAGCGTCTCTCCCGTTATGCGTAGACGAAAGCACGGAACAGTCCCGCGTACCTGAAACAATAGATGAAACGGTTATTGACTTTGACTCGAACGTGAAAACACGCTTAAAGGACGTGATTTGCGAAGCATTGTCCCGTGATATACAGATCGTACCTGATGAGTATACCGTAAGAATAAATGTTCGCGACCCCTCGATATTCGCGTTTGTACCGCGACGTTTCGCTTACGGGGAAAGATTAGAATTAAGGAAGATAACGGATGACCTCCTGGAAAGGGGAATTATCCAACCAAGTACCTCTCCGTATTGCTCACGGGTAGTTCCTGTTAAGAAAAGAAACGGAAAGCTAAGATTATGCGTAGATCTCAGATCGCTTAATAGTCGTAGATAAACATAAATATCCGTTCCCGATTATTGAAGATTATTTAACAAGGCTAAGTAACAAAAAGGTCTTTACCTTACTTGATTTAGAGGACAGTTTCCATCAGGTTAAAATATGCCCAGAGCATACAAAGTATTTTGCGTTTGCAACCCTGGATGGTCAATTTGAGTACACGCGTTTCGGATTTTGTGAATCGCCTGCAGAATTTCAGAAAAGGCTAATACATATATTAAACAATTTCGTTCCAGCTGACAAAATTATGATATACATCGATGATGTATTAATACCGTCGGAATCAATCGAACAAAACTTGGAGATCCTCGCGGAGATTCTCGTTAGACTAAGACAGCACAAGTTTGAATTGAATTTCGCTAAGTGTAAATTCCTTCGTAAAAAGATTAAATTTCTCGGCTATATTATTTCAGACGAGGGAATAACTTTAAGTCCAAGGCACACGGAAGCAATACGCGAATACAAAATCCCGAAAACAGTACACGAAGTACGTTTCCTCGGTTTAACAAATTACTTTCGTAAGTTCATCAAAGATTATGCCATTAAGGCAAGACCAATTGCAATCGTTATTAAAGAAAGAAGTAAAATTCGAAATAGATCATGCATGCCTAGAATTGTTTAATTGCCTTAAGAAGGCACTTGTCTCGGCCCCGGGACTGCAATTATACGATCCAGCGGCTGAAACCGAGCTCCATACAGACGCCAGTAGTCTTGGTTTGGGAGCTATATTATTGCAAAAACGGCCAGATAAAAAATGGGCTCCAGTCGCGTTCTTCAGTCGTTCGACGAATCAAGCTGAGATGAAATATCACAGTTTTGAGCTCGAAATGTTAGCAATCATGCGCGCGGTGGAACGGTTCCATCTCTATCTGTACGGCATAAAATTTACTGTAGTTATAGATTGCAACGCAATTGTTCATGCAATAAATAAAGCTAATATTAATCCTCGGATAGCCCGATGGACACTGACCTTAGAGAGTTATGATTTTAAAGTGGTCCATTGACCTGGTAAACTGATGTCCCACGTTGACGCGTTAAGCCGTTGCGTTGCGGTAATCGACGAATTGCCTTTCGAATCAGCTTTACAGGCAACTCGCCGATCCTAAAATTAAGGAAATAGGTAAATTATTAGACGAATCGCCTATGGAAAAATTCGCTAGTAGACGGATTAATTTATAGAATAATTGAGAATGAATTGCGGTTTTATGTACCTGATGCAATGACTGTTAGCGTCATGCGGGCGCACCATGATAAGATGGCTCATTGTAGATTTGAAAAAACGCTTCGAGGTATACAGAGGACGTATTGGTTCCCAGCTATGAACAAGAAAATAAAAGAATATATTGATAACTGTATCACATGTATAGTAGCAAACAGTTCGACGAATAGGTTCGAAAAGACTGCATGTACCCACAGATCCCGGTGCGATAATG
Organism: Monomorium pharaonis; assembly: GCF_013373865.1. Classification (NCBI taxonomy): domain Eukaryota; kingdom Metazoa; phylum Arthropoda; class Insecta; order Hymenoptera; family Formicidae; genus Monomorium; species Monomorium pharaonis. Next base: position 15,606,596 of record NC_050469.1, read on the forward strand.
AATCAATTACACGTAGACCACTTTGGTCCGTTGCAGACCACGGTCGATGAGTACAAGCACGTTCTTGTAGAAGCCGTCACACGATTTACATGATTATTTCCTGTGAAATCAACCAGCTCGAGAGAGACAATCAATAATCTCGACATAATCTTTAGCACTTTTGGTAGACTACTCGAAATTATCTCGGATAGAGGCACCGCCTTTTCATCAGATGAATTCGCTTCGCACATGAGAGAGTTGAGCATAAAACACAGAAAAGTAGCTGTCGCTTCCCCATGGGCTAATGGGATGGTCGAGCGTATTAACAGATTCTTAAAAACCTCGTTGTCGAAATTGATTGTGTCTCCCAACAACTGGAAAAGACAATTAGCTCAAGCGCAACACGTGATAAATAACACGTACCACTCAGTGATTAGGGTGACGCCCGCCCAAGTAATGCTTGGTTACGATCAGAGGAATCATGCGGATGCGTGCTGTCTCGACTTACAAGAGCGTTAACGGATAGCGATGCGGAACTAAGTGAAAAGCGTACTTATAAGCGACAGATTGCGGCAGAGGCGACTGCTTCACTGCAACTCTACAATAAGCAATACGCTGATAAGAAATCCCGTAAATATAGTATATATAAGGAAGGCGATTTTGTGGTAATTAGAAATACGCGCGTTAAAACAAGGCAAAGTGCAAAACTGAAACCCAATTACAAAGGACCGTACATAATTGACAAAGAACTTGGTTTCAATCGTTACGTGATTATATAAAGACGTACCTGGATTTAACCATACCACAAAACCGCTGAACACGATCTTGTCGTCAGACAAGCTAAAAAAATGAAATAAATTAAGCACTGATTAATTATTGTATAAGTACTGTTAATAGAATAAAATTAGAATAAGTAAAATGTATATATACCTGTATATTTGGCGCGCAGCTTCGAGACGCAGCTGATTTCCAGAATGGCCGAGCTGTAAGACCTAGATTTAGGCCCGGTTCCACAACTCACGGTTAAATTAACTGGCCGATTATTCCATTGGAATTGACCAATCGTATTTGTTACTTTTGCTTAACGACAAATACGATTGATCAATTCCAATGGAATAATCGGCCAGTTAATTTAATCGTGAGTTGTGGAACCGGGCCTTAAGCAACCAAAAATAGCAACGGTTACACGACATTAGTCCGAAAACTAGATGGGGAAAATGTTGGTACCAACAAAATTCTCTAGACATTTCAATTTCAATTTTTACAGGTTAGTAACATTGTTTAAGTAGTAAATCCGCGAGTGTTCGAAGACGTTTTGACATATGCGCGCGCCAAAATAATAAATATTAAGTTAAATTGTAACATGTAATTGAAATTAATGTTAAAAAATTACAACTGAATATTAAGTACATAGAGATAAACAAGAAAAAAATGTTTTATATATTTATATGTAAGAGAAGAAATTTTAATATAATATATTAATATATTAAACAATATTAAATTATATTTTTATTATATTAAATTAATTAGTAATATAATCATTTTTAATTTCTTTGATGCGCCTTGACAAACAAGATTTATGATTGAAATCTGGTTTTCCATATTAAAATCATTGTCAGCCGAGAAACAAAATCTGTGCAAGATAAAATAGAAACATAAAGAAGGAAGAGGGAAAGAAATAAATGGAGAATAAACAAATATATATCAGATAAGTAGTTAATATCTTTATAAGAAATTATGTATTCTATATGTGCTTTTTGTAGATGAACCGATTCTTTTCTTGAATTAATTTTTTGTTTCAGCTTCTTTGCTAATTGTAGAATGATTGTTGACAGATTGTTGAGAGCCATCAGAGAACAATTCCTTGCCGAGTAAAGCTGTCAAATTCTAAGCCTGCTACTTCCTCGAGCATGCCAAAATTGTAAGCAAAAAAGTTGAAATCACATTGTAACATCAAGTATCATTTCGTAAGTAAACATATACTATTTGGAATAAAACAAATTATCGTTAAAGAAATATGTTGATATCATTATTTTTGTAGTTAATATGTGTGTGTGTGTGTGTGTGTGTGTGTTTGTGAGTATAATTCATTTAAAATAATTATTAGTTTAATAATTCAAGTTACATTTTAGTTGGTATAAGAAGGCTCGTGATATTACTTGGGTTGAATTAGATGAAGTGTATCTTAGATTTAAGAGGTGTTTTCTAGAGCATACACACTTGGCGTCTTTTTTACCGTTTTTAAAAAGATAATTTTGGTTTATTTTACATCAAATAGTGTATTCACTTATGAACCCAGCAAACACAAAGTTACATGTAACGTGCCTGTTAGTTATAATTTCTCACTCAACAATGTAATTGTAATATAACACACGTGTTATATTACAATTACATTGTTGAGTGGGAAATTATAACTAACAGGCACGTTACATGTAACTTTGTGTTTGCTGGGAATGATCCTCGATTGTTGGACAAGCATCCATCGCTACTTCTAAACCCATTCTTGTAAAAGCCAATGTGGGTAGCACATTTTCTGTTTGCTGAAAGATAAAAGGTGTATACCGATCAACAGACTATATAACAAAATAACAGTAAACAATGAGCAGGTCTATCAAAAGCGTTCATGACAGGTTGACGATAAACACAATAGTATCCCAGATAACACAGAGATTCAAAAAGAATTCATAATTGGTAACATAATTGGTGACGTACAATTGAGTTCTTTTTAAACTCTCCGTGCTATCTGGGATCTCTTCTAGTTTAAATAATGTCGGTACATTGCTGAGACAAACAGCACATATGCTTTGTAGAACAAACAATTTCGACAAACCTGCTCTCAGTTTGTTGTATCAATCTGTTACTGCACCGTTGATAAATTTAATTGATATTACAATATAATTTCAACTTTTTTGCTCACAATTTTGACATACTCGAAGAAGTATCAGGCTTAGAATTTGACAGCTTTATTCGGCAAGAAATTGTTCTCTGGTAGTCCAGCTGTCAACATTCTACGATTGGCTAAAAAGCTGAAACAAAAAATTAATTCAAAAAAAGAATCGGTTTATCTACAAAAAGCACATATAAAATACATAATTTTTTATAAAGATATTAGCTACTTATCTGATATACAGGGTGTCTCAACGCACGTGGACCATTATTCGTAAAAGGGATCGAGATGAACATAAAAGTCCAATATTGTCTTGGGTTAGGTCTTGGGTTAAGTCTCGGGTTAGGTCCACCAATAATCAAGGTATTAATTTTTCAAATTATGCGAATGAGAGCGCGCCGAGAAAAGAGCTCGATCCGCTTGAGCCATAACACGGGAAAAAATCTATTATGAATGTTTGATAAGCTTTTACTATTTACTGTTCACAATTACGATAGAAATTAATTAGATTATTTGAGAATTCCATACGTTAATATCTCGGTTATTTGCAGACCTAACCCAAGACAATATTGGACTTTTATGTTCATCTCGATCCCTTTTACCTTTTTACGAGTAATGGTCCACGTGTGTTGGGACACCCTGTATATTTTTATTCTCCATTTATTTCTTTCCCTCTTCCTTCTTCCCAGGTAGCAAGGTGACGTTAATACGACATCAATAATTCGTCATTTAAGGTCGCAGACGTCATGTTACCAAATTAAGACGTAATAGTAACGTCATTTTTTGACCTATTAATTACGTCAGTCATTTATCCATCCTACAACGTATTTCCGACGTCATATTCTTGACTAATTAATAACGTCAGTTAATTGATCATTTTACGACGTATTAATAAGATTTTATTAGTGACTAATTACTGACGTTAACTATAATTCTTTGTAATAATTGACGATTTGACCTCAAATGACAAATTATTGAGGTCTAGTGGACGACATCTTGCTACCTATAACTATCATTATTTAAAGATTGGTTAATAAACAACATTATTAAAATTAATATAATATTTTATATAATTAATACTATCAATATTTCAGAATCATCCCAGGCAGCACATAATATTTATAATAAATATTTATTAATATTTATTAATATTTATTTTTTTAAAATATTATATAAATATTTTACACATATTTTATATATACAAAAAAAAAATCTTTATTCAACATATTAAAATATAAATTAAATATTTTATATAATATTTATGATAAATAAAAGATAAAGATTTGTATAAGTAATATTTTGTAAATATTTATAAATATTTCATAAATATTTTTATAATATATATGATAAATCTTTATGATTTGTTAAATCTAAAACCACAAAAAAATTTATAAAATATTTAGATAAATATTTATAAAATATTTAAATAAATATTATAAATATTTTATAAATATTTTATAAATATTGCGTTTTGTCTGAGGTATAATTTAGCTTTATCAAAAGAACAGAGCAAAAACATATTTCTATAAGTTATTCCACATGTTATTTTGCATATGTAAGAATCAGGAAAAAAACTGTAAATTTATATTTATTTATAAAAATATTAGTTAACTACAAGTTTCATGTTTCTCTCATCTATTGAACTGATCTATAACAAATATGTATTCATGATCATCAAGTGTTCATGGATCATCACAAAGGGCTAAGTAGCGTACGATCTTCGAAGTCAAGCAACGTCGACGGCGGTTCAGAGTTGGATGGGTGACCGCGGAAGTTAGGCAATTCCAAACGTGACTATGGTGTGGTGGGTCGTGATGCTTGTTGAGAAACAACGTAGATTTTTTTTTACATTATAATTATGTTATTTCGATATTTTCATAATGCAAGTACTGCATACCCAGACAGCACATGTAGATTATGAGAACGATAATAGGATATTGCGAAAGTATATTGCAATATTCGTATAATATTAGAGATACGTCTGTGATATGGCGAGTATATACTCATAACGTACTATGTCCGCGTTGCCTTATCCCATAGAATTTCGCTGGCAGTTTATGAGAATATACCGAATATATCTTAAGAATGTTATACGTATGTCTAAAGTATATCTTCAGTATATTCACAATATGTCTACAGTATGTTCACATTATATGGGCTCATGCATAATGAGAGGAATAAGGAACAAGGAATTAAACATACAGAATTAGCAAGAAGAAATAAGAAGAGGAATTAATCATTTCGCACATCAGGAAGCTATCGCAAAAAATGAAGCGTAATATCTGTTGAATACGCTGGGGTGCTTTGGGAAATTATGCTCAGATAATTGTAGGTTATAACCTAAATAATATATGTATATATACAATATATATATATATATTATTATAGTTTACGTTACTATATTATATCTTATGTACATACCAGAGTTATCTGGGCGTAATTCCTGAGAAAACCACGTTGTCCGTGAGTTCGTGTTCGCACGTTCACACCCTACACTTCACCACGTGTCTGCATCACACGGCAGACGAAAATGCGTAACGTTACAGATCATAGATAGCGTTGACATGATTCACTTTCGATATTACGCGGATATTTTGGAAATATGTGATAGATATACATGAGATATATCATAGGATATTTTACGGATGTTTTGAGTATATTAGATATAATCTCAGTATATTCAGTAGGAGTTGCGAAGTTCAGTCGCTATATTCTAAGTTTATCTTGAGGATATATCAAAATGACATTCTACTGAGACGTTATATGAATGTTTTACGTATATTCGGTATGATCACAGTACATTACGTATGAGAGTATAATATTCGTACGATATCTGGTGCTGTCTGGGTATATAGGACATGTACCCAAAATATTTTCTAAAACGTCAAAATAACGGCTTTTACTACCTGGGATAGTCATAAAAATGACGTTAAAATGTCGTCTTTATTAAATGTAACCTAAAAACCTATGTTTTTTCATAAAAATAACAATAAAATACCGTCAAATGTACGATACTAGCTTCTTGAAAATGACGTCAATAATATGAAAATAATGACGTATTTTTGACGTCAATATATGACGTCGTTAAGATGAGACAAATGTACGTCAGTTTTACGACATTTAGACGTCATTTTATCTCGACATTATGACGTCTGGTTCGTCATAAAATGACCAAAAAATGCCGTCAATTAGACGTCACCTTGCTACCTGGGTTTATGTTTCTATTTTATTTTGCACAGATTTTGTTTCTCGGCTGACAATGATTTTAATATGGAAAACCAGATTTCAATCATAAATCTTGTCTGTCAAGGCACATCAAAGAAATTGAAAATTATTATTACTAATTAATTTAATATAATAAAAATATAATTTAGTATAGTTTAATATATTAATATATTATATTAAAATTTCTTCTCTTACATATAAATATATAAAACATTTTTTTTCTTGTTCATCTCTATGTACTTAATATTCAGTTGTAATTTTTTAACATTAATTTCAATTACATGTTACAATTTAACTTAATATTTATTATTTTGGCGCGCGCATATGTCAAAACGTCTCCGAATACTCGCGGAATTACTACTTAAACAATGTTACTAACCTGTAAAAATTGAAATTGAAATGTCTAGAGAATTTTGTTGGTACCAACATTTTCCCCATCTAGTTTTCGGACTAATGTCGTGTAAAGGTTGGTTTATAATAGCCGTAACCGTTAACTTAGGCCGGTGCCGTAAAAGTTGAAAGATAGGAAACCCGTACTACCGTTTATAATAGTTGGCCGTAATCTGTTATTTTTGGCCGTAACCGAAAAGTTGACTCAACTTTATCTTTACCGGCCTACGGCCAGTGAAAGCAACGGAAAAGAATTGAAATCCATCAAGGGAGTCGAAAGCACATAACCTTTTGACATACAACATACGTGATATAGTGGTCTATTAAAAAAAAAAAAGTAATAGTGATGAATGTACAAATAAATGACGCGGATTTAATTTTGTGGGTCGAACAATTTCGGCATTTATACGACAAGAAAGAAAAAGATTATAAGAACAAAAATGTCGTAGAAAACTCTTGGCAATTTATTGGTAACAAATTGAATGCATCAAGTGAGTATATTACAATGTATTTGATAAATATTAATTATTATAGAAATACTAACATGAAAGTTTTTCCTAAATTTCTGTTCGTTTTGTATACACAAATAAAAAGTTAGGTTATTTTGTTAGAGAAGATATAGAAAGTTTGAATTGTGATAAATGACTGGTTTTCAATCACATTTATAACATTTTCAATTAAAATTTAAAAAGATAAGTTAGAGAGTCCACATTTGTTATTGTTTTTTTTTTAATAATATACATTATACGAATTAATAACTGTCGTAGGCTCTCTAGCTACTTATCTTTTTAAATTTAAATTAATTGAGCCTTTTCAACATATTTTTTTGTCCTTTTCAATTAGTTGAAGTACGTTGAATATATATGTCTCATATAAAGTTACATAAATACAGATGTACATACTTGATGGAATGAGTATTAAATAATTATAATTGTTATTTAGGTTCTGAATGTAGAGATCGCTGGATTGCCTTGCGGAATCGATTTTCAAAAGAACGATGCAAATTAATACGATCAGGATCAGGAGCATCGGATCAGAAAGAATGGCCATTAATGAAAAATTTGGCATTTTTACACGAATGTGTAAAACGACGGAAGACATTTAGTAACGTCGAGTCACCATGCAAAGACACTGAAGATTCTTCATGTTCTATGCTATCAAATGATTCCTATGCCAAAGATTCTCAAAATTTGGCTCAAAAGCATAATGCTGCTGAAGAATTAGATTATGAAGATGTTCAGTACCTTGATGAAACACCAAATGAAAATGTGGAATATCTGAACGAACAAACTGGTTTGCAATTTTATTTTAAAATTTTGTAATTTTCTTTACGTCTTTGGTTTTATAGATACTATTATAATAAACACTTTCGGTTGTAGCAATTATAAATGTTTTACGTTGCAATGTATAGTTTCGTAGAGTGATTTTATACTGATGATTGATTCTTCAAATTATACTAATTTACTCTCTTTAAATATTAAAATAATTTGTTTCAATTATAAACATAGTAATAATACATTAAAAATAGTACTAATTCAATTTTCAGGTACACATAAGGATTTTGACGACGTATCGATGGACGAGACTTCACAAGAAACCATAAACCGCACTTCAAGAGAAACTACTCAATCACCTGCAGCAAAACGCTCGCGCTCCAGATCTACTACTCCGAGTGACAAAGGTTCCTCAAATAAAGCATCTTTCCAAGCCAAAATGGATGAAGCCGTAGATATTTTTCAAAAATTTGTAACTGAAAGAAACACTTTGACTGCGGAAGATAATTCCTTGAAAAACTTTTGTAACTCAATATATGCTGACTTGAAAAATTTAGACAACAGACAATTGATACATTGCAAAATAGAAATCATGCAAGTAATTGCCAAATATTTAGAGTAATACATATATAATGTAATATAAAAATAAATCGTTTTATCCTAAACTTGTTTTGTACAATTTTTATTTGCTAATCTAAGTATAATTTTTATTCATTAGTTTCGTGCTCTCGTCTTTATCGATGTCACTCCGGTCTGGATCCTCTTGAAATATGTGCCCACTGCCAAGGAACTGCTCCTTCATGCGAAAGATAATGTGCCATTCTGTCACGTAGAGCAATCATTGATCTTGATGGATTATTCGCACCCATGCGTCCTATTCTTTGAAAACTATTATCAATTTGTTCTTTTCGAAATAAGCCTTCTGTAATATGACCATTTCCTTGAGCAGTGTCAGAAAAATTTGAAGGGCAATACACTAGCTGTTCGGCATCTTTTTCAGAAATGCGCAGAAAATTATGTAAACATATTGTGGCAGCGGTAATCCTTTCTATATTATCAACTTCGCCAATGATATTATTTCGCAAGATTCTCCACCTCGATGCTAAAATGCCAAATGAATTTTCTATTGTTCTCCTTGCTCTTGATAATCGGTAATTGAAGATTTGTTTTTCTTGATTTAAATTCTTTCCTGGATAAGGTCTTAGAATATATGGTTTTAGAGGAAAAGCCTCATCTCCAACAAAATAGTATGGAAAATCTATATCTGTGTTCGGTAATGGTGTGTTTGCTGGTAACTTTATCTTACCGGATTCCAATCCTCGGCCGAAGACTGACTCCAAGAATACTCCACCATCACTTTGCGAGCCATATGCTCCAATGTCTACAAGTGTGAATATGTAGTCAGCATCACAAACAGCCATGAGGACGATGCTGAATGTTTTTTTATAATTAAAAAAAGCAGTTCCTGATTTTTTGGGTGCCTGAATTGTTATATGTTTCCCATCGATTGCACCGCAACAGTTAGGGAGATTCCATTGTCTGTAAAATTCGTCCGCTTTCTTTTTCCATTCTTCGACTGTTGGTTGTTTGCAATATATGGAACTAAGAACATTCCATATTACTTCACAAGTTTCCTTGACTATTACAGATACAGTAGTTTTTCCAATCAAAAAGGACCATGCAACTACTTGCATACTGCAGCCTTGAGACAAATAGCTGCAATAATATAAATTATACATTATTCTTTACATCGAAACTAATATATATATAATTCTGTACAAGATATTATAAAAATTAGAAGATTTTATCACTTACAATAATGTAATAACTAGCCTATGTTCCGGACTTATAGGCTCACGTCTGCTCCACTTTATTAATTTGTGTCGTATAAGTCCTAACAATTTGTAGAAATTGGTCTGCGACATTCTTGTATATTTAATAAATTGTTCATTATCTACTGTCGCCATGTCTTTAAATAAATTATGAAAATGTCCTGTGTCCTTCCTTTTTTGATTAATTGGGCGTACACTCCAACGGCGTTTTCTCCTTATTTTTTTAACCAACGGTGCGTCTTCATATGCAGTGTATGCCAGCCCCAGAATTGATAAAAACATTCCACACACAATAATTTCAGATAAATCCATTGTTTTTATGTTCGACAAATCCATTATTTTAATTTAAATTTATTTATATAAAAAAATATAACTTTTACAGGGTTATGCGTTTTACGGTGTGACTGCGACCGTAACTATTATAAACGCCCCCGACTGAACTATTATAAACGCCCCTTTTACAGATTACGGTAACGGCCTCTACGGCACCGGCCTAAGTTAACGGTTACGGCTATTATAAACCAACCTTAACCGGTGGCCGCTCTCAGGGTGCGATCCCATGAAGCGGATTATGCGGAAGCGGAACGAGCGGATCACCAATCGCGGGATCATTCTAATAGAACTCTTTCAAAGATTCCGTCGAAACGGTCCTATGATTGGTGATCCGCTCGTTCCGCTTCCGCATAACCGCTCCATGGGACCGCACCCTCAGGGGCCCGATTCTTGAAGTCATTCGCAAGAGAAACGTATACGCAAATACTCGCTCTAACAGAAAATTGTAAGTTTATTGGTTAATAGCCATACGATAGCCAATAAATTTCTAACTTTTCTGTAAGAACAGAATTTGCGAATACGTTTCTCTTGCAAATGAATTCAAGAATAGAGCTCCTGGTTCCTCTCTGCCTGAATCAAATTTTAATAACTTAGGGATTTTTTTCCTGATTTAGGGATAAAATACGGGGATTTTTATTTTTTCTATGTGGTAACACTGGCGGCAGCACCGTCGTGCTCGTGCCTCGTGACTGTCCCAACTCCCAACTCCCGATGCCCCAGCGATTGTGTCGACGTATTCAAGATGGCGAGCAGGGTGAGCGAAATCATGGCACAGGCAAACGAAAACTTAACGGAATACCAAAATGCAAGTACAGCAAGAACACCGTCGACGCCCGAAGGAATGGCGATTGCGTACGGTAGTCTCATTATTATGGCCATTTTACCGATTTTCTTTGGTAGCTATCGTGCGGTCAAACACCATAAGGAACAGCAGGTTAGCCACGGGTTTTGACATATGTTCTACACATACTTGTATCCTTACGAAATCTCTTTGTTTCCCATATATCACTTTAACGCTAGTATTGCAACTATTTATGATAGAATTCTTCGTCGTAGTCTTTGATATTTGTCCATTTTTTTCGAATGTAAATTGATTGCTTGAAAAATTAAGATTTATTAAAATCCAATATCCAGTATTACCATGTAGCGCAATGAGATGTAGAAATAATGCGATAATGGTAAAATTACAATGTTGTGTACCATACATAATTTTCGTTGATTTTCTTTCACAATTTTACATTCTATTTTGTAGCAATTGTATAAAACCAGTGGCGAGCAGCCTGACACGATGTCCCGCAGAGAAGCTGCCATGTTTCCTCTCATTTCTAGTATTACTTTAGTTGGGTTGTATATATTATATAAGGTAATTGGATCTTTATGTATATATGTTCCTTTATTATTTAAATATTTGAGATGACAATGACAATGATTTTAACAGGTATTTGCAAAGGAGTATGTTAATCTGATATTAGCTGGATATTTCTTCTTTCTTGGTATTTTAGCCTTGTGTCATCTTACAAGGTAACTTAGTCTTTTGCGTATATTTATAAATTTATTGAATTGAAATTCTGATATATATTTTCAATGAAATATCAATTTTAATTATTAGCTAAACTTTTTTATTGTTTCTAAGAGAAGGAGGAAGGAGTATAAATAAATTATCAAATTATATAATTTTAGCCCATTGATTTCGTCATTAGTACCTGCTGCGATTCCAAAGACACAATATCATATTTTATTTACCCAAGGAAAGGATGATAAAGAAGAGCATGTAATTAATTACAAATTTAATCTCCATGACATTGTGTGCCTTGTGTGCTGCTCACTTGTAGGTGCTTGGTATCTTTTGAAAAAAGTAAGTGACGAAAAATTCAGTAAAGATGTAGACATAGATTAAGACTTAACAATTCTATTATGTTATTATCTTTTTTTTTTCAGCACTGGATAGCTAACAATCTGTTTGGCATAGCATTTGCCATTAATGGAGTCGAGTTGTTACATCTCAACAATGTCGTGACTGGGTGCATTTTACTTTGTGGTCTTCTGTTTTATGATGCTTTTTGGGTGTTTGGTACAGATGTAATGGTGACAGTTGCAAAGTCCTTTGAAGTGCCCATTAAACTTGTGTTTCCGCAAGATCTCTTAGAAAAGGGATTGAATGCTGGTAACTTTGCCATGTTGGGATTAGGTGATATTGTATTACCTGGTATTTTTATTGCCTTACTCTTGCGATTCGACAACAGTTTGAGCAGGAAGACCAACATCTACTTCTATTCAACATTTTTTGCATACTTTATGGGATTACTCGCCACCATGACGATTATGCACTTATTTAATCATGCACAACCTGCTCTGCTGTATTTAGTACCTGCATGCGTAGGCACGCCATTGCTCTTGGCGTTGATCAAGGGAGACCTTAAGGCGCTATTTTCGTAAGTATTTTCTAAATCCTCGTCGTTATACGTCACATTCGTTTCTTTAATGTACATACAAAAAAAAGCTTTTTAAAATTATATTTCAGATATGAAGATCATCCGTCACCACCTACGAATGTGCGACAATCTGAACAGACACGAGTTGAAGTGAAAAAGGATAAATAATAACCTAATTTAATGCAAAGAGCACACAGTGCAATTTACGACATTATCCTCTAATTATCTTTCGAGTTCATTGTGCGTATGGAAAAGGGAAAAAATAAGTAATAGTTAATAATTTGTGCTCAGAACATACAATCACGCATTGTAAAATACAATATTTTATAATTATATCTTGCATGTGCATAAATTGCAAGATATATCGACATGATTCACAATGCGTTCGCGGATATTGTTTCGCTCTGAAGAGGAAGAATCCAGAAGGATTTAGAACTGTGATATCCAAGAGCGCCATTTCATTTGCATGTAAAAGAAAATCTTTATCATTTATGTATGGTATCGATGATCAACGTTTCGAGATAGTGCAATAGAAAAAGGCACTGTTAAAAGTGTTAACGATAAAGAATTTCATTGTTTTATTGCTTGAGAGAAAGAAAGAGTAGAATAAAAATACTTTCAATTGATTTATATTTTGTATGCAGTATGTACGATAGACTGCTATAACGAGTCTACTTGAGTTTTGCGTGTTTATGGTGCATTGTATAATTTAAAATTTTTTAAATTTAATTTAATAAAAGTTTCAATTCTACTAATTCCAATTATCTATAAGTTTTTACTAATATTCTAGAATTTCTGATAACTTTTTTACCATGTGTGAGTGATAATCACAAATTGTAAATGTAAAAATAATTTTGTTTCTTTGCGACGCATTAAACGAATTAATATTAAGTATCAGGAAAAAGAATAGGCCTCGTCTACAATGAGTTGTAAGGGAGGAGTCCCATGATGCGGATTATGCGGAACAAACGGATCACCAATCGTAGGACCATTTCGACGGAATCTTTGAAAGAGTTCTATCAGAATGATCCACTCGTTCCACTTCCGCATAATCCGCTTCATGGGGGTCCACCTTTAGTCGTTGGCCGTAAAAAATCTAGCCAATCACAATTGATCTTAGAGAAGAATAAGCGAACATGATGGTTTAAATTTCTTACCAACAACGACTCATTGTAAATGAAGCTTAAGAAGTTATTTCCTATGAAATTATTATAATGAGATGTTAAGCATGTATGTACATACAATATTGTACTTGTAGTACTCAAAAACATACATACATACATACATGCGCGCGCGCGCGTGTGTGTGCGTGTGTGACAAATATTTAATGAATTTATTAAAATAAATGTATTGAAATAATGTATGTGTATATAAATTAAAAACTTGTTAAAATTGCAAAATTCTTTTCGATTCATAAAAAAATTGCAACTATAATGAATATGAAGGAGTTAATATTTGTCACTTTTTATCCACTATTAGAAATTGTTTATAAATGTCACAATATTCTGAATTTTTTGTATTCTGACAATTTCCTATTTAACAATTTTTTTCTGTATTGTCTATTCCACGATTGGATTCAATCCGCGATGCTGATTGGTTCTCTCGCTGCGCTTACTTCGTGTTACGAGAGTAGTCATTGCGATTGAATTTTGACAGCTGTCAAATTTGTATAGATGATTATCTATACAATTATGGTAATTTATTTTTGAAAAATAAAAAGTAGCGCGCGCGAAGCGCGTGTCTGTGGTGTAAGAATGAAAACATTAAAACAGTGATTTTCATAACATAATGAAAAAAATGTAAAAGATTATAATCATTGATTATTTTATCATCAAATTTTACATCTTTTATTTCTCTCTCTCTCTTTCTATAATGGAAATATTTTCCTACAAAAAAAATTTTCTTTATACTTTAGCAGCACTTTCCACAGCCAAGTTTTCAGCAGTGATTGGTTGCATATCTTTGATTCCGTTCTTAGATATCTTTTGAACTTTGAAATTTGGCAAATTAACAATTAATCGCTTCTGAATTTCTTGAACGCATTTCTTCAATAACGTATATGCCTGCTCTTCGGTGCAATCTACAAAAATTATTTTACATTGATATTTTCTGTTTGATATTGATTCATTTACCGTCTTGTAACAAATACGATTGGACGCGATAGTGTCTCCACTGATACAGATTAAAGCCATACAAATTGATATGTATAAAAATGTACGTTTAATATAGACATATGGATTAGTTTTTCATATGGATGCAAAATTCTCGATATATTCATACTGCTTAGTAATATATATTTTGTTATTTATATATCGTTTTATTATTTGAGATATTTGCATTTTACTTTTATATTCATTGTCAGATTAGATCAATGTCTTTGAATAATGGCTTTAATGTACACCACTGCATCGTTAGTACATCCAACCAAATTTGCTATTATTTCCAACATGTCTTACCATATTTGTGATATCTGTCTAAAACAGACATAGAAAACATTCCGCCATATCCATGAGTCGCATAAGGGACTTTTACACAAGATGCTAAATAGTCGATAAAGTATAATTCTGGTCCTGAATCGTCGTCATATCCAGCCAGTAACATATTGACAAAGTATGGAGTCCTGCTTCTAAGATAATCAGCTAAATTTCTCCTTGTGAAACACGCCGCAGCTTTAGGGGATAATTCATAGCCGTTTCGCATCTTGTATAGCTGGATATTCTTTCCAATATATTCTGAAAACTGTGTAGTATCACCTGATTCTCCAGATATAGCCATGACAAGCTTATTAGAGATCTTGTGGATTTTGTGTTCATCTGTAAAATGTTTATTAATAGATTAATAATTTCCAATAAATAATTCAAAATTTGTATAATTTTTTTACAATTGTTTCATTAAAATTATTATAATTATTTGTTGCAATGATAATTGAATTCATTATTAATAACACAGGCACACAAAAAAAGAAAAATGGTCTGTCCTTGGGACCCTACTAGTTAATCTCTATGTATTTTGATACGCTGAACACGAATCTGGTGTTAGAATTATCTCATTTCTTCTTTTTTGTTTTTAAATCAAAAAAATAGCCTAAAAACCTTAAAAATTGCAATTGTTCTGCACTTGGAAAATGAGTGATGGGACAATTTTGACACCGGATTTGTGTTCAGTGACTCAAAATACATAAAGATATCATGGTCTGGTCCGTGATAGAAACCATTTTTTTGTGAGTGGCTGTGCTACACTGTTGCACAAAAAAAATGAATCTATATTATGGACCAGACCATGATATCTTTATGTATTTTGAGCCACTGAATACAAATCCAGTATCAGAATTGTCCCATCACCTACACCCTTTTTCTACGTGCAGCAAAATTATTATAATTTTCAAGGTTTTTTAGGCCATTTTTTTATTTAAAAAAAAGGTAGACGTTAGAGCAATTCTGACACTGGATTCGTGTTTAGGATGTTAAAATACATAGAAATTGACTAGTGGGGTCCTAGGAACACTTTTCTTTTTTTGTGTGCCTGTGTAATGTACATCTAATAATATATGTATTATGCATATTTTACACACACACACACACACATACACACACACAAAAGCACGCCCACATGTGCACGTACATACATACACATACATATATAAAATATACAGGATATCCCATTATAAATGATCATCCCTTTTTATCTCATAAACTACAAAGGATAGACTTAATAAATAATATATCAAATTACTTGGTTTAAATTAAAATCTATTATAAACATAATGATTAAATATAAAAACTATCTATGTTAGAGGACAAAAGAACATGCATAATTTTTTTATGGTAAATATTTTGATCCAACTGGAGTATTATAAACAAACATGTTACACGTCAGTCACTAATGCAACAATCAGAAGTTGGTCACACCATAGAGCTAAAAATGAAAAGGTAATAGTTGCCTTTAAAACTTTAAATTTAAAAAATGGTACAATTTGTAAAATAATTTTGACATATCATATATTGTTATATTTCTTAGAAAAAACACTACAACTTCTACTATGTTGAAATATTAGTATTACTATAAAAAAATCATACATGCTCCTCCGTTCTTAATACATTCACTGCTACTAGGTCAAGGTACACTACTCCCAAAAGAGGAAGTTTTTTTTTAAAGACAAAAAACTTTAGCCCGGGTACCTTGGCTACATGCTACTTCAAGTACATCACACTCGCGAAACGCTAATTTTGTACTGACGAAAGTAATGCAAACCTACTGTGTCATAGATCCATGTAAGAGTATTGCTGCTAAAACTTTGGCGTCATGGATCCGTGCCATGCGCAACAAACATGTTAAACATACATATTTTTTTAGTGATTATTTTGCTCATATAATAGAGTTTAATTCAAACAATTTAATGTGTTAGGTATCATTTGTTAAGTCTCTTTTATTTAGTTCACGAAACAAAAAGGGAGATGGCCACTTATAGACACTCTGTATATATGTATTATCGTATATATATAATAACGAATATAATAATAAGATTTTATTATGATTATCAATAATGAGTTATATAGTAACGTAAAAAATCTTACCGCTTTTCATAACTATAATAGACTGTGTGGTTGTCATATCCGCCGCAACTAGCACGAAATCTTTGCATTGAATACCGATTAAGCACTCCATTTTCGTGCACACGCTTTTCTATCCACTCAAGCAAATGTAAACGACACAGTGAAAGTGCCTGTCACGATAAACAAGTTAACCTCTTAATATAAATATATACAGGCCTGCTCGGTTTAGGAGTGGGGGTATAGGCATACGTAGAAAAGGACAAACGTAGACGTTGAAAAGGGACGGACGATATACCAGGTATTTTCTTCTCTCTCACACGCAGGCGTATGTAAGAGAGAAGGAAATACCTGTTATATCGTACGTAAAGCTGGTCACACACACTTTCCGTAGAACGTAACAGTAAGATTTCGACATGTTGGATTGGGCGACCGTAACAGTAAGCGACTAAATCAAGTACGTGATTGGTCAAAACCTTACTGTTACGTTCTACGGAAAGTGTGTGTGACCCGCTTAAGCCTTACTTCCACCCAGCGGTCGCAGATTGCGGCCCCGGTAGCATACGGTTGTATGGGGAGGGGATTAAGACTAAGAGCAAAAACCAATCATATTAAAGAATAAGTGAGTGCTCAGTATATGATTGGTTCTTGCCCTTAGTCTTCATCCCCTCCCCATGCGACCGTATGCTACCGGGGCCGCAATCTGCGACCGCTGCTCCCACCCCTGAAATTTGGAACAATCCTCGGTCTAGATATACTATGGCCGGTATTCATAGTCGAATCTTATTTAGGCCGGTATTCATAGTCAAATCTTATTTTAAGATCATCTCAAGTAATATCTTAAGATGCTAATACGGCTCTGTGATTGGTTGATAGCATCTTAAGACCGTACTTAAGACGATCTTAAATATAAGACTTGACTATGAATACCAGCCTTAGGCCCGGTTCCACAACTCACGGTTAAATTAACTGGCCGATTATTCCATTGGAATTGACCAATCGTATTTGTCATTAAGCAAAATTAACAAATACGATTGGTCAATTCCAATGGAATAATTGTCCAGTTAATTTAACCGTGAGTTGTGGAACCGGGCCTTAAAGATCGTCTCAAGCAATGTCTCAAGATGCTAATATGGCTCTGTGATTGGTTGATGACATCTTAAGATAGTACTTAAGGGCCACCGCACAAACTCTTTCATAACGCGTTACGTTACGTTAAGTACTCCATACGAACTTAAGTTGTACTTAAAATTAAACTTACATTACGCACAAAGAAACTTTTAACGTAAGTTCTTAAGTTCTTACGTTAAGAATTTCTTTGTGCGTTGATTTAAGTTAAATTTTAAATACAACTTAGGTTCGTATGGAGTACTTAACGTAACGTAACGCGTTATGGAAGAGTTTGTGCGGTGGCCCTAAGATGATTTTAAATATAAGATCCGACTATGCTCTAGTTTACACCGAGCACTTGGTACGCGTATCAAGGGTTACAAGACAAAATCCATAAAAAATGGCGGAGGAATGTTGGCATTTCTCGAAAATCCCTAGGATCCATAAATTTATTTCTAAAAGTTGATAACACTGTCGCGCGTTAAGAGTACGCAAAGGTGTACACCGTGTACGATCGTACAGCGCGCGTCAATATGAAAAGTGTCATATTGTAAAAGCGTATCAAAGATAAATAATAGTACGTATTTTTAAACTATTTCTAACTGTTAGAGTAAAAAGTTTATAATTACAATTTAAATCTAAATAGACCAAACGAGAAGAGATTACAAGGATCCCAGATAGCACAAAATATTTATAAAATATTTATAAGATAAAAAATATTTATAATAAATATTTTGTACATATTTTTATGTCCGAGTTTGTCAGGTATAAAAAAAATTATGATAAACATTTATGAAAATATTAAATAAATATTTATACCATTTTATCAAAAAATATAAAAAATATTTCAAGTTTATATACCATAAATATTTTTCAGTACATTTTAAAAATATATTCTATATATTGTTGATGATAGTTTTTGTATCATTTCTAAATGGTTTATGAAAAATAATTATATAATCTTTAAAAAATATTTTTTGAAAATAAATTTACAATAAATTACAGATGAAAAATGATTTTAGCACTAAGGCTGGTATTCATAGTCGAATCTTATTTTTAAGATCGTCTCAAGTAATGTTTTAAGATGCTAATACGGCTCTGTGATTGGTTGATGACATCTTAAGACAGTACTTAAGATGATCTTAAATATAAGATCCGACTATGAATACCGGCCTAAGATCCTATTATAATCGTTAATTGGTCTATTTTGATTTAAATAGTATTTTTTACGCGGTCTTATTCTTATTATGATAAAAACTTTACGTTTTAATTGTATATGTATATTTATATAATATTTATACAAGATTATTTTGTTTTATTGTGTATTGTAACGATGTTTTAGTAATCAGCGTTGAGCTTCCCTAATGGAAATGTATTACTAAAATTTTTACTGAAAATCCCTCTCAATTGACCCCTTTTTATTAAGATTCAGTAAGATTCGTTAATTGAAAATTAATTAAAATTTATTAAGGTGTCTTTAAGATTCATTAAAATTCATATATTTATTTTAGAAAAGGATTAACATTAAAAAGAAACGCATAAGAAACTCTAGCGTATCTTTATTTTTTTTTTAATTTTGCCCAATAAGATTTGATAATTTATATAGAATTAATAATAGGTCTATATTCTCTCCCTTTTCTTCAATTATGTTCCAAATATCATTTAATTTTATTTCATTTTGTTTGGATCTTTTCGATCGTGTCCAAAAACTGTCGTTCCTCAAAAAGCTTCGAATCTTTCTTTGATGTTCCGTTAAAGAGTCTGAAATGTAAATACATGTACATATAAAAACATATAAAATTTATATTTGAATGTGCATTGTACATACTTAAAAATTCGAAAATTGTTGAATGTTCTTTCAGAGTTTCTTTGAGCTCACGATTATGTCTCTCTGAAACGTTATTTGTCCTATCTACTCTCTTTGGTATACCGAAAATAGACTGGGCTTAAAACCATCTATCCATGTCTTTTTATAATAATTAATAAACGGTTTTAAGTATACATATACAATTAAAACGTAAAGTTTTTATCATAATAAGAATAAGACCGCGTAAAAAATACTATTTAAATCAAAATAGACCAATTAACGATTATAATAGGATCTTAGGCCGGTATTCATAGTCGGATCTTATATTTAAGATCATCTTAAGTACTGTCTTAAGATGTCATCAACCAATCACAGAGCCGTATTAGCATCTTAAAACATTACTTGAGACGATCTTAAAAATAAGATTCGACTATGAATACCAGCCTTAGTGCTAAAATCATTTTTCATCTGTAATTTATTGTAAATTTATTTTCAAAAAATATTTTTTAAAGATTATATAATTATTTTTCATAAACCATTTAGAAATGATACAAAAACTATCATCAACAATATATAAAATATATTTTTAAAATGTACTGAAAAATATTTATGGTATATGAACTTGAAATATTTTTTATATTCTTTGATAAAATGGTATAAATATTTATTTTTAATATTTTCATAAATGTTTATCATAATTTTTTTTATACCTGACAAACTCGGACATAAAAATATGTACAAAATATTTATTACAAATATTTTTTATCTTATAAATATTTTATAAATATTTTGTGCTATCTGGGATCCTTGTAATCTCTTCTCGTTTGGTCTATTTAGATTTAAATTGTAATTATAAACTTTTTACTCTAACAGTTAGAAATAGTTTAAAAATACGTACTATTATTTATCTTTGATACGCTTTTACAATATGACACTTTTCATATTGACGCGCGCTGTACGATCGTACACGATGTACACCTTTGCGTACTCTTAACGCGCGACAGTGTTATTAACTTTTAGAAATAAATTTATGGATCCTAGGGATTTTCGAGAAATGCCAACATTCCTCCGCCATTTTTTATGGATTTTGTTTTGTAACCGGTGTAAACTAGGGCAATGGCTATCCGAGTAATTTTCTCTAGGACCGAAATATATGATAAGCACAGCCATCTACTACCATCATGATTCGTGACAACTCAATGCTGTCTGGTATGCCAAATCAACGTCACGAGCAAGTTGCAAATTGCGAGTTTCGTGAGTTTGTAGCAGGTAATCTAAAAAGTACGATATAAATATTATAAATAATTTGATTGATTATTACAATTAAAAATACTCTGTTTTTAATGTATGATAAGATTATTAACTTTATTAACATAGTAATTATATGTAACACAATCATGTATTTTTAAAGTATTGTCTAAAAAGTAATATTAAAGAGATTATTTTATTTACAAATATTTTTTTGTCTATCAAGTTTCTATCATAACGGTATTGTTTCAAAACATAATATAATATTTTAATTAAACATTGATTCTCAATAAATGTTATTATTTATTATTAATAACTAACATATATATTAGAAGAGTCATCTTTTATTAAACAGATGGTGTTAACACTTTGAAACAAATAAGATAAATGATGTAAAATTACTAAATAAATTATTATTAATAATATTTTTTAGATTACAAGTAAAATAAAAATTTAAGTATAAATATTTTTCTTTCTTGTAACAACTGTTAATGATAAGTTGCATGGTGTTATCATTATTTTATTTAAAAAATCATATATCTTTATGTATAAATATTATGCATAAATATTTTACTAATGTGAGACTAATAATAATGTTTACAATAAATTTTTTAAATTTGTAATGCAAGTGCATAGTAAATTAAGATATACTGTATTTATAAACACATGTTTATAAATACGTTTAAATAAAATAACATTTATAACATTTATTAAGAATCAATGTCTAATTAAAATATTATATTAGGTTTTGAAATAATACCGTTATGATAAAAACTTGATAGACAGAAAAAATATTTGTAAATAAAATAATCTCTTTAATATTACTTATATAGTTAAAACAATTTTTAAAATACATTTATAGAATAAAAACATATGTGAAACAAATTAATTAAAATTTGTATATCTCATAATTATAATAGATATATCTAAACAAACAATATATATATATATATATATATATATTAATATTATAGTTTTCATAATTTTAGTGTATTGTTTAATTTAGTGTATTGCTCTAAAAATAGTTTTATTGCAAAATTAATTATTACATATGCATAATATACCATAAGTATAATTTCTATGTAAGCTGATATGTTTATATATTAAAATTAGAGATCAGTCATCTTTTCGTCACAAAGCAAAGTCATCTTTTCGTCACTAAGTAGCAGATACTAGAATCAATTTTTGGTCATACAAAAAATGCGTGACTATTTCGAATCAAAACAAAGTCATTTTGACTTTTTGTTGACTTTAGTGTGTTCCTTAGGTTGCAACGTGTTTTAAGCGTTTGCAAAACCTTATATGTGCGACACAATGTCGCATTTACAACGTTTTTGCGACTTTTGTAAAACTTTCATGAAACGTTAGGGAAACGTTACAAACTTTTATTCCTAAAATAACGTTTATACAACGTTCTTTATACAACGTTCCGGGAACTATTTTCCGCTTCACGGTTAATTTGCAACGTTTTTGTAACAAATGTATACAGCTTAATCTACAATAAGTCATATAATCGTTGATCAGAGTGTCTGAAGTTCTAAGTTATAAGAGATGGCATTTGCAAATATCATTTCTTATGACTTAGGACTTCAGACACTCTGATCAACAATTAATGATTCATTGTAGATTGGGCTTTATACATTCGTTTATACATGTGTATAATACGATCAGTACATAATACGATCAGTGAAAAACAAAAATTCGCATATTAATTACATTTATTTTCATATACAATATTGTGATAAAATAAAAAAAATATAAAACAGCAACAACATAAAATATATCATTATATATTTATAACATGTACTACGTATTTTTAAGTTTTTCTAATATTTATAAAATAAATATATGTATTATTTTAATGTTGCACTATTGATGCATTTGCAGGATCGGTTGAACATCATATATGAGGTACATTTCCTTGTAATTCCATTTCCAAACAAAACTGATTATTCTATCTGCTTTCTAAGTGCTTTTGCCTAAGACAAGAAAAAAGACACAAAATCAATTCAGTTGTATAAAAATACTAATTTATTTAAGTAGAATAAAAAAAGTACCTGCTCTCTATCATAACGTGTTTTGGCATATTTAAACCAGGCGGAAACATGACTTAGAAAGTATCTATCTGTTAACATTGGATAATGCTTTCGAGCAGCCTCTGTAAAACGTAAAAAAAAAATAAAGTTTAATAAGTTGATTTATATAATTTTGTTTCAAGTTAGGTTAGGTTGATTTATATAATTTTGTTTCAAGTTAGGTTAGGTTAGGTTAGGTTAATGCAGAAAGTCTTACTTTTTATAATATCTATTAGAAGTGAATTTATGGCAAAGTTTCCTTTCTAGCCTTTCCATGAACATTTTATAGCCAATTTATTGAAAAACATATTTTTCAAGCTATGTTTTATTTGATCCTGGGGTGTCTCCTCCAAGCAAATAGAAAAATGTTTTCTGAAGCATATATAAATTACGATTATAACGACATACTACATTTTTCATACATGAATAATGTCGAAACATTACATAATTCAATATACCAGAATAATATGTAATATAAAATTATAAATATCAGTATATATGTACAGTAAAATTAAATTAAAATATTCAATTACGTTTAAAGTATTTTCGACACAATTCTCTGAGTATTAACATCATACAAGCTATTTACATTTTTTCAATCTTTTTAAATTTATATGTCTAATTAAATATACGATGCAATTATATTTCAATTGTCTAAAAAATCTATAGCGCTATCTCTATTTCCTAGGAGAACGAATCATTGACAGATAATGTATATACTATTACCAGTTGTTTTTTCCATCTTCATCATTCTTCAATGAAGTGTCATACTGCAGTAATTTTTGATGCTTTTTAAATGGTTTTGTAGGGATAGTTTAAAAATTATTATCTCTTAGACCTGCTGCTGCAAATATTACTGCATCATTTTTTTGTTTTAATTGTTCAAAAAATTTATTTTGTCGTCTTAATTGCGTTTTATATAATCTCTATCGTGTTCTCTAAAATTTTAATTATATTTTGGCTACCTGTAAAATTACAATTAAATATTATTACATACCTTATTGTTATTATTGCTGTTGTGTTGTGTAGTTGTTTAAGTAATGAAATAAACAAATATAGATAAATACCTGTTGGAAAATCTTCGAAAATTACATTTCGTGCGAATAAGTTATCTCTTATTGGAATTAGAGATGCGTTTCCAGCAATATTTTGTGGACCTAAATCTGTTGAATTAAAATATTTTATGTTATAAAACTGTAACTTCGGAAAGTAAGTCTAGATAAATATATTAAAGTATTTGTTATTTATCGTAGATATACTACGACCAATAAATATGTGTAGGTGAATGTTAAATATATATATAATATATACGTTCACATATCCTCCGTTGGGTAGATTTCAAAATCCACAGTATTGTTTATATTATTGTTACAATTTATAACCCCTGTATCATTGCTTTGATCTATCTGATTTTCTTTATCATCATTATTGTTGGAATCTAAATAAATACGAAATTAATAAATACTCAGGACAAAACATTAATATTTTTATTTATAAACATTAAAAAATACTATATTACCTATATTATCATTTATATTTTTATTGGCGGTTGAAAGAATTTGCTGATTGTCAATATTTGCCAGCAGATTTCTTGTGGTCTGTAGAACTTCACTTGATCGTCTATGTTCAATTGCAGAATCGGAAAAATAAATATTTAATAAAAAGACTCATCTAATCGTTGCAAAAATATTCACTTCTGTATTCACTTAATGATGTCAATATTATTGCAGTTTCGACGTGACCGAATTCAACCCATGCAGGTTAGCTAGGTTTTAGATTCGATTACGTCAAAAACGCTATTAAACTTCAGAATTTTATTGATGCACAAACCAACCGGTACACAATTAATTATGGGAAGATTAATTGTAATAACACACACAAACACACGTGAGCACTGTGGTCTGTTCTTTCTAGATGCACTGTTGTACTGGTGCAATAAGTTAAAAGGCTTGTTCTTTTTCGCTGCACTGCTGCACTGGTGCAACAGGTTAGAGTAAGACAAATATATTTTTTCTCACTCTAACTTATTGCACTAGTGCAGCAGTGCAGCGAAAAAAAACAGGCTAAAAGTAAGACAAGTATATTTTTTCTCATTCTAACTTATTGCACCAGTGCAACAGTGCAGCTAGAAAGAACAGACCAAATGGTTGCGTTCAGCCGTTCAGGTTCAAAGGCTCGATTCTTGAATTCATTTGCAAGAGAAACGTATTCGCAAATTCTGTTCTTACAGAAAAGTTGAAAATTTATTGGCTATCGTATGGCTTTCAACCAATAAACTTGCAACTTTTCTGTTAGAGCGGGTATTTGCGCATACGTTTTCTTGCAAATGAATTCAAGAATCAAGCCCCAGCTGTTGTAAAATTCTTTAATATGATTGATTTATACATTTAGATCCGACAAGAACTAAGAGCAAGAACCAATCATATTTGTATAAATCCCTCCGACTGCTCAACACACGCGAGCATGTTGTGTCGTGCATTGTCGCAACTCAAGCGACCAATCATAACGCGCCAAACTAAAGACCTATAATCAAAGATTCGCCAATGGCGAACACAATTTTGATTGGTCACTTGAGTCACATGATTTATCCGCCATTGCGTACCCATGCTGGGCAAGGAAGAGGGGAGAGTGCTCTGTGTTGAGCAGTATAGGTTAAAGGAATATGTGTCAGAAATTATAAGGTAATTCAATCTCTGCACTCTCGAGGGTCACTATATTTTGACGATACACTCAGGAAGAACAAGAAAAATTAAATTTGCATCTGTTATATAGCTGCGTACAACTTGGAGCAGGCTCGCATTGTTTACTATCTCCACTACTCCAGACCCCAGCCCCCGGCCCTAGCCCCCATCCAGTCTCCGTATGGGTACAAGATGGTGGATAGCAGTTGTAAGACTGAAAGTTAATGTCACTAGTTCTTACTCACCCAGTATATGTAAGAGAAGAATAAATGTCACTAGTTTATACTCACCCAGTATATGTAAGATGGCGGCGTGGAATAGGTGGCGTGCGAGGCCAAAGCGGAGGTAGATGGCGTCACAGATGGCGTTAGAAGTATCTTCCGGCTGTCAGCTCCCGGCTCCGAGGAAGATGCGGAACCGGAGCAAGTCAGTCGGAGTCTGGAACCTGAAAAGAATATCTACGAAAAGAAAACTTACCTCTCGTGCCTATCCGGTGATATTCGCTAAGGCGACCTAGTATATAACTCTAGTAAATATACTTACCTTGTTACTCAAGAAACTAGTTGATTTCTCGAACCCGGTCTAGATCCTAAAGAAAAGTCCATCCTCGATCTTCCTGGCAAAAAGTAACCACCACTGATCTCATTAAAGTGGATATGGCATAGAACGAAATAAGTGTGACCAATTGAAGGTTGTAGTCTCTGTACACAATATGGCGGTGTATACGAATACGAACACAGTTTACTGTGACGATGATACGAAATTCCACGTGTAATTAATTATCTATAGACGTAGATGTGTAGCAGTTTTATCCAAAATATTACTTTTTTTATAATAAAAATAGTAAAATTGTAAAATAGTGAGATTCCAAAATTAAAAAATGTGTTTATTGTGGAAAAGGAAGTGAAAATAAACAACAAACGTTTCATAAGTGAGTAAGGTTAAGTCTGAAAAGTTTAATAATAATATGTTTAATATATAATGTATCTAGATTCAAATATGTACCTCATAAGTACATAAGTATTTGTTGAATACACATTTTTATTATGTTGCTTTAAATTACAAATTTAAGTTTTAAGTGATACGTTTGTTTTGAATTCATATATTTTATGTTATAAAATATATTTATAATGTAACATTATTGTCATTATGTTTAAATAGCACAGCATGTGACTTGCAAAGTTTAATAAAGCACGCAAAATAACATTTTTCTATTACTACTTTTCTATTACTATTTTCTAAAAAACGCGATAAAAAAATTATCTTATTTTCTATTTGCTTCTATGCTGTGCATGTATATAGTGCATGTATATACATTTTATTATGTACATTATAATATTTATATTTAAATATTAAATAAATCTATGCTAATCTATGTCTAATAGTTACTTTTTTTACAAGCTGCAAGTATGGATTACCACAACACAATTAAGGACACGAGAACAAAATAAGCTATAACAATACCCTTTAAACTTATTTATAAGTTTAATAGTAGTAGTATTATTTATTAGTAAAATTATTTAACAAGATGGTCATAAATAAAAATTTACGATTTTTAGACACCTGCAAAATTTTATTTTTTAATCTTTTATTTATCCTCTTATT
Organism: Monomorium pharaonis; assembly: GCF_013373865.1. Taxonomy (NCBI): domain Eukaryota; kingdom Metazoa; phylum Arthropoda; class Insecta; order Hymenoptera; family Formicidae; genus Monomorium; species Monomorium pharaonis. The sequence goes on from NC_050469.1 coordinate 15,634,024, forward strand.
TAATAAAATATTTATATATTTTGACTCAATTTATACATAAAAATGTTATATATTACCAAATATTTTTTTAAATATTACAAAATATTTGTTATAAAGTCACTTACAAATGTCACTTACAATTATAAAAAAATACATAACATTAAATGTTATATGTATAATATAAAACAATATTATAAAAATTCAAATAAACACATTCCAGATTAATATTTTAGAACATTTCAAATTACTAAACATATACATTTTAATATATTTTGTAAATTAATTAATTTTTTAATTCATTTTTACTGGTTACATTATAATCATATTTTATATTTTTACAATATATCTTATTTAACACATATATTTTGTGTTAGTCATTCAAATTTTCCGCCAAAAGCGTGTACGCTGACTACAACTTTAATGGCTTCCGGTATTCTATTGGTCACACTTTTTTACCTCAAATTATTAGGGTATGCCATATCCACTTTAATGAGATCAGTGGTAACCACGTTCCCGTAAAAAGAAAAATTTTAAAAACTTACACAGTCATGGTGGGGGGCCATTGGCGCATCTTTGATTATATGGGTGCGTTCGGGGAGCTCACTATTAGCGCTACGTAGCACTACCGCTGTTCGCGGAGACGCTGGATAGCGCTATCAAAATTATGATGACGTCACTGTCCGCAGCGTTTGACGTCATAAACGCGCGCTATCCATGCTACTGCTTCCAAGGTAGTGCATGGATAGCGTTTGGCTCAATCCCCACCATTGTCTGTTTAAACATCACGTGCTATCTCTCTTTTAAGGTTAGAGAAAATTTATGCGTGATCTTGAAAGTAGAAAATAAGAAATTGTTTATATGTCCTAATGAAAATATTTAATTAACATAAAAATCTCTCTTCATATATTGAGAAAGAGAGAGAGAGAGAAAGAGAGAGAGAGAGATCTGTTTCATTGAAATTTATTAAATTTATTAAAATATATTAAAATTCCTTAATATATACTCATTTAAATTTGTTAAAATTTCTTAAAATTCATAAAATTTATTTCATTGTTATTTATTATATAAATAAATTTTTTAAATTTTAATAAATGTTAAATATTAATTTTTAATAAATTTTAATGCATTTTAATAAATCTTAATAAATAATAAAAAGGGGTCAAATAAAAAAGTTTCTGTGAAATATTTCATTAATATATTTCTATCAAGGTGATCAAGACTGGATCTTTGAGTTTAATATTATTTTTCATCAAAATATGTATATAATAATATATACTATTTTGATTCATTAGACTGCATGTACTGTTTGTCTTAAAATGCAATCCTTTTCTGTACCAATTGCAAATATGTAAACGACTTAAGTATCATTATTATCAATTAAATTGATAACGTAATCATATATTATTTTAAAATTTTAGTTTAAATAATTAATGCAATTCAAGAGCGACAGTATACGACATAGTGCAAAAGAACATAAATTTACATAAAAAAATTATATTAGGCATAAGCTTCAAACATATAATATTATGTAAAATAAATATAAATTAATAATTAATTAATTTGATTTTGAATTGAGATAGAAAAATGGAACAAAATAAAAATTCATAGGAAATTGTTTAAATTATTTTATTTTATTACATATAAAATAATTTTAATTAAAGAGTAATATATAGAACTTATTAATTATTATTTAATTTATTTAAAAATTAAAAAATTTATTTAATAAGATCGTAAATAACTTTAATAATTTTTATTTTGTGAACTTCAATAATTTCAATTTTCATTGAAAAATTTAATTGTTTAATAATCATTTTATAATTATTAAAATATTGAATATAAAATAAATGTAAACAAATAAGTATCATATATATATAAAGAAAAATAATAATAAATATACTAAGTAACATTGTTAACATAAATAATTATTAATATATATATAAACATTTTGTTAATATTGCTGGCAGTGGCTAATCAACTGCCCAACAGTGTTTGCTACGCTATAGCTGTTCACGGAACTCGCTATCACTACCGCGCTATTGGCTCCACGAACAGTTCAGATAGCGTTAGCGTTTGTAGCGTTAATAGTGTCTCCCCGAACGCACCCACAGTCAAAATGTGACGTTACCAAAAAGTTACATGTTTAGCGGGAAGTGAAGAGGATGATATTGAAGTTGAAATGTTACAAAATAAAAATGTTAAACAACATGTTCACCGCCTTCAAAATTACGTAGAGGTTATCATACCACAGTATACTAATAATTAACCTGTTTAAATCTCATTCCAGGTAAATTAATTAGGTTTTATTAACCATAAAGTAATATATTGAGAAAACAATATTTATTTATATTATATTCACACATATATTGAATGAAGTTTATAAATTGCTTCACTTATATATAAATTATCGTTAGTAATAACCACAACTAGTAATACTGTTGGCGAGTAATTTCGCGTTCGTCTTAAAACTAAAAGCGCTTAATTACGCTTTCGTTGCACTACCTCTCTTTTGAGAAAGCGATTGTAAGCGAGAAATGATGACGTTTTCGCTATGAAATTATGATGTCATTTGCTTTACGAAAGCGTGTGAAAGTGCCAAGTCGAACGCCGATAGCGACGCTTGTGAGCACTTTCAGTGGGTGCGTTCCACTTAATGCCCGCAACGCTCGCGAGCGTTGCTTATCCTTGTTTAATATTTGATAACCAACAAGGATGAAATGATTCCACGGTCGTTGCGAGCTTTAAGTGGAACGCACCCAGTGTGAAAGCGAGCAAGACGAACGCATCCTTATTGCCCTCGCTTACTTGTCGCGTTTGCATCGTCGCATCTTGACGTAGGACGTAGTCGTAGACCGAGACGCAAGCGCGACCGCGACGATAAACACGACGCGACGCGATAAGCAGCTATACACAGCCAAGTATTTGTACAAAGTGTCAAACTACGATTGTTGACAAGAATGGAACGCCTAAGATACAAGTTGAGAAAGTACAATCAGGAACATCTGCTCAGATTTTGGGAAGAATTGATGGATGAGGATAGAAAACAGCTGGAGAATGATATAGCAGAGTTTGATTTGCAGGAAACTACAGAATATTTCAAGAGGGCTTTGGAATTATCCCAGCATATTGGACAGAGTACACTGGATGACAAGATACAGCCAATTGACGAAAGCAAGATTGCCTCTGCCAAGACGTCTACTGAAGAAAAATTGAACATGTATGAAGAACATGGTTTAAAAGAAGTAGCTGATGGTTGTGTTGCAGTATTGTTATTGGCAGGGGGTCAAGGAACACGGTTAGGAGTCAACTATCCTAAGGGGATGTACAATGTTGCGTTACCATCGCACAAAACTCTCTTCCAATTACAGGCGGAAAGAATACTTTGTCTACAAAATATCGCACAGCAACGATATGGAAAACATGGAGAAATAACTTGGTATGTAATTAAGAATTTTTTCTGTACAAGTATAACATATATGGCAAGTAAAAGAGGAAATATCAACTTAAATAATTTCTAGGTATATCCTTACTAGTGAAGCCACTCATGACGCCACTGTCAAATATCTAAGTGAACACAACTATTTTGGTTTAAAAGAGAAAAATGTCAAGGCTTTTAAACAAGGTATGCTACCGTGCTTTACCTTTGACGGAAAAATTATTTTGGATGCAAAACATCGTATTTCCAAGGCTCCCGATGGTAATGGAGGATTATATCGTGCTTTGAAAAATCAAGGAATATTAAATGATATGTCACAACGCGGTATCCGGAGTATTCATGCACATTCCGTGGACAACATCTTGGTGAAAGTAGCGGATCCTATATTTATAGGATATTGTTTACTGTCTAAGACTGACTGTGCAGTTAAAGTTATCGAGAAATCTTCTCCTTCTGAAGCTGTTGGCGTAGTTTGCAAGGCATGTACTTTTATAATTTATAGATTAAATTTATATATAATAATTATACATTATATTTATGAATATTAATATTACTAATATATACAAATATATAATATTAATATTTATGTATATGTATGTATATAATATAAAGAATGTGCACATACCCATACATTTATCCGCTATTTTAATATAGGTGGAGGATCACTATCAAGTGGTTGAATATAGCGAAATGACAAAGGAAACTGCACAACTTCGACATGCCAATGGACAACTTGTATACAATGCTGCTAATATATGCAATCATTACTTCACTCTCAACTTTTTAAAAGACGTCGGATATTTTTATGAGAAACATTTGCCTTTGCATGTGGCGAAAAAGAAAATTCCATACATTAATAACGATGGAGAAAGAATTGTTCCAAAAATTCCTAACGGCATTAAGATAGAGAAATTTGTATTTGACGTCTTTCCTTTTGCAAAAAATTTTGCAGTGTGGCAAGGAACGCGTGAAGAGGAATTTAGCCCGTTGAAAAATTCAAATTCCGCTGGTGAAGATTGCCCGAGCACCGCCCGCACCGATTTGCTCAATTTACATAAAAAGTGGTTACTAAAGGCAGGTGCAAAAAACGTCGGGGACAATGTCGAGATCTCTCCTTTACTTTCATACACGGGAGAAAATTTGTGTCAAATCGCAAGCAACCAATCTTTTGTAGGACCAAAAGTTCTTAAATAATCAAAATACAAAATTTATTGACCTATAATAACAAGGTATCTTGGCAAATGATAGTTTTTGAATGATAAATTAAGGGGAGCTAAAGTGCCCATCAAACTTGATTGGGGTTGATAATGTAGAGTCATTCGTGCATATCATTAACAAGATTTCGTATGTCTTTCTTTTACAAATTCGGAAATCCGTTTCCAGAATTAAAGTATACATATTAATATCATTATATGAACTGGATTTTATACTGAGAATAAACAAAATGTTTTTCAGACTGCTTTTTCTAACCTATATCTGGATTTACAATTATAAAAAATTCATAAAGCTAATCTTTTTCTTGACTTTTAATCTTACAAGGGAACCTCGCAAACCCGAAAATTCTGATTTTAATGAAACTTGACATAAATGTAGAGGGGATAAGTACATAAATTTAGAAATTTTTAGTTGCTGCTTATAAACAGTTTAAAGGTTTGAAACCAGTCTTAAAAATTGAGTTTTCTCGATATATCTCATAAACTAAACAAAATATCAAAAAATGTTTTATACAAAAGTTTTACAGCATAAATACTTCTACTTAATGAATAAAAACGGTCAAAACGAGCAATAATTAATGTTGGAAAATATAATAAAAATTGAGAACAAATAAATGAACTGTTTCGGACTTACTTGTCCTTCCTTAGCGTAATAAAACCATATCAAAACGGAGGTATCATGATATGGTTTTATTACGCTGAGAAAAGACAAGTAAGTCCGAAACGGTTTGTTTATTTGTTCTCAATTTTTATTGTGTAAACCAAGAATAAATATATTAATTCATTATATTTTCTAACATTAATTATTGCTCGTTTTGATCGTTTTTATTCATTTTGTATTGCGTTTGCATAGCACAAGCTGGTTGTAATAATTATTTCTACTTAACTATGGTGTTTATTTTTTGAAAAAAAATTTTTCAAAAATTATTCTTTATATCTTTCCTATGTTGAATATTTATTGCATCAAAATTTCAATTTTAGTGAAATTCAGTACAATATAGAGGGAGGGGGGGGCAATACACGAACTTAGAAAATTTTAATTGGTTCTAAAAAACGGTTTAAATGGTTAAAATTACCCTTCAAACGTTGAGACATTTTTGCCTTTTTTTGATATATCATAAGCTTAACGAAACATCAAAAAATGTTTTTGTACAAAAGTTTTATAAATATCTCTATTTAATTACGCTGTTTATTAAAAAAAATTTTTTTTATAAAAATTAATAAAAAAAATTTTTAAAAAATTGACTTTTATGCATCTAGCATTTATAAAGTAATTATACTGTCTTATACTACGTATCGGCCATTTTTTTCCAATATTCCACGGTTTTTTTTTCTTATAGTTACTATTTAAAATTTCGTTTTCTGGTTCACAATTATTCTCATTATCACGTTCATAATTATCATTATTTTTTACAAATTTTTTTTCTTTATCTGTTACAAATTCTATGTCAGTTAAATCCACTTCCCAATAATTTTCAAATTCCAAAGCAGTATTGGTGTGTACGACAAATGCTACATTATTTATTATAATATCCTGTATCACTTCATATAATTGTATTTCTATTCTATTTATAGGCGTTGAGAAAGTATGTGTAATTTGAAATAAAACAACATATTAAAAATATTTGCAACATTTATGTGTAACATTATGCTTTGTTTGATTAAAAATTTAAACAATTTAACAGAATAATCAAGCACATGTTAGACGTCACTTGATACTGGTGTGAAAATGACGCGTAACATTATTAATAGATACAAAATTTTTATTAATACGTGATTTCTATTTCGTATCTGATGCATACCGTGACATGACAAATATAAAACATAAATGTGAAATATGTGACATAGACAGAATGAACACTGTGTGAAAACAATGTGACTACTCTAATATTGCGCAACTGTCATATAAAAAATAATACATACAGGAATGCAGTTAATATAAATATATAGTATCATATTATAGATAATATACACATAGATGATATAAATAATATGTAGTATACGATAGTATAATTACTTTATAAATGCTAAATATATAAGAGTCAACTTTTTTTTAATAAAAAATGTTTTTAATTAAATTTTTTGTTTTCGAAAAATGAACAACGTAGTTAAATAGAGGTATTTATACTGTACAACTTTCGCATAAAACATTCTTGATGTTTCGTTAAGTTTACGAGATATATCAAAAAAGGCAAAGTCTGTTTAAAGGGTTAAAATCACCTTTTAAAGGTTGAGACATTTTTGCCTTTTTTGATATATTTCGTAAACTTAACGAAACATCAAAAATGTTTTATGCGAAAGTTGTACAGTATAAATACCTCTATTTAACTACGCTGTTCATTTTTCGAAAACAAAAAATTTAATTAAAAACATTTTTTATTAAAAAAAGTATTAAATAAAATTGACTCTTATATATCTAGCATTTATAAAGTAATTATACTATCGTATACTACATATTATTTATATTATCTATGTGTATATTATCTATGATATGATACTATTATCCAGATACAAGCACCACCAAAATCAGGAAGTTTATATTTCAATTATAAGAAGACTTTTAGTCTAGTACTCATGGCTATATGTGATCATGAGTATAAATTTACTCTTGTCGATGTGGGTGCTTTTGGTAGTGATTGCGATGCTGGTGTTTTATCTAAATCGCTATTTAGAAAAGCATTATATAATTAGACACTTAATATATCACATGAAACAAGAAAATTACCTGGATGTGATACAGAATTGCCCTATTTTGTCGTAAGTGATGAAGCTTTTCAATTACATATATTCTTATATATATAGAATAAACTTAGAACGTTTAAGACCTTGCAGTGCACATAGAGCAACTCGCGAAGCATACGATCCATAGAGCTTGTATTAATGGAGGGGCCATTGCTATATGCCGGAGTCCGCGCGGGGAGAATCAACAGAGACATGAATATATTCTCATATATTCTGTCTCTTTTCGTGTTGGACATCCCTACCACTCCGTTTTCTAGAAGGAAAGAAACGCACATACGACAGGTACGAGCCTACCTACTTGGTGCCTACTTGGGGTCTCGGGCTGTTACAATTAGTACAAAAAATTTTTACATACGAAAGTAATACTGTGCATTCATTGATTGGCATGCATCTTTTAAATTCTAAATTATGTACCACACTTAATGAATGCACAGTGTTATTGTCTTTGTAAGCAATTTTTTTCATACGAGTTCGAGAATCGGGCCTCAGATTGTATAGTTACGAACCTGTTCCCACACAAAAAAAGACAGAATATATCCACCTCTCTGTCGATTTTCCCCGTGCGCGTCGCGATGCACCAAGACCCCTCCATTAATACAAGCTCTATGATCGATCAAAGAGACATTTTAACTAAATATTTGTTATCACCCACAGGTGAAATTATGTGGCAATATGAACGTGTACATATGAGATCTATGTATCATAATATATATGAGTAATATATTTAATATAATTTTTAATTACAAAAATATAAATACATTTGTTGAGTTACATATATATTACATTAATCTAAAAGTGACGACAATGCATATAATTCAATATTATTTTTGTTTTAAGTTTGATTTTATAAAATAAATATAGTAAATGTTTAGCAAACTTTAATAAAGTAACTTATTAAAAATATCTTTGGTTATTACATATATTATATGTATTTTTTTAAATTAAAGTTTATTTTTGAATAAACAAAATTTTATTTCTATTTATTTTGTAACAAAAAATAAAATTGAAAAAAACAGCCAACTTGTATAAAGCATACAAACAAATTAAATATTATTCAGAGGTACATTTATGTAGTATAAACTAAAGTAAATAATAAAATTCTTAATTTGTTTTGTTCATGTAATCAAACTCATAGTTTTGACATAAAATATTCATTTCTGAGATTGTTGTGTTTGTATGAAACAATGCTATCCTTACTGCTAATGTAAAATCCAAGCAACATAATCTATTTGTAACATGTAAATTATGTAAGTAATGTGTAAGCATTATTAAATAATATTAATGTATTGATATAATTTTAATGTGCAATAAAATATAAAAAAAATATCTTTAAAACTCATAAAATTTTTATAATTTTTCCTTTTAATTCTGTTTTTCGTGGTTTATCTATTTTTCGTAATTGATGTGCCATTGTGCAACCAAAACTGTTATCTTCGTCCATTTTCTTTTTATCTAAGAAATGTTCAGATACTATAGATGATAAATTGATAAATGTTTTGTCCACTTCATCTACTTCTGGAACTACTGTATTTTTAAGTTTTCTCTTATTTTGTGTTGTAGATTTTATACATGGTTGCATTAATGAATCTTTATTAATATCTAAAGATAAAGATGGAGCTACAGATGTAGATAAAGACGACGATATTGATGATGGTGATAACGGTTTTAACATCTGAGATGAAGTAGCAGGAGTGCTGAAAAAATAATTATTTGTGATATGTATTTCTAAAAAATTCATGACATTAACATTTTAACATTGCAATTTATAAATAAGAAAGCTTTTAAATTTATATTTATTATTTAATAAATTATTATATTATTATTTATGTTTATTAAATTGTTACTAAATAAGTTGTAGAACAATATTTATAGGCCATTCTTATTTCAAGATTATCTTAAATAATGTTTTAAAATGTCTTAAAATGCTCTGGAATTATTTTATGATTATTGAAAGTTAGATCTTAAATATAACTGATGACAAATACTCACCTACTAATAGTTTCAACAGTTTTATTCCTCTCTAAAATATTTGTATTTTTTTGTGTAGTTTTTATACATGATTTATTTAATGATGTATATGGAGTTTCATTACTTAATGCAGATAGGGAGTCATCTATACATCTAGATGATGATGGTGTTAATGATGATTTCAACATCTCAGACGAAGTAGAAATACTGAAAAGATTATTATTACACAGAAACATTAGTAAAAAAAATAATAGCAAAACTATTAAACATTTTAATATTGTTTGCAATTTACAAATAAAAAAGTTTCATTAAATTGTTACTAAATGTACTCACTTGTTAACAGTTTCAATCAAATTTTTCTCTTGTAAGATATTTAAATTTTTTTGTGCATTGGAAATAAAATGTGTTCCATGTGTTATAATGTTAGTGTAAGTTCTAAAAATTACAATAATTACATAATTATATAAAATAAAAATTATGTAAAACAATTATATTAGTTACAGAATTAATATATTATACAAAAAATACACAACATATGTAATTTATATAATTTATTTTTGAAAGGTAATAAAACTTACCTTCTGCTTTTAACAAACAAATCTAAAAATTTTATATTATTATATAACAAAAAAGTCGGTCTTGTATTTGCTGTACTGCCACTTCGACTTTCTAGTTCTCATTTCTTTTTTTCACGAGAAAATTTTTCTCTAAGTCTTTGCCATCTATTTTGACAATCTGTAACTATAATTAACAATAAAAAATGTATTAATAATATAAAAAAACAAAATAAAAATATAAATATAATTAGTGATTTATTTATTAAATGTAGGACTAATAACTTATAAAAATAATAAAAAATTACCTGGTAATTTTAAAATAGAGATTTCTATCCATGTACGTTCTTTTTTCTTTGCATTTTTCAAATCTGTTGTACTTTTATCATAAAGATAAGAAAAGTTTTGGTAATTATTTAGTTTAGGCACTGGTATTCAAATATCGATGTAGTTGTGCTTATTCGATACAGTTTTGCTTCAAACGAACGAATCTGGCAAAAAAAAGCGTCGCTCTGCCCCGGAAAGCGAAATAATAATCGTAAAATTTGTCGAATATTCAGGTTAAGAAATCTGTCATATCGACGAAATGTAGCGACAAGAGCACTCTCCGCGGCCATGTGCGCATGCTCTACAGTCATATGTACATGCTTCGCGGCCATATACGCATGCTTGGTGGTCATATGTGCATGAAATAAAGGCGCGAATTTAAAATGTATGTGTACTTTTAACGACTTCCTTGTATTCTAATAGTAACTAATAATAAATGAGTCTACATATATTAAAAATAATAAATACTGTAAAGATTAGCATATGATCTAGTAATAATCAACCATCATTGACAATCTTTGCGTAAGGATCTTGCTAATCTTTTGTGTGGAAAGTCGCAAACCCATGTGGTGCAGAGAATGCTTTACGCACACACACACACACACACACACACACACACGGTGGGTGCAAGGGGGGGCCTTCGGCCCCCCCTTCCCGCACCCACCCCGTCCAAGTCGCTAACCCATGTGGCCTCATACTTTGCTTGCAATATACATTGGTTGCCTATGTACATTGCAAGCAAAGTAAAGTCCACATGGGTTAGCGACTTGGACGGGGTGGGTGCGGGAGGGGGGGGGGCCGAAGGCCCCCCCTTGCACCCCCCGTGTGTGTGTGTGTGTGTGTGTGTGCGTAAAGCATTCTCTGCACCACATGGGTTTGCGACTTTCCACACAAAAAATTGTGCTTGTAAAAATATGTATATAGACATTTGAAATTCGCGCATTTTTAACATGACTTGTGCTAAACAGAGCATGCGCTTGTGATTAAAAGCGTGAGAATATGATCGCTGCGCGTGCTCAAGTCATTACATTGTGTCGGTATGACAGGTTTCATAACCTGAATATTAGTCAACTTTAGCGATTATTATTTCGCTTTCCGGGGCAGAGCGACGCTTTTTTTTGCCAGATTCGTTCGTTTGAAGCAAAACTGTATCGAATAAGCACAACTACATCGATATTTGAATACCAGTGCCTAAACTAAATAATTACCAAAGTTTTTAACAAGATCTTAAACAGCATGTGTCTTCTTCACAATATTGATACGTACAATCTTGTGTAGGACCAATGTTTTCTTTCTCATCGAGTGCCATTATATTTAATTTGCGAAGATAATGAGTCGCTGAGTTAATTATTTTGTTTAATAACACGAGTAATAATTATATTACTGAAAATTAATCTTAATTTTATTTGAAACGGTTACGTATCATACGAAGATAAATCAAATGCCGTCTCATAATATAACCTCACATGACATAAAGTGTGCTTTCCAGCAAGACACAGTGTAACACAGTGTCCATTAGTGTGAGAAAGAACATGTCAGTGTGTCTCGCTCACACTAGTGGACACTGTGTTACACTGTGTCTTGCTGGAAAGCACACAAAAATATCAACATTGGGTGTTTACGATAATGGCTATCCGAGTAATTTTCTCTAGGAAATATATGATAAGCACAGCCATCTACTACCATCATGATTCGTGACAACTCAATGCTGTCTGGTATGCCAAATCAACATCACGAGCAAGTTGCAAATTGCGAGTTCCGTGAGTTTGTAGCAGGTAATCTAAAAAGTACGATATAAATATTATAAATAATTTGATTGATTATTACAATTAAAAATACTCTGTTTTTAATGTATGATAAGATTATTAACTTTATTAAAATAGTAATTATATGTAACACAATCATGTATTTTTAAAGTATTGTTTAAAAAGTAATATTAAAGAGATTATTTTATTTACAAATATTTTTTTTGTCTATCAAGTTTCTATCATAACGGTATTGTTTCAAAACCTAATATGATCCCAGTGAACACAGTAATATAGCAGCAGTGTAACAGCAATGTAACCGAATATAACAGGTTACGTTACTCTGAAATTACACGTAACTTACATGTAAGTTACAATTTCCGACTCAGCAATATAACATGTTATAATTACATGTTATCTAACCGTTACACAACAGTTACAAAAAAAATAAAATAAAATAAAAATTTTATTTTTAAAAAATTATTTTTATCAACAGCACATACTACATTTAGAATAAATTTTTATTAATTAATTAAATTTAAATTATGTTATTTTTTATTTTATTCTTACTTGCCGCTGCTAGGTTTGAACCCGGGACCTTAGGATGACGAACCTTGTACTCTACCTGCTACGCCAATTTGACTCATCGATATGGGTACTTGTTATTGTCTACATATACTTATATGTTATAAACTGACGCAACTATATTATTTTTTATAAAAGCAATTAAATTTTGCAAAACATTAAAAATAAATAGCATTAATTTATTTACTTATTAATTTCATTGTTAAATTTATCTTTTTCCATAACCTTAATAATTTGATGGAAATTGCGATCTATTTGGCATTAATCTTTGAAGCGTTCAAATGATTTAACTATATAAATCGTAATTCTAAGAAAAATTGAATAGTATACATTTATTATTCTGTTTTTGTTCAGCACATGATGAATTTAGATTTTGTGCATTTTTTGTGCGCAGTAATTGTAGACAAACCGTTATTTTTGAAAACATTATCTTTATAATAATTTTTTTATTATCAAATAGATCTGTCATTCAGGATGTTATAATGTTGTCTGATTTCTGAGTCAACTACGACGCATCGTTCCGTAATAACATTGATACGACGTGTTATGTTACGATTATACAATTTTTGTTGAATAACTGTAACGTCAAAACGATGTATAACAGCTATATCACTTGCGTATAACAAATATTACGTAACAGGTTATTTCCATGTCATATAGCACCTACATATCATAAGATAACAATGTTCCCACACAGCACACTTCATCCTAGGGATGTCCCTGGGATGTCATTTTGGGATATCGCAATATCGTTGGATATCCGTGGATCGTCTGCGATATCCGAGGGATATCCAAGGGATGCACAAATGTCCACCAATTTGATATTCTGTAGATATCTCAAACGATATTCAGAGGATGTCCAAGGGATTTCCTGAGATATCGTAATATACCCTAGTAAAAAAATTTGTCAGAATTAAAAAAATTTTTTTCAGGATTTCTGATAAATGTTTCGATTTTTTATAATTGAAACGTTTCTCGGAAAAATTTTAAAAATAAAAAATTTTGATTAATTAAAAAAATTTTTGAATATTTCTAAGTATTTTTGAGAGTTTCTAAGAATTGAAAAAAACTTGAACAAAAAATAAAAAATTCTAATTATTTTTACGACAATTTTGTAAGAGAAAGAAGACTATAATATAACATGTTTCAGCCAAGCCGTCGTACCTGTTAAAGCATGTTTAATAGTTTAATATCTCTATACCTGAAAAAACGGTCACCCATTCAAGTGTCAACCCTCGCCGATGTCGCTTGACTTTGAAGACCGTACGCATTCTAACGCTTCGTGGTGATCCATAAACACTTCTTGTTTATGGATTCATATTTGTTATAGATCATTACAATAGATGTTGTCAGAAGGATAAAACATGTATAGTTAACTTATATTTTTATAAATAAATATGAAGTTTTACCATTTTTTTTACTTTTTTTACTATTTTTATATATGCGCGCAAAATAGTATGTAGACTAACTTATTAAAAAATCTGTTTTTGCTCTGTTTGTATAAAATAAAAAAAATTTTTTAATGTCATTTTTTATAATTTTTTAGTATATGTGGCATATTATTAATATGCCACATTGTTTCCATAAGTGTATTTTCTTTATGTTCTGACGTTTTAATCTACGTTTCTTAAAGATTTAATTTACACTTCTGTCACTCTTTTGTTACATTATAATTAACTTTCCCTTTACACTTCATTTATGCTCCATTAATTGTAGAGATAAAAAAGATATGATGGGATATTATTTGGATGTAATAGGATATCGTAAGATATTAATGAATATCTTACAATATCTTATAATATTTTAAGATATTTTTGGGGGATATCGAAATATATTAATAAGATATCATATGATATCTTAAGATATTTTACGATATTTTAAGATATTTTTGTAGGATATCCCGGGAGTTACTCATTGAGATATCCGTGGGATCGCCTTCGTCTGTCTGGGATAATTTGGGATATCCTCAGGATAAAGTGTGCTGTGTGGGTTAAATTACATCCCAGCAAACACCAAATATAAATGCAATATAACGTGGGAGTAACATGTAATGTAACAGATGTTACACTCTATTTATATTATAGTTACGAAACTTTACTACATATATGTGATGTAACAAAGTTATGAAGCTATAATATTACTCCGTTATTTGTATGTTACAATAACCGAACAGTGATGTAACCACAATGTTGCGTGGTTACACAACAATTGTTTTATTTATGTTATATGGATATTATAAAATTTGAATCTTGTGAGACTCTAACCTCAATCGCACAACGTACATCTCGTGCTATTAGGCGCGCTTTCCGCTAGTGGATGCTATAATGACGAAAGAGAAACGTTGTTTTCTTGCAACTTGACTTTAATCAGGTAATCCTTTATGTTTTTTAAGTCAACATTTATTAAAGATTATATAAAAAGGTGTAGAAAATGTTGCTGCATTTAATTAACATATATTATTTTTCTTATGTATAATATACATCATAAATAACTTATTATAATCTTTCCTACATTTTGTAGGTTATGTTTAGTCAGCAACAACATAATAGATTTATAAGTTATAACCGCCTTTATATATTTTTTATTTTTGATACTACATGTTAATTCGATACAACACATGTATTGTGGAATTGTTGTACATTGATAATTATACATTTTAGATCCATCATACAATTTCGACAAAATTGTATACGCTGCTTATTCGATGCATTTTTGCACAAAATGAACAAAAAAGTATGGCAAATAAAAGTTCTACTCCATCTTGCGAAGCAATAAATTTATCGTTAAAGTTAAAACTAACAGATATGTATATTACCAAACCTATTATTGACAAAATACATAGCGATATGTTTCCTGTTTTGATCCGCACAACTACATATTTTTATATTTAAATAATGTATTTCTTAAGTAAATTTAAAGATAATTTATTATTTGGGCTGCTAGTTTTACATACATTTCTAGTTACAAAAGTCACCTAGCATATGTGTAAATCATGCAATATATAAAGGCAGTTATAAACTTATAAATATAATTTATAAAGACGTATCATATTAAAACTAATTTTATATTACAGGATTCTGCCAATTATTCTTACATCATTTGGACAACTGTTCTTCTTAAAATTTAAAAGAACGTAAAGAATAACTGAAGTTTATAAAAGCTGAAGAAATTTTCACAAGGATTAGAACAGGTAAGAATAAACTATAGCCATTATATGTTTTTAGAATAAAACCCAGCAAATTAGAGATGGGAATAATCAAATGTTCCTTCTCAAGTTCCACTTTTGTGCACATTTCCAGATAATCATACGCACATCCACTGGTCATTCTTAAATTATTCTACAAATAAAAATATCTTATTTTGTCTTTCGTCTCATATATGCCTATTTTGTAGTCTTTCGTCTTATACATGCCTCAATTTACAAACAATTAAGTTAGAGAATCAAAAATATAAATAAAAATTCTGAATGTGATCATTGTGAATGTATGAAGAGAATTGTATTAATTAGAATAAATTATTTTGGGAACAACAGAGTATTTAAATACTTTTTAGTTTTTAATGGAACTAAGAGCTTTATCAGTATATTTCTGAGGCGTATATCTGGCTGACACAAAATGCATGACAGTTACTAAATGACTAAGACTTACAGATGATCCTTGACATTCATAAACATATTTCCTATATTACAGCCTGCGACCACATCATCGGCAGGTTAGTTGAGTGATATTAGTCTGTATACTTTGTTGTAATTGTTTCAGATCAGATTTCACGCTTTTTATTTATTTCAGTAACAACTATCTAAAAAAGATAGTTGTACGATACCTTTAAGAGCCACACAGTTGCAATACACTATTAAAATAAAATTATAACATTTGTCATTATTCTCTTACCTAGCCTGCCATAAGATAATGCCATAAAATAACATACTTGAAGAACTAGGAAGTACACCTTTAGATAATCCTTTTGATATGAATTGCTCTGTCAATTCTCTATACATATAATGGTTCGCTGAGCTAAAACAGGGATGAACTTTGGTGAATTTTTTATCAATAGCATACATCAGCTTACAAGAAAGAGAATTTTGGTGTAACAGCCAACAATTTTTTAATAATGTATTAATAAAATTTCTTACTGTTTCTCTTTAAAATTCGAATAATAAATATGATAATAATGATATGATAATCTCATCAAATTGCTTGTTCTTTATTAAATCTTTTGTAAAGGTTTTCTCGGAACAAGTTAGATTGTAATAGATACTTTCTCACACAAAAAATAAATTGTTCACTTCATCCTATAACTTTTTTAGTAAAATTATGTTATTTGATACCTTCAAGGTCCACATATTCTGTTCGGCACACTGTAAATTCCAAGCTGTGAGGTTGATCTCTCTTTTACATCTTTCTTTCCTTACTCGTCTACTCTTCTACTTTACGCTCAAATAGTGTTTCTTCCTCTCTTGCTTTTAATATAACTAAAAATAAAACATAACACAAAGTATTCATCTTATCTCAGAATACTTACTCCATACAAAAAAATAAAAATTTTGTGAGACTTATCTGATTATACAATCCATAGTGTTAGACTAAACTTTAAATTAAGCACAGCCGTATTTCCCTTCACGATAAAATATGCAAATTATGCATAAAACTGAAAACTGACTCGCTACTAACCTCGCGCACATCATCATGTTGCGGCGTTGCGCGTGCAGACGCGTGCACTGGCGCGTACAAAATAGCGAGATGCGTACAATCGTACATGCGCATGACAGTTCATTCGTACCAATCCGAATATTCTAAATACGTATTTAATATTCTATATATGTTTAGTGTATTGGTGAGCGTTATATAATATTATTTATTACTTTCTTTTTACAGAAAACTGAACTCAAATGGAAGCGCTTGCACTCTCATGTCACTATCATGTCCTGACAATTTCGGATTTTATAAAACTATAGGAGATGTGATTGACGTTGAGATTGTGATTGACATCTGGAGCAGAGCTATAATTTTGTTTAACATTACATGAAGTTTATTTAATGTTTTTCTCTTATTTTCCCTCGTTTTTTGTTTTTAAAAGTTATTTTTAAAATATTTTACTAATAATCATAAAGTATAATATGTATATATTTGTTTAGATATAAGCTTATTTTGTTGATAAATATGTGTTAAATATATTAAGAAGTTTATTAAAAAGACTATTTTTAATGTTATCTTTTTCCTTCATAATTATATTTATTTTTTATAATTTTAGCACTTATAATTTCCAGGAAGTCAAATTCTTAAATTAATTTTACATAAAACAACGAAATTGCATTCAAAGAGTATTTTTTGTTTTATGTGAAATTAATTTAAGTACTTGACCTCCTGGGAATTATGTGCTAAAATATATACATGTACATATGTAACAACACTGTATTTTTTATAACAGCAATATAATAGTTCATATTGCCATTACAAAACATCTCGGTTATGGTTATCTAACAGTTCAGTTCTATGTTATATTTGTGTTATATAACTACAACATCACATGAGTGGGAAATTATAACTAACAGGAATGTTACATGTAACCCAGACAGCACATGTAGATTATGAGAACGATAATAGGATATTGCGAAAGTATATTGCAATATTCGTATAATATTAGAGATACGTCTGTGATATGGCGAGTATATACTCATAACGTACTATGTCCGCGTTGCCTTATCCCATAGAATTTCGCTGGCAGTTTATGAGAATATACCGAATATATCTTAAGAATGTTATACGTATGTCTAAAGTATATCTTCAGTATATTCACAATATGTCTACAGTATGTTCACATTATATGGGCTCATGCATAATGAGAGGAATAAGGAACAAGGAATTAAACATACAGAATTAGCAAGAAGAAATAAGAAGAGGAATTAATCATTTCGCACATCAGGAAGCTATCGCAAAAAATGAAGCGTAATATCTGTTGAATACGCTGGGGTGCTTTGGGAAATTATGCTCAGATAATTGTAGGTTATAACCTAAATAATATATGTATATATACAATATATATATATTATTATAGTTTACGTTACTATATTATATCTTATGTACATACCAGAGTTATCTGGGCGTAATTCCTGAGAAAACCACGTTGTCCGTGAGTTCGTGTTCGCACGTTCACACCCTACACTTCACCACGTGTCTGCATCACACGGCAGACGAAAATGCGTAACGTTACAGATCATAGATAGCGTTGACATGATTCACTTTCGATATTACGCGGATATTTTGGAAATATGTGATAGATATACATGAGATATATCATAGGATATTTTACGGATGTTTTGAGTATATTAGATATAATCTCAGTATATTCAGTAGGAGTTGCGAAGTTCAGTCGCTATATTCTAAGTTTATCTTGAGGATATATCAAAATGACATTCTACTGAGACGTTATATGAATGTTTTACGTATATTCGGTATGATCACAGTACATTACGTATGAGAGTATAATATTCGTACGATATCTGGTGCTGTCTGGGAACGTTCATGTAATATTATCTGTTACATTCCGTTTTATTGCAGCAATGTAATGGTTATATATTGGTGTTTGCTGGGATGTAACTTCCATGTTATATTGCCGCTATAAAATGTGTTCACTGGGAACTATCGTGCATGTCAGCACACATGCATACATATGTATATACATATATATACACACACATAAGTTAAAACACGTGACCAAAACGTATCCAATTATTGGATTTCAATGTATAATATGTACAAGCATGCGCGAAACATATTTCCAGACTCTTTAGAGAGAGAAGTATAGACACGGTTTCGCTTGGTATTGCCAGTCCATATCTATAAGGTCTATGGAGAATACCTACTTTTCTAGTGCTCTAGTGGCACTCGAAAGTGCAATAGTATATTAATGACGTCTTTATGTCCCGATTTTGGATGCGTGCTGTCTGGGAAAATAATCGTCAGATCATGACTGAAATATGACTTTGAAATGACGTCATCATGACGTCAATTTTAGGTCATGTAAAAAAATGGTCATTTTAACGACATATGACCAGATTGACCATTTTGGGACGTCAAAATGACGTGGGCTTGCTACCTGGGGCTCGATTCTTGAATTCATTTGCAAGAGAAACGTATTCGCAAATTCTGTTCTTACAGAAAAGTTGAAAATTTATTGGCTATCGTATGACTTTTAACCAATAAACTTGCAACTTTTCTGTTAGAGCGGGTATTTGCGCATACGTTTTCTTGCGAATGAATTCAAGAATCGAGCCCTTGGGGTTAATATCTTTCTTGTTACGCGGAAATTATTTTGATCATTATTTTGATTTTGATCGTTTTGGTTTTGATATTTATTAAAGAATAATAAAAAACGCAGTTGCCATGTTAAACAATAATACAAATTAATGTCAATTTTTTTATTTTTTACTGATTGAAGTTCACTGTTTCACTTTTCACAAGTTCACGCTAGGGAAAAGATTCATGATTGTCCCCCAGGCCTAATTATTTAAAAAAACGTTCACTTTCGATCAAGTGAGAGCGAATCACCCCTCATCCCTCCCTCTGCTATGAATACCGGCCCTAAAAACTCTGCATTTAAAAACGCTATCTTGTGGGATAATTATGTACTGCTCCATAATTTTGGTGATCACGTGACTCTCGACAAGCCAATAGTAACGGCTCAGTTATCCTATACGTGGCATGGCAAGGTAAGACTCCTTTTCACGTTCGCCATTTTGACATACGGTACTTTTCGAGAGTGTTGGTTTTATGTTTTCTCGTTTCTCGTGAAAATAATCTTTTTTACTGAAACGTAAGTAACGCAAGTGACGTATATGTGCAACGTGGCGTCAGCAGAGAACTCGATAGTAAGAGCGAGCCTCTGGCTGATGGATCTTTGAGAGGAATCTTTGATGATTCGTGCTGAGGAGTAGGTCGAAGGTGACAGGCAACCGGTGTACGCAGTGGCTTCGCACAAACCGCACGTTATCCTCCACCTCGTCCGCGCCTATCACGCTTCACTGGCCTTTTAAATAGTATTACCCTTTAAAACCGCATAGATCGTCGGCAAAGCAATTTGTAGCGATTGCCGAGGATATGCTGCTCCGATACTGATTGCAACTGTATTGAGAATTAACATTGATAGTGGGCAGCGTGTGCGTCTCGTGCATTTCTTGCATCGCGCGAATATCTTTTTTCCACTTTCATTATCTTACTTCAAGGTATCGAACCTATGATCCCCATCGTGAGATTCATTCGTTTGATCGATCCGTCTCGCGTCCGTTTTTTAACGCGATTAGGTTAGTTTGGATTAGTTTGCGAGGTTTTTCAACTTTGCATCGTCAAGATTGTACATGTATTGTGTATGTATATTATACCGCGACAGGATACAAAAGATCAAAGCTTCGAAAAACTTCTCGAATCCTTCAAATATCTCTCTATCTCCTGCCTCTCTTCTCTCTCTCTCTCTCTCTCTCTCTCTCTCTCTCTCTCTCTCTCTCTCTCTCTTCTCTTTACTGATCAGCAAGTTGTCTTTCTATCATGATGTCTTCCATTTAAAGTTGCTTTTTCCTCGATTTATATAGGACACATATTTGTGTATTTCATAATCACAATTGTTAAATGGCATTTATACATATATACTTTATATCTCGCACTTCGTGCATTCAGTAATCAAAGAATTGCGTTTGTTTATATATATACAATTTCTTCTTTTATAAGATATTTGAATCTATGATTTAAATTGTATCTTTGTGAATATTAATGTTTTGTATTATATCACATTGTATCGTATAGTGGAATATATGTGACAATATATGATACAAAGATTATACTTGCCACTGTATTTTGTATTAAATAGTCTTAACCTTAATATAGTAACATATCGTAATCCAAAGTTTAAATAATCAAATATATACACAAGCAATAATCTGTTATCGTTATATAGATTAATGTTAAAGTATTAGATTTTGTCTTTTAAACTGATTAAATATATTTTATAATAATATTATAAACAATTTTCTAATGTATTACAATGATGATTATGTATATGCTTATATGTATATGTATATGTATATATGTGTATATATGGATATGTTCAGGTTCTGACATACAAGTACCAACCATGGGGAATATGTTTGCAACATTATTCAAAGGTCTCTTTGGTAAAAAGGAAATGAGGATTTTGATGGTGGGTCTTGATGCAGCGGGTAAAACCACAATTCTGTACAAATTAAAATTAGGGGAAATTGTTACTACAATTCCCACTATAGGTAAGTATATGTCTGTTTCTTTTTAAAACACATTAAATATTTTGTATTTTATTCATATAAACAATTTTAATTGTATTAATTTATTTAATTATAAGAAACAGTTGATTTTAGAATATTGCATATGTATCAAACACTGTACTAAATAAATAAACACATCAAAGATAGTAATACTAATATATATATATATTTTTTTTTTCTAGGTTTCAATGTAGAAACAGTCGAGTATAAAAATATAAGTTTTACTGTATGGGATGTGGGTGGCCAAGACAAAATAAGACCTCTGTG
Organism: Monomorium pharaonis; assembly: GCF_013373865.1. NCBI lineage: Eukaryota > Metazoa > Arthropoda > Insecta > Hymenoptera > Formicidae > Monomorium > Monomorium pharaonis. Next base: position 15,656,127 of record NC_050469.1, read on the forward strand.
GCGGCATTATTTTCAAAATACACAAGTATGTATTCTGTTATTAACATTAACTATATGTGTGTGCACATGCATATCCTCCCTCCAGTCATCATTGCCATCACTACTACCTCAACACAAACAAAACAGAGGCAAAATTATATCAAAATTGGATATCTCTCCCTCATATTTCTCTTTTTTAAGTGTTTTATTGCATTGAATTACACCTGGATATTTATAATATTTAAATTAATAAAAAAATTATACTTAGTACCAAGATTGTCAGACCAAATAGGTGATTTTAACTTTATCTATATGTTTAAAACATCGGTTGGAGAATTAACTTACTATTATTGTGTAATATTTTCATTTTATATTGATTTTACTTCATCATTGTTACATCTTTCCATATTTTATAGGGATTGATATTCGTGGTTGATAGTAATGATAGGGAACGTATCGGTGAAGCGCGTGAAGAGTTGATGAGAATGCTGGCAGAAGATGAACTTAGAGATGCGGTACTTCTCATATTTGCGAACAAGCAAGTAAGTAGAACCTTTCGTCATTTGTGATTGAAAAAAGGGACGATATTGAGAATAAGTAACATTGCAGGATCTGCCAAACGCAATGAACGCAGCGGAGATCACCGACAAGTTGGGATTACATTCTCTGCGTAATCGCAATTGGTATATCCAGGCGACGTGTGCCACGAGCGGAGACGGACTTTACGAAGGCCTCGATTGGCTTTCCAATCAGCTGAAAAATGCCAACCGCTAATCGGAAAAATTACTCTGTCAACATTCAGTTGCTATTAACATCATACAAAAATAGCTGCACACCTCCTTCCCCCCTCTGCTACGAACGGGTAACACAAGAAACAAACGATACAAACGTCGCAAGGTCTCTGATCTTGGAGTGGAAAATGTAGAAGGGGAGTTATTTCTGGGAGTTGTCTTTGTGTCGGTAGGTTTTTTCGAAGGGGGAGAGGAGCGAAGAAGCGGCCGCAGGCACACGATCGAACGGCCACATCGGACTATTGCCTTGCGCAACTTATTATAATTATAATTATAATTATTATTATTATTATTATTATTATTATATTAGCATTATATAGTTACACTTTTTACACAGAGATGCCACAAGAATGTGGAAAACTTGGAAGTAATTATATTAAAGTATCTAACTCTGAAACATACGATACACATTGATTAATGAGTAATTTAAATGATACCTCTTCGATGAGAAAATTTAAGAAAAGAACACATGAAAAAAGGAAAAGGTTAAGTACCCATAGTGTTGCCAGTTTTGAATGCGTTAAACATAATGCGATTATCATAATGTAGCTGCATATTGTACATTACATTATATAAATATTATAAAAATGTGATCACTAGACGAAAGAATGTTGCTCTGTCCACTACATTTTCAAAAATTGTTCTTCAGGTCAGCGCGTTTACACAAAAATGTAAACGGTGCAATGACTCATTTCCTAGTTATTAAAGTTTCTATTTTTTTTTAAGTTCTCGGCGCGATAGAAAACTTGGGAAACGAAAACTATGAATAATTATCTCGCTAGCTGGTTACAGCAGGTGTATATCTTCATCTCACCTGCCCGCCTTTAAATTTGCAGATATCTAAATGTATGTCTTGCTATAAAGGAGAAGCGATTTATTTATTACACTTTGATAAAGTACAGTAGAATATATCCTTGCCATTCCGAAATTATGCAGTAAACATGGAACATGGAAAATTTTCGGAGATCCAAAAGAGAAATTTATAAGAGTCAGGCCTTGTAGTTGTTAAATTCATCAACTTTTGCTATTGTGGCGTTATACGCCATCAATTTTGACACTAGTTCGCGATCGTTCTTCAATGTCAACGTTTTTCCTGTCTTTGAAATATATTGTTTTTATGATATACTCCTTCCTTTAATTTTTCATTGAATCGTCTTTTCGTTATACAAAAATTCGTATAATTATGTATGAATGTTTAAACAATTTGTGAAATATATTGTAATTGTGCTTTATATATGTAGTCTATATATTATTCGTCATCGGGTACACAATCTTTATTTACATATCTGGAATGATTGGAAAGAAATTAATAGGAAAACAATTTTCATCCTTTTTCACATGTTTATCATGTAATGTGAAGAAGCAAGTTTTAGTATATGATGAAAATAACGCCAATAGATATTTTTACTATTTTCACACATTGATTATTCTCGCATTATTAAAAAGTGCATACATGTGCCACACAGATGATACGCGCGCGCGCGCGCGCGCGTGTGTGTGTGTGTGTGCGCGCGCGCGCGTGGGTAGATGTGTGTTACAGATTCAATCATTTTAATTTAAGAAATGTGTGAATATATTCACTTGATCTATTTTTAAAATTTATTTTTTCTTATTCAACACACATATTGCAATTTAATCAAGCAAAGATAATAATCTTGGCATGCATTTGATTGTTATACAATTGAATATTTTAAAGCAGTATTTTTTAAATATAATTGTATAATTTTCGTAGATTTGAAAATTAAAAATTTCAATGGATAAAACAGAAAACTTGTTTGTCCCATATACTTGTTATATATAATTTGCCAAGACGTTACTACAAGAGAATATAAGAGATTTCAAAACATTTACAATATCATTACAATGTTTTAACTTATAGTTTACTTTATACAGTTTGCGTTCAGTAATTATCTCTTTTGCTATTATATTCAACAAGAAATACAAATCAACACATCAGTAATTTTGTCTTTATTTCTCACTGAATATATCAAACGAAGACAGAAATGTTATTTTCTATTTATGTCACTTGCTGGAAAGTTCTTATGCGATTTAAAAGTAGAGATCAATCACTTGAGCCAGCTCAAAATAATTGTGAAGAAAAAAATATCGAATGTAGACATGAATGTAGAGGTAAGGGGTTGTTCGGAAACACGTTTTAGAATTATTGACATTTTATCCCAGACAGCACACGGATATCTTAACGACATCCATAAGACGTCCTTAATGGATATTGAGGCCATCCGTTTTACATCCTTCGGACATTCTTTGAACGTACATGGGATATTGGTTTATGAAATTGGTGGACATGCTATATCCTTAAAATATGTCCTATGGACTTCCTACCCTAAGAGCACAGTTGACAGAAAGTCGACTAAATGTCGACTTCTAGAAGTTGACAAAAAGTCAACTAAATGTCGACTTCTTGAAGTTGAGAAAAAGTCACGACTAGGGCTGCGTTCGGAAAGCGCATATATCCTGTGTATTATCAGTGCTATTGCTCAATTTGCGTCATTTATTAGACGTAAAAGATTTCGTGCTTGGGCCGACAAGAAAAAGAGGATCGGCGTAGTTACTAATGCATCGGAAAACGAAACGTCTACCAAATTATTTATTGAGTTATCATAAATCGCAGATAACCCAAATAGCACTGGATGTTTCAAGGACGTCCATTTTAAGTCCAATTCAGGTCCGCATGTCCATGGACATAAAATGGACATTTCATTGGATGTCCATTATTGGAATTTAAACGGATGTTCTATTCAGAACGTCCTATGCTGGATATTTGATTTATGTCCACATTTGTATCTTACTTTTATATAATTTATCTTTATTATTTTTATTATATAATCTAAAAGAAATATTGTAAATTATATATATATGTATTATTTACAATATTTGTAATTAACATTAATTTATAAATAATAATAAATTATATTATTTTTAATTTTCAAAAGATTTATTTTAATTGTTCTACTTTTAGATATAATATGAAATAATATGAAATAATACGTATTATTTTTTTATTTATTATTAACATTTTAATTATTGGTATTTTTTTAAATGTTTGTTATAATATATTATTGTTTCTTTTTCGTTTTTTATCGTTTTGTTTTTTTATTTTTGTTTCTTTTTCTTTTTCGTTTTTTCGTTTTTTTTTGTTTCTTTTTCCGACCAAAAGACCCAGTGAACACAGTAATATAGTAGCAGTGTAACAGCAATGTAACCGAATATAACAGGTTACGTCACTCTGAAATTACACGTAACTTACATGTAAATTACAATTTCCAACTCAGCAATATAACATGTTATAATTACATGTTATCTAACCGTCACACAACAGTTACAAAGAAAAATAAAATAAAATAAAAATTTCATTTTTTTTAAATTATTTTTATCAACAGACCATACTAAATTTAGGATAAATTTTTATTAATTAATTAAATTTAAATTATGTTATTTTTTATTTTATTCTTACTTGCCGCTGCTAGGTTTGAACCCGGGACCTTAGGATGACGAACCTTGTACTCTGCCTGCTACGCCAATTTGACTCATCGATATGGGTACTTGTTATTGTCTACATATACCTATATGTTATAAACTCACGCAAACTATATTATTTTTTATAAAAGCAATTCAATTTTGCAAAACATATTAAAAATAAATAGCATTCATTTATATACTTATTAATTTCATTGTTAAATTTATCTTTTTCCATAACCTTAATAATTTGATAAAAATTGCGATCTATTTGGCATTAATCTTTGAAGCGTTCAAATGATTAATTAGATGATTAACTATATAGATTATAATTCTAAGAAAAATTGAATAGTATACATTTATTATTCTGTTTTTGTTCAGCACATGATGAATTTAGATTTTGTGCATTTTTTGTGCGCAGTAATTGTAGACAAACCGTTATTTTTGAAAACATTATCTTTATAATAATTTTTTTTATTATCAAATAGATCTGTCATTCAGGATGTTATAATGTTGTCTGATTTCTGAGTCAACTACGACGCATCGTTTCGTAATAACATTGATACGAACGTGTTATGTTACGATTATACAATTTTTGTTGAATAACTGTAACGCCAAAACGATGTATAACAGCTATATCACTTGCGTATAACAAATATTACGTAACAGGTTATTTCCATGTTATATCCCAAGGAGAACAGAAAAGTCAAAATAATGTAAATTTGACATTATATTGACCTAATTCCGTTATTTTTTGGTCATAATAAAAATCTCGAGATTTTAGATGACTTAAAAATGACTTTATGTTGACTCTTTATTTTATGGTATATATCTTTTTAATTTCTAAAAAAACATGATATTTTTCAGATGCATATTATTATAAAAATGTATAAAATTTGCGTTTTAAATTTGTTTTAATTAATTTTTTTAGTTTTATTTAAAATTGCAAGCAATAATTTGTTTACTTTTCTTATATAAATTATGATGATTTTTTTATTATAACCATGTTAACAATTTATATTTTTATTTTAACAATATTGATAATCTTTTGCAATTATTTTTACATTATTTTAAAAATATTAATAATTAATTTTATATATAATAAAATCAAAATTAAGTGTTATATTTTTATAAAATATAAAATAATTAAATATATGTCAAAAGTTTTACTTGATTCTTTTGCCTGTAATAAAATAATTTGCTGCAATTAAAAATAAAGGATGTAATTGAGACTACAATATTCAGCAGAAAAACTACTTATTTTGAAGCCGTGAATATTTAGCGCCAAACGCACACAGTACGGCGCCTCGCCGTGCTTTCAGTTGCCAATCGCTGTTTCGACGCTTTTCCATGCTTCTGCTGTCTTTTAAAGGTGCCTTTCACGCTGACGCTTGACGCTCATTTTCAGCGTCAAAAGACATCACGTGACTAAAAATAACGATACCCATTCGTCATTTGTAGTCACGTGATGTCTTTTGACGCTGAAAATGAGCGTCAAGCGTCAGCGTGAAAAGGCACCTTAAAAGAGATCGAAACGATGAGCGTGCACGAATTTGTTCACAACATTAATTACTAAAATAAGAATATTTGAATGCAGAAGAAAATGGGTGTTTACGATAATGGCTATCCGAGTAATTTTCTCTAGGACCGAAATATATAATAAGCACAACCATCTACTATCATCGTGACAACTCAATGCTGTCCGGTATAGCCAAATCATCACGAGCAAGTTGCGAGTTGCGAGTTCCGTGAGTTTGTAGCAGGTAACCTAAAAAGTACGACATAAATAATTTGATTATTACAATTAAAAATAATCTGTTTTTAATGTATGGTAAGATTATTAACTTTATTAAAATAGTAATTATATAACACAATCATGTATTTTTAAAGTATTGTCTAAAGTAATATTAAAAAGATTATTTTATTTACAAATATTTTATTTATTAATTTGTCTATCAAGTTTCTATATTATAACGTATATCTAACGCATATCTAACGTATATCTGTTTACAGTATATCTTAATTTACTATGCATTTGTATTACAAATTAAAAAAATTTATTGTAAACATTATTAGTTTCACATTAGTGAAATATTCATGCATAATATTTATACATAAAAATATATGATTTTTTAAAATAATGATAACACCATGCAACTTATCATTAACAGTTGTTACAAGAAAGAAAAATATTTATACTTAAATTTTTATTTTACTTGTAATCTAAAAAATATTAATAATGATTTATTTAGTAATTTTACATAATTTATCTCATTTGTTTCAAAGTGTTAACACCATCCGTTTAATAAAAGATGACTTTTCTAATATATATGTTAGTTAATAATAAATAATAACATTTATTGAGAATCAATGTTTAATTAAAATATTATATTAGGTTTTGAAATAATACCGTTATGATAGAAACTTGATAGACAAAATAAATATTTGTAAATAAAATAATCTCTGACATTACTTTAGACAATACTTTAAAAATACATGATTGTGTTACATATAATTACTATTTTAAAGTTAATAATCTTATCATACATTAAAAACAGATTATTTTTAATTGTAATAATCAAATTATTTATGTCGTACTTTTTAGGTTACCTGCTACAAACTCACGGAACTCGCAACTCGCAACTTGCTCGTGATGATTTGGCTATACCGGACAGCATTGAGTTGTCACGAATCATGATGATAGTAGATGGTTGTGCTTATCATATATTTCGGTCCTAGAGAAAATTACTCGGATAGCCATTATCGTAAACACCCATTGTGTACAGAGACTACAACCTTCAATTGGTCACACTTATTTCGTCTTATGCCATATCCACTTTAATGAGATCAGTGGAATAGGTGCATTTAGGATGCGTTCCACTTAAAGCTCGCAACGACCGTGGAATCATTTCATCCTTGTTGGTTATTAAACAAGGATAAGCAACGCTCATGAGCGTTGCGGGCGTTAAGTGGAACGCACCCTTAGTGCAAATGACAACAAAATGCCTGCGTTCGAAAATAGCTTTAGCTGGTGTTGGGAAAAAAGGTTAAGTTGGTAGTATTGAGAATTCCCAACGCTGTGTTCGTTTTCTCCCAACTGGAAGTAGTTGGAGATCGATCGAATAGGTGCATTTAGTGCAAATGACAACAAAATATCTTAACAAGCGATAACGTACGCATGTGTTTTATATAACTTATACCTACGATTGTTGAAATTTAGCAAATTCAAGGTAATCCTTTTCCTTTGTTTAATAACACTTAAATGTAAAATAGAGTAAATGTAAAATAACATTATTAATAAATAAAGAGCAAGAAATAAGAGGAACATTAAAATTCTCTTAATATCTTTTATTGTTATGTGTGGTTGTGACATCAAATTTAACAAAAATTACTTGAAATAAAATATTTTCTTAATGCAAATTCATAAATTATTACTTTTCGTAAATTAACTAATCGATATAAAAAATTACTGAATATATAAATAATTATTTAATATAATTCCAGGTAGCAAGCCTACGTCATTTTGACGTCCCAAAATGGTCATATCTGGTTATATGTCATCAAAATGACCATTTTTTTACATGACCTAAAATTGACGTCATAATGTGACGTCATTTTGTAGTCATATTTCAGTCATGATCTGACGATTATTTTCCCAGATAGCACGCATCCAAAATCGGTCATTAAGACGTATTTTAGACACGGTCTAAAGCAGTGTCTACAATGAGATTTAAGGCGTAAGGCATAAGCATATTATATAAGCATATTATATTTAACTTTAAGAGAACTTTTTTAAGAAAACATTTAGATATCTTGGAAATGATGTCAAAATGGTAACATTTATCAGAGACGTCTACTAAGAGCGGTCTTTGAGATATCTCATTGAAGAATTTCATTTAAGTTTCTTGAAAATGTTATCCTTTATTATTAAGGTTATGGAAAAAGATAAATTTAACAATGAAATTAATAAGTAAATAAATTAATGCTATTTATTTTTAATATGTTTTGCAAAATTTAATTGCTTTTATAAAAAATAATATAATTGCGTCAGTTTATAACATATAGGTATATGTAGACAATAACAAGTACCCATATTGATGAGTCAAATTGGCGTAGCAGCTAGAGTACAAGGTTCGTAATCCTAAGGTCCCGGGTTCAAATCTACTAGCGGCAAGTAAGAATAAAATAAAATAATATAATTTAAATTTAATTAATTAATAAAAATTTGTCCTAAATTTAGTATGTGCTGTTGATAAAAATAATTTAAAAAAAAAGTAATTTTTATTTTATTTTATTTTTCTTTAGTTGCAGTTTAAAGATATCCGATTTAAGAAATCTTTTAGATATCAGTTTCATGATATCTTTCTGTTCTCAAAAAACGACGCATTGGTTAACATTCTGACATTATGTTTTCTTTTAAAAGTCTCTTTATGTTATTATTTTCAGAAACAGGATATCTTTTAGAGATCTTTTTGACAACATATTGTTCACGTCATTCCATGACGTCAAAATACGGTACATTTCATGACGTCAGGAATTTGTGACATTCATTTTAACGTCATAAGGGCGTCATTTCGTGACGTCAAGAATAGTCAGTAAATGACCATTTTGAGACGTCAAAATGACGTGAGCTTGCTACCTGGGATGTATTTATAGGCTCTTTCTTTTTGTATTGTTGAACAAGAAACGAAAGTCAATAAAAAGAATATACAAATTTAATCAACATTAATTATTATTATTATGGAAAAGTTATTATTGAAGAATATTTTACTCGAAAACATGTTTGATTCTTCTAGTATAGTTTATCGTCTAATAACAGTGATGACGACGATGAAGAATTACAAAATATCTTGTTCAGCAACAACACGAGATGAAAGGAGAAACGTACCAAAAATAAAAAATTATTTGGAACACAATGGCTGCGTTCAGCAGAAAAAGCAGCTTGCAACTGTTGTAAAATTCTTCAACACGACTGGTTTATACGTTTAGATCTAACAGGACCTAAGAGCAAGAACCAATCGTGTTGAAGAATTTTACAACAGTTGCAAAGCTGCTTTTTCTACTGAACGCAACCATTGTAGCAATTAAGTTATAATATGCAGAATTATCGAACTATTATTCGCATACGGTTGTACCTTCTATTTTTGCTACTTATAGGGCACAGATGGCAACCATACATTATAATAAAAAATATTAATAAAATTTAATATTCCTTTCATTCTTTGCTTTTTATTTATTAATATAAATGTTAAACTTTATTTTGTATTTAAGTATTATTAAACAAAGAAAAAACGTTACCTTGAATTTACTAATGAATTTTGGTTATATAAAACATATGCATACGTTATCGCGCCTGACATAGTATTTCATTGCTATTTGCACCAAATGCACTCATTTGCTCGGTCTCCCCAACTACTCCCAGCTCCACCTCTGTGAAGTTAGCCAGCCAACTTCAGCTTTATCAATTTTCACCAATTGGTATTGTTTGGTGGTTGTTTGGTGGTCTTTGGTAGTCCAGTCCCATCGTTTGGTGGTTAGCCGTTCTCCTGTAATATCAAAAATAAAATTTTAAAATATCTCAAACGATACCAATTAGTGAAAATTAATAAAGCCGAAGTTGGGTGGCTAACTTCACAGAGGTCCCAGCTCCCAGCTGGGAAAAAACGAACGCAGCGTTGGAAATTCTCAATACTACCAACTTAACTTTTTTTCCCAGCACCAGCGAAAGCTATTTTCGAACGCACCCACGGTGTACACGTAAACAGAACGGTCAATCGGAACGGTCAAAAGGAAGAGACAAAGCTAACGGCACACAATAAGATTCTCTGCTGCTATCGTAACTTATGATTTCTGAAAATTTTTAGGATTCTTATCTGAGTAAAACATGCCGATAATCAACAAAAACCTAACCACTACTACGGCCATATTGCTTTTTTAGTTTACTTGTGCATGCAGATGGTGTTGGCGAAGCGAGTACAAATGAGTGAGTCCCAGCACAGTAATAAACGGACACAGCAAGCTGAGTGAAACGGACACAGTAACAAACGGACACAGTAATAAACAGACACAGTGCGAAACGGACACAGTAACAAACGGACACAAACCAAATGCGCACAGAGCGAAATGGACACAGTGCGAAACGGACACAGACCAAATGCGCACACTGCACATGCGCACGGACCAAATGCACACGGACCAAATGCACACACGGAAAGTCGCAAACCCATGTGATGCAGTGAATGCTTTGCACGCACACACACACACACGCACACACGCACACACACACACACACACACACACACACACACACACACACATATACGAGGTGCAAGGGGGGCCTTCGGCCCCCCTCCCGCACCCACCCCGTCCAAGTCGCTAACCTATGTGGACTTTACTCTGCTTGCAGTGTACATGGATTGCATTTGGTCCATGCGCACGAGCAGTGTGCGCATGTGCAGTGTGCGCATTTGGTCCGTGCGCATTTGGTCTGTGTCCGTTTCGCACTGTGTCCGTTTCGTTCTGTGCGCATTTGGTCTGTGTCCGTTTGTTACTGTGTCCATTTATTACTGTGTCCGTTTCACTCAGCCTGCTGTGTCCGTTTATTACTGTGCGCATCTGGGACGCTCCCGTACAAATAAGGATAGCATATGGATATGGACATACAAAGTAGTCCATAGCCGCATTCGCACCCTCAATCATTTGGATGAAAATCACTTAGATACTAATCTAACGTTGAAAAAAAGATTGTGGTTGGCTAACACCAACCAATACAAAATGATTTTGTGATTTTGCGCAATGTAACTGATTTTATTAAGTTATTTCAAATTATACGCAACTATACGTAACGACCCAGTAAACACATTTTATAGCGGCAATATAACATGGAAGTTACAAGTAATTTAACATTGTTATTCTTGTGATATGTAGGTGCTATATGACATGGAAATAACCTGTTACGTAATATTTGTTATGCGCAAGTGATATAGCTGTTATACATCGTTTTGGCGTTACAGTTATTCAACAAAAATTGTATAATCGTAACATAACACGTTCGTATCAATGTTATTACGGAACGATGCGTCGTAGTTGACTCAGAAATCAGACAACATTATAACATCCTGAATGATAGATCTATTTGATAATAAAAAAAATTATTATAAAGATAATGTTTTCAAAAATAACGGTTTGTCTACAATTACTGCGCACAAAAATGCACAAAATCAAAATTCATCACCCAGAGAACATTATGACGTCTTAAAGACGTCTAAAAGACGTCTTATATTTCTATAAGACGTCTTATAAAACTATCAGAAAGACGTCTTTTAGACGACTTTAAGACGTCTTATGACCCGATTTAAGACGTTTTTAAGACGTCTAAAAGACGTCTAATTTTTTTTATTTATGACGTTTTTGAGACGTCTTATATAAAAATTATTTTAGACATCCCTGGCGAAAAAATTTCTACAAAATTCTAAAAAACTACAAAAATTTACAAAAGTATTCCAATTCTGGCATTTTTTTGTAGTTTTTACAGAAAAATGCTAAATTTGAAACACACTTTTGTAAATTTTTGTAGTTTTTTAGAATTTTGTAGAAAATTTTTCCACCAAGGATTCCAAAAGCTAGGTTTATTATTTTTTATTTTTTATTATTTTAAACAAAATACTTTATATTTATATTTCATTATTTTTATTTTATTATTAAGATAAGTTTTTTTATAAATAAAAAATTTTATATTATATATTTCAATTTTATTTCATGTTTTCGTGATTGGAAATTACAGAATTTTACAAAGATACTGGATTCAGTCACATATTTTACAGCAACTTAAGCGCAACACTATTATCGTCCGGTTTATTAATTGTCAAAAACTGTTGTCAGAAATGTTGTCAGAAAGGTTAATTATTTCCAATAACAGCCTACACACGCGATACGTACGAGAGTTAAAAAGTTGTGTTGTATTAACGTATCCACACTCGGCTGCGTTACACAGCAAACCGGGACAAAACGTCCCAACACACACGCGATACGTGCAAGAGTTCAAAAATTGATACGGGATAAGCACGTCGATCGACTTGATCGCATCACACGGCAGATTTGGTTATGTGCGTCATTCGACGTCTTAAAAACGTCTTTCTCAGACGTCGTAAAGACGTCTAAATGGCGTCTCAAAGAATATGTCTTAAAAAGACGTATTTTAGACGTCTTAAGAGAGACGTCTAAAATAAGACGATTTTAAGACGTCATAAAGACGTCTTTTAATAAAGTCTCAAAGACGTCTCTTTTAAGACGTCTTAAAGATGTCTTTTAGACATGCGTGTTGTCTGGGCATGTGCTGAAAAAAACAAAAACAGAATAATAAATATATACTATTCAATTTTTTTTAGAATTACGATCTATATAGTTAATCATCTAATTAATCATTTGAACGCTTCAAAGATTAGTGCTAAATAGATCGCAATTTCCATCAATTTATTAAGGTTATGGAAAAAGATAAATTTAACAATGAAATTAATAAGTAAATAAATTAATGCTATTTATTTTTAATATGTTTTGCAAAATTTAATTGCTTTTATAAAAAATAATATAGTTGCGTCAGTTTATAACATATAAGTATATGTAGACAATAACAAGTACCCATATCGATGAGTCAAATTGGCGTAGAATGCCCTTACGGAAAAAACACTCTAATTTTGAGAGTTTACACTCAAAATTGAGTGTTAATACTCGATTTTGGGAGTTTACTCCCAAATTTAGGTGTATACGCTCAAATCTTGAGTATTAACACTAAAGATTGAGTGTTTATACTCGAACATTGAGTGTGTTCACCCAATGATTGAGTGTTCATACTAAAGTTTGTAACCGTGAATCTTGTATGCCTATTGGCTACGGATAGCCGCGGGATTCAGAGTCCGGGCGGCGGGCTCGAATAAGTGAGAAGACGGTGTGTGCGGTGTAATGCTATGTTTATTCAATAGTTCCTTATGCTACTATGTACAATGTCTTACGCTATTATTTACATGGATGTATTCTCGTCGTGCGAGGTATTCGTGTGTGTGGTGCTGGCGACAGTGTCGCGGCGGACGCTGGTGTGTCTGCGTGCGGCGCGGTGCCCTGATTGGCTGTGCGGTGTGCGTGCCGATCGGCCGGCGTGTAGTCGGTGATGGCGGCGGATCGCGGCGCTATGATTGGTCGCGGCGGTGCGACGTGCGGCGCGGCGATGTGGCCCTAAGGCCCGGCGCTAGCGGCGCGGCGGTGTACGGTGGCCAGCCTGGCTGGCGGCGCAGCGGTGTGTAAAGCGGTGCGGTTGGCGGCGCGGTTCGTTACCCGGTCTCAGCTGATCGGCGCATCAGCTGTTCGATCGCGCTGCCGTTGTCACCCCGCGTGGTGACAGTCGCGGCACCGGTTTCTCCTCAGTACGGAGTCCCCAGGACGGAGCGACGCGCGACCGCTCAGTGCGCGGCCGAGAGCTCGGATACGGAGCGTGGCGGTGTACGGCCCCTCAATACGCGGCCAGGAAGGCACTCACTGCGTGCCCGGGTAGGATCGCTAGGTTGGGTGACGGCGCTCAATATGCGCTCGAGGATGCCTGGCTCAATTCGCCAGGAGGAACGGTCTGCTCAATTCGCAGGCCGGGGAAGCTCTGACTCCGGTCTCGGGTGGAGGGCTTATATACCCTCCACTCGGTGGTGAGGGAAGACGAGAAGAGCGGAGGGAACCTGCGCGAGGTGGGGGTAACGGCCTTACCTCCGCTCTAGCGGCAGCGGAGGAACGACTCGTTACAAGTTTGGATTTAAATACTGAATATTTTAAAGTATACTCTCAACATTTGGATATAACACAATAAATGAGTGTATACTTCCAACATAAAATGTGAACACTGAAACGTTGGGAATGTACACTCAACATCTATCGGTTGAAGGTATACACTTTCCAGAAAACACAGAGATGAACAGAAATTCCTAAAGAAGTCATTTTAATGAATACTTGGAGAAGTAGAAAAATGAATACATAAAGAATTCTTGAGGAATTAGCCACAATGAGTTCACATTGAAGTATTCCTTAAGAGTTCATTGTAATGAATACCTCGCGATTTATAATTTGGAATATTTAGAGTATTCATATAGAAGTCATTTTAAAGAATACTTGGCGAAGTAGAAAAATGAATACATAATTCTTGAGGAATTACCCAGACAGCACATGGACGTTTATTGAACGTCCACTGGACGTCCGAGCTTGGACACCGGGACATCCATTGATTAACCAAATAAGATTCGACGGACGTCCAGTGGACGTCTTATGGACGCTCGTTGTTCACAACTTCAGACGTCCATTGGACATCCAAAAAAGGACTTGAAATGGACCTGAAAAGACATCAAATGGACATATTTTTTAGTGCTCTAGTATTCGTAATTATTGCTAAAATAAATGTTTAAAAAATATAAAGGAGAAGATTATGAGCAATAATAAATTTGAAATACAGAATCAAATTATATATTTATTATACGAAACAAAATACAACATAATAATAAATCAATATTATAAATGATTGTAATTACGAGATTTATGTATATATTATAATGTATATATATACATATTTATTTATTTATTAATAATACAGATCGATATTATAAATATATTTAAAGTTATATATAAATTATAGGCACCGATAAAATTTGAAAATATTACATATATAAATATATACATATATTTTGATGATACATACAAATTATTTAATAATTTCTATATATTTATAGAAATGATAAAAATTAAGGACGGACACGAGCGACGCCAGCAAACACAGAATATTGCAGCAACATTGCGGCAATTTTGTAATATTGCTGTAATATTGCTACAATGTTATAACATTGCTGCAATGTTGCTGCTATGTTCTATGTTTACTGGGACTCATTGTATAAGGGTCCGGAAAATATCGTGTGTATTGAGATAGTAATTAAGACTGTTTTAATAATTAAAAATCGACAATACAGGCCCAAGATCGAATATTCTATAGACGTCCAAATATTGGCCATTGATGAATGTCTGAAATCGGACATACGATGGACGTCCATTTCATGTCCATGGACGTGTGGACTCAAAATGGACACAAAATGAACGTCCATAGGATGTCCTGTGCTGTCTGGGTAACCACAATGAGTTCACATTGAAGTATTCCTTAAGAGTTCATTGCAATGAATACCTCGTGATTTATTATTTGGAATACTTTGAGTATTCATCAGAAATTACTCGAATGTATGGATAATCTCAATTACATTTTTATAATTATATATCGCTTAATAAATGCTAATTTATACTTTTATACACGAAATGCGTTATATATAATTAACAAAACAATATACTAACAAATATGTATGCATAAACAAGAAGTGTTTATGGATCATCACGGGGCGTTAGGATACGTACGGTCTTCGAAGTCAAGCAACGTTGGCGATGGTTAACACTTGGATGGGTGACCGTTTTTTTAGGTACAGAAATTAAACATGCTTTAACAGGTACGACTATGGCTTGGCTGAAACATGGTATAATCTTCTTTTTCTTACAAAATTAATCAGAATTTTTTATTTTTTAAATTTTTCTGAAAAACGTTCCAATATTATAAAAATCGGAACATTTATCAGAAATCTTGAAAATAAATTTTTTAATTTCGTTTGAGATATCTACTTGGAGAAGTCCTAATGAATACCTTAAGAAGTTCTGAGGAATTCCAACAAGTAATTCTATATGAATACTTTAAGAAGTTCTGAGGAATTCTAACAAATAATTCCATATGAATACTTTAAGAAGTCCTGAGGAATTTGAATCATGGTGCATGTAATTTCCTATGTTATTCTTAAAGTATTCTTCTATGAATTCCTCAGGAATTATTGTTCAGAAAGGAAGACTACTTTATAAATTCTTTAAGAAGACACTGTGTTATCTGGGTTAATATTGAGTGTGCACTCTCAAACATTGGATTAGAAAATGTTAAATAAAAACAAAAGCAAAAAAAGCAGGTTCAACCGAGATTAAAATTAATCTGCATTGGTAGAAATGGACATAAAACGAATATCTAAAATAAACATTTAACTAGAGTGCTCAGCTGGCTTTAAATATTAATTTGAGTATTACTTTCAACTTGGACGTTTGCCATCTAATTGAATATTAATTTCAGTGTTATTCTTAAATTTAGGATTAACATTGAAATTAACACTCAATTAGATCGCGAACATTCAAGTTGAGAGTAATAACACTCTAAATAAAAGTAAATTAAAGAGCGAACACTCAAGTTGAGTGTTTACTCCTTGTCCCAAATTATACTCAACTTGAGTATTTTTTTAAGTGTTATTTTTAGTGTTTTTTCCGTAAGGGATATGGATACATTTTATATATATTAGCTTATATATTTTTTTAACATAAAAATTTTTTACCGGTATTTCAGAATATCGTATATGTAATTGACACACACACACACACACACACACACACACACACACCGAAAATGCAAGGTCTGATATGTGATTGGAAGTTTAGTACTTACAACAAGTATAGCACGGCGACTCCTAACGCAAATGTTCTACTTTAATACTATAGTGGGGGAATATTGAAACTTATTATTGTGTTACATAGACAGGTGGACACGAGTGAAATTACAGTACGTTATTATTTGCGATCGTCCGTCGAAGCGACCGGTTCTCCTCGAGTACGATTAATGCAGCGATTTAATTAATATTATTTGCTCTATATCGATCAAATTTAGTGTCGTGTGTATATATATTAATGTTTCAATTTGTTCTATATATCTTCAAACTAAGGTAAGCTGATTTAGACTGTTTCAAAATTCACTGTCTACTAAAAATCTATAATTCAAGTTACGTATATTATTTTTAATACTGAGGGTAAATTTTGTAATACGGCCTTAGTTAATTACATCATGACAAATATAATCATCTTCATGTCAGAGCAAATTTGCTTTATTAATTGCTCGATATTGCATGTGAAAATGCATTGTGTCGTGAAAATCCTTGTAATTGGGAATATTAAAAAAAGGAATAATAAACATTGGTTACGTATTATCCTATGAATGTGCGCGCGCACGCACGCGCGCGCGCACACACACACACACACACACACACACACACACACACACACACACACACACACACACACACACACGCACACACACAGAGCAGTTAATGAAAGATAATTGTCTATCCATTAAAGAACAAGATGTCGATAAAACTGTAAGATCAAATATGTCTATTTGCACAACATATAGGTTTTTTAACAGGATGTAAATTAAAGTTATATAAAGTAAAACATACATATATATACTTTATTCTGTAAATGTTCTAAATCTGGGAATAAAGTTTCTCTATTTAAAAAAGTTCGAATTATTGAAATAATTGCAGAAAATATGTCACGTAATAGATAAAGTATTGGTTTGTTTGTGTTGTTTGAAATTTTTAAAAATTTTTGGACCTAAAATGAAATAAAAGTTATAGGGGATGTTTGGATACTTTATACTGGGTAGTATTAAATTGGTTAGCAATGAATAGTTATCTTAAGTATTCATTGCTAGCCAATTTATTAAAAGTACTGCTGTTAGTACTTTAATACTCAAAATAAGTAATAATTACTGGTCAATTTAATATTGCTCTGTAATATTTAATATTACAGTTTTATAAGGTTAGCTGATTTTTCATAACGTACTATATATAGTTTTCATAACATTTTATAGCAGCATTAAAACTGTAAGTATGAGAGCAATAACAAACATTATTGTTACTTTTGCCTGGTGCATTATTTCTAGTTTAATGTAATTATTGGTATTTACTGTCGTTATTATTGACGATGTTAAACAATTTTATTTAATTCATAAGAAAACCGCATAAACATCGGATGAATGACTTTCAGAAAAAATGTTTTAATTTTATGATTGTGTAAATCTATATGATTATCATGATGGTATATAATGATTACTTTTGTTTAAAAAAGCTTATAATCGCAATATAAATGAAAATCTGAACAGAATTAAAGTCTTCACTAATTTTTCGCGCGCGCGCACGAATAGAATATATTAAAAACAAATAGTAAGTAATGAAATAAATATCGTTTAAGAAAAACTAAAAAAGATTTCTCAAATTCTTCTGGCAGAAGTAAATAGATGTACATATATATATGTTTCAAAAAGACGGTAAAGGTTTTAATAACTACAATATAAAGCAGTTATATTAGAATAGGACACTTCTGGGTGCAATCTATAGTTCCGATTGATCATCTAGAAGATCCGATTGATCATCTAGAAGTAGATTGAGTAGAGTAACACGAGTACGATTCTTGATGTGAAGTCTGTAAGAGACGGTTTGTAAATATTTGGTCTCTTGACTTGAACTCCTTTGATTTCAAGGCGAATACATTTGATGTATGAGTAACAAGAGTAAAAGGAAAAACCTTGTACCTCAGTGTGTGATTTTATATGATCATTAGCCGTAAGTTCTCGGATTTTAATTAAAAATGTAGGTATTATCTAGTAATCGCAGGTGTACTGACTCTTAAAATTTATATCATTCGAAATTGGAAACATTTGATTCTTTTACGGTATGAAGAAACGGTAAGAATGCGGTGGACTGGAAACAGATTTTTTTTACTATTATATCAATACTTATACGGCTCTAATACCTGCTTGTCTAGCTGTTAATACATGCTACGTGTTTTACAACGTAGAAATTAAGAGCATTTATTCTCAATAAACATTTACCATCTTTTACCAGTCATTTTCACAATCTGAAACCTGATAATGACTAGATCATATAACGACTAAGATTACATTTTGCAACATTCGTGCTGCAGATTATTAAAAGATAAGATCCTTTTCACGTGACGCGGAAATTAAGGACGTCCGCGTCGTGTCGCATCGTATAATATTAGTTCAAGTCGTTATATGTGTACATCGATATACACGTGTACATCAGTCGAATAATGTTCATTGTTTATGCATATATAATTTTTATGCATATCGCTAGTATATAGTAGTTCCAAACTAACCGCGGCGCATAATTGGAGTACCTTACAATTAGTTCAATCGTCGCTACGTTACGCAGCACGCAGTTATAGCACACGTATGTCTCTTACGTACATGTAATGTTAATAATTGAATCTCATGTTAATATGTAGCATACAGAGTTTTACAATTGAGTAAAGATTGAGAATGAAAGGAAGGTACGGGAAAATAAGTGAACGGAGATCGAGAAAGTGACACCAAGGTCGAGTCGCACAATCACTGCACCGCACAATATCGTACAGCAATGTTCGATTGATGATGGACAGAATTCGTGCAGTTTTGCTATTTTATACATATAAGAATTAACATCTTTAAATTAAATTATTATCTCAATAAATGTATTACTTGCATTGCTCCTGCTTTAAACTTTTATAACTAAATTGACGTACGGACTATTTCAAAAACTGATCGAAAATGTCATATGTATTTATAGTAAGACATGAATTAAGACTCTCGATCGAATAAACTCTCGAAACAAGTTTCGAGTCGTCTTGACGGAAATATTAACAACGAGAAACATACAGGAACATACATTTTTTCCGCCAACTCGCTATTATCTATAGCTATTATCTTGATTCTTATTCTTGTAGTCGCGATTTAGAACAGTTACACAATTGCCGTGAGCATGTTTTTGCAATATTTTACAATTCCTGTTAGGAATTAAGGATATATCGGGTATACAATCTCAACAAAAAGTAACATATATTGAGAACAGAAGAATATGTAAATATACAGGGTGTTAATAAACCTTCGCATAATATTTATACCATCGTGTTGCCCACGAAAATCGAAGACGAAAAGCTCTCCACATTTTTTCGATTCCATGCGTACAGTTCTTATAATTATTGTCGGAAAATAGTGAAATATTGCCAATGTACGCACGGCTATAACGGAAACACGAGCGTGGTACGAAACAAGACGATCGTCGTCGCTCGCCGCGAGGCGAGGAAAGCGCAAACAAAATTCATTGCTATTCGTAACGTTGTTCGTAGCGATAAGCGATGGGGACTAAGGATGGTCAACGATAGCTCGTAACTAAAACTTTTTCACATAAATTTTTAAACTGTACTACATAAATTGCGAAGCTAAAAAAATTAAAAGTTGATTAAAAACATTAAGAGAATCATTTTATAGTATTTTTATTGATATACTTGAATTTTAAATCATGAAAGAGAATAATTCGTTGGAAATCCACTACAGTTTATGTTCTTTCGTAATTTTGCAAGCTTATCAGAACTGTATGTAAAATTAATATATTTTGTTATTATCCTTATACTAGCAGGTCACTTTACAGCTTTCGGAAGATGCGCCATAGTATTTTCAATGAACTACAGTTTTAAATTAATAAAACCGAATAATTCATTAAAAGTCTGCCGCTTCCGATTTTTTCTCGCAATTTTCCAACTTTATTGATTAAATATGTAAGGTTAATATTTTTGGCCACATATTTTATACTTGTAGACCATTTAACAACAAAGAATATGTCATATTAATTTCATTAATATACTTGAATTTTAAAGAAATAAAAGCGAATAAGTCATGAACAATTAATTGTTTCCTATTCGTTTTGGAAATTTTGCACGTTGGAATAAAGTCTACAAATTGTGAAGTTTGCTGTTCGTGAAAATGTGTGTCTACTTACATTTTATAAATAAATAAAATATATTAATTTTACATACAGTTCTGATAAGCTTGCAAAATTACGAAAGAGCATAAGCTGTAGTGGATTTCCAACAAATTATTCTCTTTCATTGATTTAAAATTCAAGTATATCAATGAAAATACTAATGAAATGATTCTCTTAATGTTTTTAATCAACTTTTAATTTTTTAGCTTCCCAATTTATGTAGTACAGTTTAAAAATTTATGTGAAACATTTTAGTTATGAGCTATCGTCGACCATCCTTAGTTCCCATCGCTTATTACTACGAATAACATTGCAATGAATAGCAATGAATTTTATTTGCGCTGTCCTCGCCTCGCGGCGAGCGACGACGATCATCTTGTTTCCCACCGCGCTCGTGTTTCCGTTATAGCCGTGCGTATATTGGCAATATTTCACTATTTTCCGACAATAATTATAAGAACTGTACGCATGGAATCGAAAACATTTAAAGAGCTTTTCGTCTTGGATTTTCGTGGGCAACACGATGGTATAAATATTATGCGAAGGTTTATTAACACCCTGTATATGTGGCACTTTTAATATATATTGAATAATGATTAAGATCATTTGGCTATTGGCTTTAGCATAAAATTAGATAAATGAAATGTTTTTGATAATATATTCTTTATGCACATTCCTAGTTTTGCTATTAAAAAATGTCGGATATGATTGTACATTAAATCCAAGAAATTAAAAAATAAACAAAATTCAAAAATTATGAAAGAATAATGATTATGATATAAAAAGTAAGAAAAATCGATTAAAGATATAGCCTATACATAAATTTTACATCTCAGTAAGATACATAATTTAAAAAGTTGATTACTTGAAAATTACATGAAATGTATTACACAAAGGTTACGTTCCGAAACTTATTGCCAGTATTGAAAATCTACATCTATAAGTATATATGTAACGTAAACTGTAGATTTTCAGTACTGGTACAGTAACAGTAGATTTCAATGTATAACGGAAAACTGTCTTCTTATATCATATAAGCAACAAGACTTTTTTTCAATTAACCACTTCTGCTTAAGAGGATGCTAGACTGCTTGTCAAACTTGATCGGGATCGATCAATGTAGAGTCATTCGTGCATATTATTAATGAGATTTCGTATATATTTCTTTTAAAGATTTGGAAATTTTTTTCTAGAATTAAAGTTCACATATTAATATCAATCTGTGAATTGGATTTTATATCGAGAATAAAAAACATTTTTTCTTATTACTCTACTTATCGACTTCTTCCGAATCTGCACTCACACATACATATGAAATTTTCAGATAAATTATTCTTTTATATCAATAGCTTCTAGCTCATTTCTGAAAGCACATTATTATTCTTTCCTGTAATCACAACGGTTCATAACAGATATTTTATACGTATAGAGTCTTAAAAACTTAATGCTGCAGATTAACATCACGAGACGACTGCACAAAAATATAATTTTCTAATTTTTTTCGTTTTTTCCCTCTTAAAGAAATGCTGGACTGCCTCTCAAACTCTTTATTGAGGTTGATAATATAGAATCCTTCGTGCACATTATTAGTGAGATTTCGTATGTATTTCTTTTATAGATTTGGAAATTCTTTTCCAGAATTAAAGTTCATATTAATATTAATTATATAAAGTGGATTTTACACCGAGAATCCCAGATAACAAAAAATATTTATAAAATGTTTATAAGAAGGAAAAATATTTATAAAATGTTTATAAGAAGGAAAAATATTTATAATAAATATTTTATACATATTTTTACATCCGAGTTTGTCAGGTATAAAAAAAATTATGATACATCCCTGGTGGAAAAATTTCTCATATTTTTTCAGAAATTTTTTCAGAATTTTTTATCTTCTATATTTCTGAAAAATTCTGAAAAATTTTGAAAAATTTTAAAAAAATATTAAAAATTTTTTTAATTTTTTCAGAAATGACTGAATAGAAATTCTCAGAATATTTCAACATCTTTTTATATGACAATTTCTGAGAAATATAACAAATTTTTCAAATTTTTTCAGAAATGACTAAATGGGAATTCTCAGAATATTTCAATATTTTTATATATGATAATTTCTGAAAAATATAAAAAATTTTTCAAATTTTTTCAGAAATTATTGAATGAGAATTCTCAAAATATTGCAGTATTTTGTGGAAAAAAATTTCTGAATAATACTAAGAATTTTTTAGATTTTTTTAGAAATGATGGAATGAAAATTTTCAAATTATTTCAATCTCTGTATATATAAAAATTTCTGAGAAATTAAAAAAATTTTTCCGATTTTTTCAAAAATAATTAGATGAGAATTCTCATAATATTGTAGTATTGCTACAAATGAAAATTTCTGAATAATAATAAGATTTTTTTTAGAAATAACCAAATAAGAAATCTCAGAATATTTCAAAATCTGTGTATATGAAAATTTTTGAGAAATATCCTAGGTAGCAAAGATAAGTCATTTTGACGTCAAATTTTGGTCATATTTGTATGAATGATCCTATGATCAAAATGCGACCATGACATTTAAATGATGGCATATTGACATTATTTAATGACGTCTTTATGACATAATATTTTGGTCCTATTTCTCGCCGTCATTTCGTGACGTTATTATGACGTATTAATTCAATCCTGCTTCTCGGTTAGCAAATATATTAATTTGAATTTTATGCGTTTATTTTTTGTTAATTTGTATGAACATAATCCAACATATAAACATATAAACAAACATAAAAAAACTATTAATTCTAAAGACTATATCATAATCATCAATCTCTATAATATTTAGAATTATCCTTGATAGCACACAATATTTATAATAAATATTTGTAAATATTTTTTAATATTTTTTAATATTTATTTTTAAAAAATGTTATATAAATATTTTATACATATTTTATACATAGTACTGCGACGTGCTTTTCCTCGGGAACCGCCAGGTCCAAGGGGGCTACGCCCAATTAAACGGTAACCTGTATAGATAGTAACGAGTAACGTTTTCTCAACTAAAATCGGTAGCTTATGAAAACGGTATCCCCCAAGTGGAACTTGAAAAGTTTCCCCAATGACATCGGTAACTCGCAAAACGTATCTTCAATATATCGCTCGAGAATGCTCTCTATACGATATCGGTAACTTGCGTAAACGGTATCTTCACAATACTCTATATTTTGGGCGCCGATGCGAATTCTCGCGCGATAATTAGCGATAACCAAAGAGAGAAAGCGTTATTAATGCCGGTAGCTCTTTTATTCGAAGCGGTAGAGGGGCGTGATTCTTAAATAGGTGGGACGTGTGGAGATGTCGGATCGAGGCAGGTCGCAGAAAAGATTCGGTACTCAATTTTTAAATAAATAAAGAATTAAATTATATTTCTTACGTGATTAGAGAATATCCAGACAGCACACGGATATCCTAACGACATCCATAAGATGTCCTTAACGGATATTGAGGATATCCACAGGACATCCGTTTTACGTCCTTTGGACATTCTATGGATGTCCATGGGATATTGATTTATGAAACTGGTAGACATGCTATGTGGGAATCGAATCGAATTAGACCAGAGGCGTTGAAAATTAAAAAGTGTATATTATAATAAAGAAGTGAACGTAATACAATGTCTCGCACGCAGCGTCTCTCACGCAGTGTCTCGTACGCCGTCGTAGCGCTGCCCCCTTACCGCCGGCTAAAGACACTAAGCGCTCGTCACGCCATCCCTACACTTGGCCATCCCTGTATTTCCTTCGGTCTCCGAAGGAAGCTTATAAGCTTTCATGTAGTCGGCGGCTCCCTTGGTTATTAGTGGTCCTTCACCCGTTCCGATCTTTACGACTTCATACCTGTCATTACCTTTCACTTGCGAAATCTTATACGGACCTAAGTAAGGTGTTTTAATTTTAAGGCTTGGCTTAAATTGAGTCCTACGAATGGCGACCATATCGCCTTCCTTGTAGACGGACGCTTTCTTACGACGTTTATTATACGAACGCTGATTTTCCGCTTAGATCCTTAAAATGTTTTGCTTAGCGACATTTCTTAAAGTATCGCGTTCCTGATTGAATAATTGCATGTATACTTGTTCTAACATAGTCAGTAAATGGATATCTTTTTGCTGTTTCATTTTAACGCCGAACAACGCTTCAAACGGGCTCATACCTATGCTTCTCTGATACCTACTATTAATGCACATTTGCAACTTAGGTACATGTCGATACCATCGATCGGGATTATCTAGCGATAACTTAGTCAAAACCGGAATAATGAGCCTATTTATCCGTTCTACCTGCCCATTGCCGCGAGGCACGCCGGTTGTGATCTTAATGTGCTCTATGTTTTCCGCTGAACAGTAATCAGTAAACTGCGAAGAGGTGAACGCCGAACCCCTATTTGTAACGAAACGCTGAGGGTTGCCAAAAACCTGCTGCATTGCCGTCAACTTCTCTACTACTTCCTTTCTATTAGTGGTCTTAGTCGGGTAGACCCAAACAAATTTTGAGAAACCGTCTACTATTACCAGCACGTATTTATACAACTTAGCCGTGCTCGGCATAATGCCCAAATGGTCTATATGGTACGTACTTAAGGGAGCATCTCCCTTGGGAATTGACTTCAACAGACCCTCTTGCTTGCCCTTCTTTTTTTCGGCTAAAATACAAGGCACACAACAGGCTACATATCGTTCGAGTTTTTCTTTTAATTTCGGGATAAAGTATTCCCCCTGTATGGACTCCATCATTTTCTTAATTCCGAAGTGTCCATTCTCATGCGCCTTCCGTATCGCGTCCTGATGCATGCTAGACGGCAATACCACAACGTTTTCGGCACCCACTCTTTTCATGAGCAATCCGTTCTCTAACGCATAATCTTCTCATAAGGTTCTCTAATAAGCAATTGTTTAATCGCTCGTAATCGCTCTTCTTTGTCTTGTTCAGTTTTTATTAACATTAGGACCGTGTCCTCTATCAACATTACGGGGGATCTACTCAAAGCGTCGACATGTTTCATTCGATCACCCGAGCAGTGCTCGATTTCATAATCGAACTCCTCTAACATCAAAGCCCAGCGGGCTACCTTAGGCGGCAGATTTTCCTTAGACAAAGTACGCTGAAACGCTTGACAATCGGTTACAATTTTGAATCTAATACCTAAAAGATATACTCGGAACTTTTTGACGGCTTTAACAATCGCTAATATTTCCAACTCATAAGAACACTATTTCTTTTCGGCGTCAGTCGTTTTGTTACTTAGATAGTAAACGGGGTGAAAGTGTCTTTCATCGGCCTTCCTCTGAAGGAGTGCGGCTCCGTACCCCTGCTTGCTTGCATCGGTATGCAATTCGGTGATAGCTTCTGGGTCATAGATCCGAAGAACCGGATTTCCTGACAAGACATCTTTTAAACGCGTAAAAGCCAATTGCTGCGACTGTCCGAAATAGAAATGTTGTCCTTCTTTTAGCTCATACAAAGGGTAAGCTATTTTAGCGTAGTCCTTGATAAATTTTCTAAAATACCCTGTGAGTCCTAAGAAACTCTGCAGTTGCTTGAAGGTATCAGGTCGTGGGAAGCGCCTTGAACCGCCTTAATTTTCGCTGGAGATGGTTTAACGCATCCTTCCTCTATGATATGGCCTAAGAATTCAACGCGCTTCTGCAAGAATTTGCACTTCCTCCAATTAATGTCAAGGCCACTGTTAGCCGCGACTGCTATAGTCTCTGTTAGTCTGGAAAATGCGTCCTCCTCATTAAAACCTGGTACTATCAAGTCGTCCATATAAGTAAACACTATCGATCTTTGAATAAGATCTTGAAACACCTCGCTTATAAATCTTAGAAAGCGGGCTATTACAAAGTCCAAACGGCGTTTTAGTAAACTCATACTGACCGACCGGGGTCACGAAAGCTGTATATTTCTGACTTTCTTTGTGAACTGGCACATAGAAAAATCCATTCTTTAAATCCAGGACTGAAAAGACTCGAAAATTTACTAACGCGTCTATTTTATCATCTATTAACGGCATTGGATATTTGTCTCGACTTATTTTTTTGTTAAGGGATCGATAATCTATACATACACGACTGGAGCCATCTTTTTTACGTACAATAACAACAGGACTAGCATACTCACTTCGACTAGGCTTAATGATACCTGACCGTAACCATTCGCATATTTGGTCATCTAATACTTTCTTTTCCTTAGGCGCCAGTCTAGGGGTCGGTGGTTGACTGGAGTTTCGTCTTTTAATATAATCTTGGTCTCGATCAGAGTTTCGACATCCTTCTTCGGCTGATACTCCGCAATCATAATCTCGATTTTATTTTTGTAACGTTCGGGCGCTTCTATTTCGTTGACGATAGTACAAGGCAATACCGTCAATTGCTTGAATCCCTCGTCTTCAGCGTATCCTTCCTTCGCACAGGTCGGCTCTTCCGTTCTCGCAACAGTTTCTTTTTCAGCTGGTAGTCGTTTAACTCTGATTTGTCCTCTTCTTATGGTAACCTCTACGTCCGACAGGAAATCATGTCCCAGTATTAATTTGGATGTCATGGCATTTGTTGGAACTACGAATGCTTCTATGACGTAATCGTCGTCTCCAATGGATAACTTTAATCTGAATGTGCCACTCGGCCTTGTAGCGACATTCCCTAGTCCGGTAAAAATTCGTGTCGTCTGATTTAGCTCGGGTTCACCAATATTTTGATACAGATCGTCTTGTATTAGACTGACGTCACTTCCCGTGTCGAGCAAAGCGCGACAGTTTAGTCCTGCAATATTGACCAGAATAAATTTATTATCTATGCTGTTTATGCAACTTACGGTAGCTGGTGCCGTTTCGGATGATGCAGTGACCTTGGTGTCACATTTTGAAGCCACGTGACCGAAATTGTTGCATCTAAAACATTTTGGTCCTTTGTCGGCATTCGTACAACTTTTGACGTCGTGTTCGGTCGATCCGCAATTAAAACAATGCTTTTTGTCCGGTTTGCCTTGATTTGGCTGATTCTCCCTTAATATTCTTTACGCTGTTCTTGGGGCTGTCTTTTTTTTGTAGACATCTTCTTCCGTTGAATTCTTTCCTTGAGGCGGTCATACACTTTCAGCTTCTTCTTTAATTCGCGTATTGTGCATGCCTCATACAACGAGACCTTGTTGTTTTCTTCGTCTGGTAAGCCTTCTATTATGTACTGCACTAAGGCATTCTCCTCGATATATCCTTGGTCGACTATCTCCTGCATTGCGTAAATATACTGCCTGCTACTTTCGCCGGGCTGGCGTCGGCGTTTGAATAATTAGCTATGTATCGATGCACTGTTTATTTTAACCTTAAATTCCTTCTTCAGTTTACGTTTGAGAGCCTTTCACGACGTAATGTCTTTCTCGAATGATATAAAACGTTTCGCGGATCCTTTTAACATACGCTTGCCATATATAAGTCTCTGTAATTCGTTCCATTGAAGCAAGTCACTCGTATCTTCAAATTCCGCGATCCATTTTTCGACCGGCAGCTTGTCATCGCCCGTAAAGTACGTTAGACTGCCTTCTACATCTTTGATGGTGAACTCACTACGCCTACTTTCGCGCCTTCCGCGCCCCCTATGGGCTAGGTTACCTTCTCGCTCGTCGGAAGTATCGGTATCGCCATCTTTCTTGCGATGTTCTCTCTTAGCCCCCGATCGTTTTTTGTACCTTGTTTCGGTGCGCTGTCTTCTTCCGCTCGTTGCCCCATACTCTTCCTGCTTTATTCGCTGATTCTGCTTTACGGATCTGGCTTGCGTCCTTTTCTCGACCACGGTGTCTTCGTCGCTCGTTACGTCGTCCTTGTTCGCCGTACCTTCGTCGTCAGTTACTTCTTCGTCCTCTGTCGTAGCGTCCTCGTCAAGCGCGGCCGTTCCTCCATCGCGAAGTTCTCGTGCCATGGCGCGTCGCAACCTCGTTTGCAATTCCGTCTTGTTGCCGATGGTCGATGCATTTAATTTCTTTAGGGCGTCTTTGAGCTCGACTATTTTCATTTTGTCGATGTCTTGGTCGTTGTAACTTCTGATTTTCTGTGGATCGTCTACTGATTTCTGCTTACCTCCTTTTTTCGACTTGTCTTAATCTTCGACGTCCGTGCCTGCGTCTTCGTTTCGGTTACTGACCGGTGGATCGTCCTTGGTCATCTTACAACTTTTCGTTCATTGTTCTACAACTTAAGCGATTGAGGTTAGGAACGTATCGCGTCGTCGGATCGTTCACGAGGTCAGCTCGAAACTGTGTGGCTATCCACTGATTGCAGTGTTCGACTGGCACTGACTCGACTTAACAACTGTTTTTACTGTTCGAGGCTGATCTCTTTTCACGCCACGACGCGATTCTCCGTCCGATTCTCGTTAGTCTGGTTCTCGATGCAGATCCCTCGGTGTTCCTTCGAATAGGTGGATCCCGGACGAGCCCCCAAGTTTTGTGAGAATCGAATCGAATTAGACCAGAGGCGTTGAGAATTAAAAAGTGTATATTATAATAAAGAAGTGAACGTAATACAATGTCTCGCACGCAGCGTCTCTCACGCAGTGTCTCGTACGCCGTCGTAGCGCTGCCTCCTTACCGCCGGCTAAAGACACTAAGCGTTCGTCACGTCATCCCTACATGCTATATCCGTAAAATATGTCCGATGGACGTTCTATGAACGTCCTATGGACGTGATAAAAAGCGGCATTCAAAATTAAATTTTACATTAAATAAAAAGATAAAAATAGAATAAAATATATAAATATAAATATTTATTTAACAAATGATATTATTCTTTCGATAGATTATACATTAAACAATTTTAATTAAATAAGTATCATACGTATAATATTAATTAAGCAATCAGCTTAAAGTATTTTGTAATTATCACACACATATATATAGTCCCAGACAGCGCACGGATATCCTAACGACATCCATAAGATGTCCTTAACGGACATTGAGGATATCCACAAGACATCCGTTTTACGTCCTTTGGACATTTTATAGACGTCCATGGGATATTGGTTTATGAAACTGGTGGACATGCTATATCCGTAAAATATGTTCGATAGACGTTCTATGGATGTCCTATGGACGTTCTATGGACGTGATAAAAAGCGGCATTCAAAATTAAATTTTACATTAAGTAAAAGGGTAAAAATAGAATAAAATATATAAATATAAATATTTATTTAACAAATTATATTATTCTTTCGATTATACATTATGCTAGCACCACACTATGCGCGTGTTCGTGATTTGTAATTCATAATTCGCGATTTATCTGACCACTCGACCAGCGAATCAATGCGAATGACAAATCGCGCATGAATCAACGAATTTTTTCTCCACACTATTCATGAACGTCAGATAAATCGCGAATTACGAATTACGAATCGTACGAATCGCGAATACGCGCATAGTGTGGCGCTAGCATTAAACAATTTTAATTAAATAAGTATCATACGTATAATATTAATTAAACAATCAGCTTAAAGTATTTTGTAACTGTCACACACATATATATAGTGTGTATCCATTGTTTAACGACTACCGTGGAACAAATATTCTTTATATTGCAGACAATGACTACAGCATGCAAGTGATCTCGTCTAGGCAACAAATGATTGTGACTCGTCAACTATAACAAAAATTAAATTTTATGTTTATACACACACATACACACATATATATACATAAATACATATATACATAGGCTACAAAGTAGACTGTATAAAAACTTATTGTGTGTCATTGGCTTTGCCTCTACTTGGTTGATCAATTCGCTAATATATTTCATCACAAACTCGCCTTTAACGAAAATGATGGTGCTCGATCGACGCTCGCTTGCTCGTAGGCTCTGATTGTTCCGTTGCTGCAATCTCTAATCTCGTTGCTGTTCTTTATCGAGACCGTCTATTACCATCTGTAATTATACGTCTAGAATTCGTCGCTGCTACCGTGTACACGTAACCGTTCTGTTTACGTACGTAGGTCAGAGCCTACGAGCAAGCGAGCATCGGCCGAACATCATCATCATTCTCGTTATAAGAGAATTTGTAGTGGAATATATTAGCGAATTGATCAATCAGGCAGAGGCAAAGCTAACGGCACACAATAAGATTCTTTGGACAAGAAATGGACATAAAACGGATATTCATAGGATATCTTGTGCTGTCTGGGATATTATTAAAATATAGACTAAATATTTTATACAATATTTATGGTAAATAAGAAATAAAGATTTGTATAAGTAATATTTTGTAAATATTTATAAATATTTCATAAACATTTTTATAATATTTATGATAAATCTTTATGATCTGATAAATCTAAGATCACAAAAATATTCATAAAATATTTGGATAAATATTTATAAAATATGCAAATAAATATTATAAATATTTTGTAAATATTTTATAAATATTGTGTGCTGTCTGAGATATAATTTAGCTTTATCAAAAGAACATAACAAAAACATATTTTTATAAGTTATTCCACGTGTTATTTTGCATATGTAAAAATCAGTAAAAAAACTGTAGATTTATATTTATTTATAAATATTATTTAACTATACGTTTCATGTTTCTGACATTTGTTAGGTTGATCTATAACAAATATGTATTCATGATTATCAAGTGTTCATGGGTCATCGCGAAGTGCTAGGTTGCGTACGATCTTCAAAGTCAAGCAATATCGACGGCGGTTCAGAGTTGGATGGGTGACCGCAGAAGTTAGGCAATGCCAGATGTGACTATGGTGTAGTGGAGATAACGATGCTTGTTGAGAAACAACGTAAATTTATATATTTTTAAAAATTATAATTATGTTATAATGTATCATCATGATACATGAAATGTATCAATTCTCAGAATTTTTTTTTAAATTTAGAAATATTCAAAAATTCTCTGATTAATCAGAATTTTTCATTTTTCATCTAAGTTTTTTTGAGAAACGTTCCAATTCTTATAAAAAATCGGAAACATTATCAGAAATTCTGAGAAAAATCTAAAAAATTCTGAAAAATTTTTTCACCAAGGATATTTATAAAAATATTTAAAATAAATGTTTATACTATTATTATCAAAGAATATAAAAAATATTTCGTGTTCACATACCATAAATATTTTTTAGTATATTTTAAAAATATATTCTATATATTGTTGATAATATTTTTTGTATCATTTCTAAATGGTTTATAAAAAATAATTATATATAATCTTTAAGAAATATTTTTGAAAATCAATTTGTAAAATATTTATAAATATTTATGATAATATTCTGTGCTATCCGGGATAGCACAGATAAACAAAATGTTTTTCAGAGTGCTTTTTTTCTAACCTATACTCGATTTCGCACACACACATGCGAGGGTAATCCCAGAAGTACTCGATCTGACGTATAGATGGCGGTTGCTGTTTAAAAAAAATTACTATGGTAGAAAGTAAAGGTAAAAAAAAGCGCCAAATGTTTGGTTTTTCTTTTAAACAAAAAGATTATTGAATGGTTCAACCTAAGTAATATAAGGAAAAAAATCACAAATTCAAGATAAAACTTTTAATCAAATTCAACCTAAGTGGTATATACTTTTGGATGGTTCAACCTAAGTATTATATACCCAGATAGCCAAATAAAGGCAACGTGTTGTCATTTTGCTGTCACTTATTCCCTATTAATTTTATCAAACTAAAGCCAAGGTGTTTCCTCAAACTGTCTGTTGTTCTGACATCATATAAAATTTTACATTAGAATTCAACAAACTGACGGTAAGTTGTCAACATGCATGCACAATTGCTGTCAATGTGACAAGTTTATTATTTCTCAATGCATGCCCTTATAGTTTTATAAACTCATGAAGGTTATTTGCTCTCCTGATGTTAACTTCGTTCCACGTTAAATTACAATGACAGCAAATTGTGGGCAAGTTCAAAACATACACACAGTGCATTAATTTGCCCGATATGCTTAATCTCGCTTGGCTATCTGGGTACTATTAAGTGTGTCAAATTTAACCTAAGTAATATATATATACAAAATAATTTTAATTTGGCACTACTGTATGAAATTTTAATAAAATAATCTTTTCCCCTAAAAAGAACAAAAAATGTATTTTCTCTACAAAAATTAATGATATAAAGGAAATGCGCCAATTATAAAAATAGATGTTCATACGAACTAGAACATCTACTTCTACAAATAATTATTTGTACAAATATTACAAATAAATATTTAACTACAAAAACTTGGCGCCGCTAAACCGAATAATTTGATTTAATACAAAATCACTTTCTTACAATCTAACTTACATACTAAAATAATAATTACTTAATTACAAATAATAATTACTAAAATTAAAATGTTTCTACAATCAAAATCGTAAATAGCATCATATACGTATAACATTATACACGCATGAAAGAAAGAGAAAGAGAAAGACATTTGAACGTACGCACGCATAAGAGACTGAGATATTAAAAATTGCTTTTTAATAAACAACGTTATATACTACACAACACGCACCCACGCACGCACACACACATTCAAATGCACACCTAAAAGAAAAAGGAAGAACTGGCAAGTTATTCGGTTTAGCGGCGCCAAATTTTTGTAGTTAAATATTTATTTGTAATATTTGTAGAAATAATTATTTGTAAAAGTAGATGTTCTAGTTCGAATGAACATCTATTTTTATAATTGGCGCATTTCCTTTATATCATTACTTTTTGTAGAAAAAATACATTTTTTGTTCTTTTTGGGGAAAAGATTACTTTATTAAAATTTCATACAGTAGTGCCAAATTAAAATTATTTTGTATATATATATTACTTAGGTTAAATTTGACACACTTAGTAAATAATACTAAGGTTGAACCATCCAAAAGTATATACCACACTTGAATTTGATTAAAAGCTTTATTTTGAACTTGTGATTTTTTTTTATATTACTTAGATTGAACCATCCAATAATTTTTTTGCTTAAAAGAAAAACCAAACACTTGGAGCCTTTTTTATCTTTTTTAAAAAGATACTTTTGTTGCGATATCACGCATTTTGTAATGTTTATAGACTACTTAGATTGAATTTGATGTATGTATCACTTAGATTGAATTTAATGAAAAATATCTTATTTGATACATAAGTAAATTTTTTAAATATATATACTCAATATACTCATATATAAAAACTATTTAAAGTAAAAACTCATAATATAAACAATTTGATAAAATAAATTTCAAAAGAAATAAATTTTTTTCCCCTGCTATATTCCAATTCCTATATTAAACATATCAACAACTCCATATCACATCACATACAAAAAATTATAAATATACACATATTAATTTTCATTTACAACTTTTCTTAGTACATAATTATTTCATTAAGTACAATTATCAATATTAATATAAATAATGATTAATTTAACTTTATTCATATTTTTGCTTGCAATTTTTTTCTAATAATATAATTAATTAGTTTTAATAATTTTTTATTAATGCTTTTAAGAATACTAATCTTTTTTAGCATATACAGCGAAATCTTGAAAACAAAATAATCCCCAACTCCATATTGTTGTACAAACATCCATCTTATCATCATCATTAACACCAGTATAAAATTAACCAGAGAACAACGCCACTTAGATATAATATATCAAATGTTTAATACATATTTAATGAAATAATCTGAAAATAGTTCAGCAAAAGTAATAAATTAATTTTCGAAAGTGGCATATTATCTAAAAAAGAACAGTTTAACTGGTTTAACATAATGATTTTATATAAATAAATATTACTAACAAATATTTTGTGTATTAATGAGATACATATTCTTTTGTATTATTTCTTTTAAAAAATTAAGTTTCTGATTGCTATATTACTATATCATTAATTATAAATTAATTATAAATTAATTTTACATTGATGTTGATGAATAAATAGATAAAGTGTGACGTAGAGTTGTGCATTTGTTAAATATATTGATAACGCTGTAAGAATAAGAATTATCTTTTATCACCAAGGTAGCAGCAGTTATATACATTACTAATAAACCAAAAAATAAAAATTAATATTAATAAAAACATTCAAAGTTTTATTCAAGCTAATTAATAGTTAATATTACAACAACATTTAACTAATCCATAATTTTCTACATATATCACATACCTATCTCATCGACATCAGTGTAAAATCTGACTTGTTACTCACTGTTTAATTAATTTTACATTGGTGTTGATAATTAGATGAAATGTGACATAGAATTGTGCATTGATTAAATGTAAGAATAAGGACCATCTTTTGTCACTAAGAAATTATATATGTTACTGGTAAAACAAAGAATAAAAATGAGTATTGTTAAAAATATTCATTTAAAGTTTTATTTAAGCTAAGTAATAGTTAATATTGATTGATAATTACAGCAAAATTTAACTGATCCACAATTCCATATCACACATCTCATCATCTATCTCATTGACATGATTAAATAGATGAGTAGTGTGACGTAGAGTTGTGCATTGGTTAAATATTGATAACATTGTAAGGATAAGAACCATCTTTTGTCACCAAGAGATATCGGCATTATACAAGTTACTAGTAAATCAAAAAATAAAAATTAGTATTACTAAAAACATTTGCAAGCTAATTAATAGTTTTTTTGACAATTACAATAACATTTAAGTGATCATAATTCTATATCACACAACATCTCATCTACCTCATCAACACTAGTGTAAAATCTGAGCTTGTTACTCATTAATTAATTAATTTTACATTGGTATTAATAATTAAATAGATGAAGTGTGACGTAGAGCTGTGCATTTGTTAAATATTGATAACGCTGTAAGGATAAGAACTATCTTGTTCGAGACTAGAACAGTTTTATTAGAATTTCAGCATTTTTTTTGCTCTTTTATCCGCAAGTAGTGAAAGCTGCTGACAGCCATCGCGCTCGTTGTAGTTCGTCCATTCGATGCACCTAGTCGCACAGCGCTGTCACTAGCTCATCACGTGCGCTTCTTTCGTTTTCTCGCATCGTGGTAACTATGCAAAACATGCCCAAAAAAGAGCATGTCAAATCGATGCCCAAATAAGGCATGAAATCAGTTCCCTTGCCGCCCCTCTTTCTCCTCTGCGATCGCGATTGTCCTAAGACGAATAAAAATAATCAGTCTCTCGCAGCGCAGCATCGACATTAGATCGTTCCGCTGATCTCTCCCGTCATCCGCCGATCTTAGCTGCGGGGATTCATTTCCGTTCCATCCCTAGCACTCGTGTCGTGATAGTGCAATTAATTATTCCGCTACTGCCAAGTATTTCTTAAGTTCGCGTATTCGCGTGAATGTGTGAGTGCATTACGTAAATGCGCGGATGCCCGTATCTCTTTCGCGAACGTCCTCTGCCTCGTGCACAAGATCTCCGTCGGATCGCACGCAAGATTTCCAAGTTCGCGAGAGCTTCGATCTAGAGGCTCTTCAAGATCTCCGCGTCGACTACAGGCAGCGTAATAACAGGACATTTCAGGATCTCCGTAAAATTGTAAAGAGATACGGCTCGCCCCTCGCTCTGAACGTCCGTGTCAATAAATTATTAAGTGTGAGTGACATCATCGCCTCCTCTTTTCTCCCTATCACCACCTACGTTCCCCCCGTGAATCTACCGCATTCCTCCTATCACCACTCGCTTCGCGTCCCAAACGGGACGAATTCTGGCATTATCCGCGCGATCGCGTTTAATCTACGCACGCGCATTCATATCTTTTGCCACCAAGGAAGCAGCAATTATATACGTTACTAGTAAACTAAAGAATAAAAATTAGTATTATTAAAAACATTGAAAGTTTTATTCAAGCTAAATAATAGTTAATATTACAGCAACATTTAACTGACCCACATCTCTATATCGAGTGAGTCCCAGATGCGCACAGTAATAAACGGACACAGCAGGCTGAGTGAAACGGACACAGTAACAAACGAACACAGACCAAACGGACACAGTAATCAATAGACACAGTAACAAACGAACACAATAACAAACGGACACAGTAACAAACGAACACAGTAACAAACGGACACAGTAACAAACGGACACAGTAATAAACGGACACAGTAACAAACGGACACAGACCAAATGCGCACATTGCACATGCGCACGGACCAAATGCACACACGGAAAGTCGCAAACCCATATGATGCAGTGAATGCTTTACACGCACGCACGCACGCACGCACGCATGCACGCACGCACGCACGCACGCACGCACGCACGCACGCACGCACGCACGCACGCACGCACGCACGCACGCACACACGCACGCACACACACACACACGGCGGGTGCAAGGGGGGACTTCGCCCCCCTCCCGCCCCGTCGGTAGAGGTGCCTGAAAAGTCACAACCCATGTGGTAAGTTTGTTGATTACTGTGTCCGTTTGGTCTGTGCGCATTTGGTCCGTGCGCATTTGGTCCGTGTGCATCTGGTCCGTGCGCATTTGGTCTGTGTCCGTTTCACTCAGCCTGCTGTGTCCGTTTATTACTGTGCGCATTTAGGACACTCCCTCAACCACTCCCGACGTTGCTTGACTTCGAAGATCGTACGCATCCTAATGCTTCGTGATGATCCATGAATACTTTATGTTAATTCATACATATTTGTTATAGATTATTTTAATAGATGTTGTCAGAAGGATGAAACATGTATAATTAACTTATATTTTTATAAATAAATATAAAGTATTACAATTTTTTACTGATTTTCACATATGCGAAATAGTATGTGAAATATGAAAAGATCTATTTTTGCTGTTCGTAAAAAAATAAAAAAATAGATGTCATTTCTTATAATTTTTGAGTATTGTTAATATGCCATATTGTTTCAATAAGTGCAATGTTATCTTAATCTCCACTTTCTTTATGTTCCGATGTTTTAATCTGTGCTTCAGAGATTTTATTTATTTAATAAAATTTAATAAATAAAACCTCTGTTAATTTAATAAATAAAACGCTTTTGTGAGTCTTTCATTACATAGATTCACTTCCTCTTTACACTTGATTTACGCTCCATAATTAGTGAAGCTTCCCAACCATAATTTAAATATTAAAAAAAATGTTATTCTAAACAACTTTTTAAATGTGAAATAATTATAACAGAAATATAAAATAAGTGTTACGTAAATATTATTTTAAATAATTTATTAAAATCTTAAATTAATATTAAAAAATGTTAATTAAATATTATATAAATATATGTGCTAGATTATTATTTCAAATAATTAATTATTGTAACATAAATATTAAATCAATATTAAATAAACATTTTTTAAATATTTTTTTAAAGATTTAAATAAATATTATATAAATATTAAAAAAAATGTTATGTAAATATTATTTTAAACGTTTCATTAAAATGTTAAATTAATATTAAATAAATATTAATTAAATATTATATAAATATTTGTCCTAAATCACATTATTTTAAGTAATTAATTAATAAAACATAAATATTAAATTAATATTAAATTAATATTTTTTAAATATTATTTTAAATATTCTTTTAAATTTAAAATAAATTTTGAATAAACATTAAATAAATGTTACATAAATAATTTTCTTAAACTATTATTTTTAATAAAAAATTAATAATTTATAAATATTAAATAAACGTTGAATAGAACAGAATAGCTTTATTGCATCCCTTTAAGGGGTATACAAGGCGCTTTTTTCACGGAGCGTTTCCGAATCGTTTACATTCTTAGCCCCTCTACTCCCGAACCGACCTGGCCATGTGCGACCCTTACAATCTGTTACCCCCCACTCCCTTCGCACGCCCTTACTCCCCTACCCCACCCCCCTCTCTCCCTCCACTGTCCCCTCTTTCTCGCTCTCTTTCCATTTCTTGTCTGCTTTCTTCTTTTACCTCTCCTCCTCGATCTCCTCTTTCCTTTTTCATCATGGGACTTCTCCTCCTCCTCTCTCTTTCCTGTCTTCCTCTGCTCTTCTCCCTGTTCTCCTTCGCTTTCTTTGTCTTACCATCTCTTTCTATCCTAGTCTTCTCTTCTTTCCATGTCTCTCTCCCCACCATCCTCTGTCTCTTCCTAAGAACATAAAACACAAATTATACAATATACCGCTACTCTCCCTCCCCTTCCTCCCCCTCCATCTCTTCACCCCTTTAATTCCCTTCCCCTTTTCTTCCACCTCGCCTATTTCTCACTTTTCTGTCCCTTTATTCCACACCCATTCCACCCCGTCCACTCACATACTTCTATTCCCTACATACACTTTCTTTCCCTTATTCCTCTCCTCATTTGCCCTTTCCAGCATTCTCCACCTGATTTTTCTCTCCTCCATTGTCAAGTCCTCATCTAACATCACCTCCCAGCGACTCTTAATCTCCGCCCTCCTCTCTAACAAACAGTCTCTATCCTCTTCTCTCACCACCTCCGTAATCACCACTATCATCCCTCTTTCCCCCACTCTTTCCGTCATCATTCCTATTTCCACCTCCCTTCCCATTTCCCTCTTCATGATCACCTCTATTATCGCTTTTCTATCTATCGCCCCCTCCCCCTCCACTCCCCTCCATATTATGTTTCTTCTTCTCACCTCCCTTATTTTTCTCTCCCTCTTTGCTTCCCTCACCCTTTCCCACCCCTCTTTCTCCGCTCTCTCTGTCATACTTTTCTCCATTTCCCTTTCCATCCTTTTCCATGCCTTTACCCCCCTCTCCCATTTCCCGCCACTATCATCATTCCCCTCCCCGTCCTCCTCCTCTGTTCTCCTTGCGCTCTTCTCTTCCCTGCCAACTCCTCCTGCCTGTCCTCCCTCCTCTCTCCTACTATCTTGGCTGCTTCCTTCCTTCTCACTTTTCTCCTCGCCTTCTCGCCTCTCCTTCTCCTCTTCTCTTCTGTCTCCTGCCACCAGCTCTCCTCGTCTCTGTCCTTCCGCCTCTTCCCTTCCTCTCCTCTCTCTTCTCTTCTCCTCCCGTTCTCGCCATCCCCCATCTTCTCCGCCCTCTTCTCTCCATCCGACTGTTCATCTCCCTTCCCCCTTCGCTCTCCTCTATCGTCCTGCCTGTTCCTCTTCTTCCTCATCTCTCTCTTTTCTTCGTCACCGTCCTGTTGAATTTCCTCCTTTCCATTGCT
Source organism: Monomorium pharaonis (assembly GCF_013373865.1). Classification (NCBI taxonomy): domain Eukaryota; kingdom Metazoa; phylum Arthropoda; class Insecta; order Hymenoptera; family Formicidae; genus Monomorium; species Monomorium pharaonis. The sequence continues at coordinate 15,696,227 of NC_050469.1, forward strand.
TCTTCTTTTTGCTCCTCGCATACTCCTCCTCTCCTCCCTCTCTCCTGCTTCCTCTTCTTCCCGTCTCAGTCCTTCTCCTTCCAGCGCCTCTAACCTTTCTTCCAAGCCTCTTAACCTCTCTCTAATTTCCCTCAGCCCCCTCGTAACTTTCCACCTCAATTTTCTTAACTCTCTTCCCAGCTCTTTCATCCTCACTTCCTCCCTTACTTCTCTCTTCTCACCACTATTCCTCTTCTCTGTACCCGGCACTTTCTCTCCCTTCACACTCTCTCCTTATCTTTCTTACTCGGTAATCGCTCTTTCCTCTCGTGTGTTGAAATCACATCTAGCGTCACGTACCATCGATGGACCACGTGTGCGGAACTCCGCGTTCTCAAACACGCCATTCTGCCCTGACACTCTTGCCAACTTTACTCTGCTTCCACACTACCATTCTCCTCTTTCCACCAGATGACGCTCCTCTTCCTCTTCACGTCCTCGTTACTGTATCACTGCGCCCGTACCGCCATCTGTCTTCCGTCACTCCTTTTTTCCTCTCCATCGAAACTCTCCTCTGATTGTATCTCTCTAGCGCCCTCTCTCTGACCTCTTCTTTTCGCTTACTGCCTCCATCTTCCCTGCCTTCTTCTCTCGTTACTCCGATATATTCCCCGATACTTCCATCCTCATATCTTCTCACCTCCTTCCTCTTTTCACTTCCCTCCAATTACCCGTTCGTTTCCCGATCTTCTCTTCCTGCATTTCCACTTCTTTCCTTCTTCTCTCTCACTTTCCACCTGCACATCACCTTTCACTCCGGAGCTCTCCGTAATATCTCTACTCTTATCCGCGCCATTTTTATCCCCCAATAAACGTTAAATAAACGTTTTATAAATATTTTTTTAATCATTATTTAAAATAAATAATTAATATAAAATAAATGTTTAATAAATATTAAATAAACATTATTTGTACAATAAACGCTAATAATGTAAAAATAATCAAAAATAAATATTGAAAAAACATTTATAAAATATTGCTTGCTGATTGGGAATGACATCGTTGGTTATTTATTTAACGGCTGTTTAAATTTTGTGCATTCTAATGTAATAAAAGGGAACTTTAATAAAGTACATGCAAAAGTTCCACCTTGCGTAAGGGTCTTGCTAATCTTTTCAGTCATTTATTATTTTTAGTATATGAAGACTTTTTTATTTAGTAAGGCAAAGATTTAACACGTATATTTATTATTAGTTATCATTAGAATACAAGGAAATCATTATAACTACGTATGCATTTTAAATTCGCGCCTTTATTTCAAGCACACGACCACTGAGCATGCGTATATGGCCGCGAAGCATGCGCACATGGCCGCGGAGCGTGTTCATGTCGCTATATTTCGTCGATATGACAGGTTTCTTAACTTGAATATTCGTCTTAACAATTAATATCTCGCTTCCCGGGGCAGAGCGACGCTTTTTTCTGCCAGATTCGTTCGTTTGAAGCAAAATTGCATCGAATAAGCATAACTACATCGATATTTAAATATGAGTGCCTAAACTAAATAATTACCAAGAACATTTAGCACAAAAATCTCATATATTTTGTATATTTTTAATAGATTTGTTGTTATATTATAATCTCATACTGTCATTTAACGCGAGCGTCGCGAGCACGTGACTCAACACGGTGCGCGATCAGTGTTGGCAGATGGGACGGAATTTTCGTGCATGCATGGCGGACGCGGCCACACTGAAGTAGCTATAAGCGAAAAGATGTGCCGGTGGTCGCCCGTAATAAATTATAAAAATAAACTATATAAAGTATAAAACAATATATAATTAAGACACACATACACACTGTAAAAATGTAATTACTGGAAAAGGAAAGTTACAAAAAGTTCATAACACACTGTTAATATTAAAATAAAATATTTTATTTGGCAGAAATATAGAATACAAACATTTGTTGCTAGGATAAGGAAAACTGCCAAAAACCTTACCAGTATTCTTTACAAAACAAGAATTACTTACAAAATTAAACATCTTTTTTACATAACAATATTTAATTTAAAAAAGGAACATTGTTACTAATGTAAAAATACCAAATTAATTTACTTTATATGTTAAAAGAATAATAAAATCGTATTTTTTAATTAAAGCTATAATAAATGTGTAATTAACATATATAATATTAATGTTTTTTAAATTAAACGTAATAATTATAACAATAAAATTTATTTATTATTAACAATAGTAAAATTTTATTAATTTAAAAAATTAATAAGATTTAAGAAAAGTAAGAAACAAAAACAGTACAATAAAAAAAAACTAAATGCACACTAATTGCACAAAAATTGCTCTAACATAAAAAAAATACTGCTCAATAAAAATAATTATACATAATTATAAATAATTAAAAAATTTTAAATAATTATAAATAAATAATTATAAATTGTAAATAAAAAACTAATAATAATTATAAATAAATAATTATAAATTATAAATAAAAAACTAATAAAAATTATAAATAAATAATTATAATTTATAAATAAAAAACTAATAATAAAATATTGCACAACAAATTGTACTATTATAATATAATATAAAATTAAAATGCTCTGAAAAATAATAATAAATAAAAAGCACTTGAAAAGAGAATAGCATGTACAAACAGAGCAGAATAAAATAGTAATGCATAAAAAGAGTAATGGCTAGATGAAACAATCAATGCGAAAGCTGTTGCGGAAAATAATTTTAAAAAATTTAAAAAAAAATTGAACATTATTAGATGGATTTTGATCTCCATATAAATTTGCCATATTATGCAGTTCTAAATGTCTAGCATCTACCTCAAAATTAGTGCAATTAATATTTTTATCTTGAAAGCTGGACCGGACTATACAAATTGCGGAAAGTGTATCATTTGCTAAACGATTACGTTTTTTATTTTTGACATCTGTAATTACAGAAAAAATTCTTTCGGTCTCAGCATTTGAGTGTGGAAGAGAAAGGACTATTTCAATTAATAATTCTAAAGTTGGAAACATTTTTGTTCCATCAAAATTTGTAGACTCCAATATATTTTTCCACATCTCATCTATTTCTAGAGAAGCTAACTCTTCTTTCTTTTTTTCATCAAAAATTGATGGCAGAATTCGCCATTCAAATGCTAACTGCGTTACATTACTAAGTTTTATTTGTTCGGCAATATATGTTAAATCTCTAATTTTAGTTCGACTTTCATTATCTAAAACTATTTTCGGATCTAAAAATGACAATTGTTCAAAAAGAATATCTTGACATGGTAAACGCTTTAACATTTCTTGAACTGCAGTAACATAAAAATCTAAACATTTTAATTTGATTTGTTGCACGCACTCTACAGATAAAGTTTTTAAAAAGCTTTCACACTCCGGTCCCACATATATTTCGTTGATGTGTTATATATTCTTTTTATTATTTAAGTCTAAAGTAAAAATATTATTTAAGACATTAAACTTTACAAAATTTTGAGCAAATTGAAATATTAATTGTTGACTATTTTTATACAACGTGTGAACTAAAATATTACGTGACTGAAATAAAGCGTTAAAGTTATTTAAAAAATTTAAAGAATATTGCAAAAATAATTAATATGCTTTAATTGAATTGTCATTAAAGTGTTCTAAAATAGTTTCCGCGGATTTTAATTTATCCTCAACAACAGCTAAAATAAAATAATTTTTTAAAACTTTCCAATTTTCGAGAAGTCTAACAACGCATTTTTGAAAACTAAGCCATCTAGTATTTGAAAGTTTTAATATTTTATGTCGATCTACATTTAAAAAATCTTGGAATTCTGTTAAAATTGCACATCTCTTTGCACTGCCCGAAATATAAGTAGCTACTCTTTTAATTAAGTTTTCACAAGACGAAGGTAATTTTTCGCAAGCTTTCCTGGCCACAAGTGCAGATGAATGACAAATACAATTTAAAGTAATTAATCCCGGAACTTCTAATTTTAAGCGACTCATAAATGAATTATTGCATACTACCATAACGGATGCGTTGTCACATGCTAATCCGACAATGTTTTTAATAGAAATTTCTTTTTTTTGTAATAAATTTTTAAATAACTCAAAAATTTTACTGGATGAACAATCTGTCGCGTTTAATGATAATAAATCTAATAATTGAGTACTAATTTTTTTGTTCAAAGAGGAAACATATCTAACAAGAATGCACATTACTTTAGTGTCCGCAATATCAGTACTCTTATCAACTAAAATAGAAAATTTACAAGTTTTTAAATTTTCAAAAAGTTTTTGAGATTCACGTTTGGCAAGAACATTTTTTACAATATATAAACATTTTTTTCGAGCAAGTGAAAGTGTGCATGTACAACTTTAGAATCAATACTAATATCTTTTAACAACGGAACCAAATGATCTACAATACTGAAAGCAACGTTATGTTCCGCGAGACACGCTGCTAATTTAATTTCGGCACGTTTGACTCTATCTTTATGTGACAAAGAATTATCATTATTGATGGTTTTATAATTCGATGAATTTACTTTTTCAATATGTTTAACCGTGTGTAAATGATTAATTAAATCAGATATACGGCAATTGATACTTTTATTACATGCCATGCAAAGCGCTCTATTTTTTGAAGGATGAGAAGCCAACTATCTTTTAAAACTACTTTCATCTAGCCATGAAGCTTGAAATTCTCTAATTCTACGTTTCTTAACAGCTCCTTTATTACCAGAATCCATCATGCATAAATATAAATAAATATAATTACCTGTATTTAATCTCTCGCGACGGAGGAGTTTTGGCACCCACAACACTACGCACGCCACATTATTGGTATTCTGCGCACTATTGCCGCGCATGCGCGAAAATTCCGTCCCGCCTGCCATCACTGTGCTCGATGCGCGAGCAAGGCTGTTGTTTCAGGAGTGGGGAGTCAAGTATAGACTGCGACGTTATTTTTTTCGCGTCTACAACTTCGTCGTGCTCGTGACTCTCTTTACTATAAGTTGGGCGCCAGGCGCGGAATCCGCGCCGCACAAAACTCGCGAACTCTCGGTACTTCGCACGACGACCGAATGCCGGCTAGCCCGCCTCCACACGAAATGGCAGAGGAGCGAGGTTCTTTCTCGGTACGCGGAATAGGAGAGGAGAGGTCTCGCATTAACGACTCGATAGAATTAATGAGAAGCGTATATTGAGAATAGATATATCGACAATTCTATTTGACAAATGTGAATTGGTCGTTCGACACTATATTACACGACTGTCACATACTCGACGTGAGATTTGCATGTATCGAATACTACACTCTATAGGCTACACACAAAGTTTGACAATATAACACGCGACTTTAGCAACAGACGGGATAGGCTTCGACGAATGGCGCGTCTTTCTCGTAGGTATCCTCTCCTACGGAAGCTTGCCTCGATAACGCGTACATAGCTCGCGCTCTCGATACGCGGCAAGTGAATCCCAGTGATAACAATTTACACACTATCCCGTCGCGAAACTTTATTTCTTACACAAATACAGAGATCGACATACTCCTCGAGGGAGGAGACAATAGGCGCAATAAGTAATCTATACGGGGCGGAGATCGACACGGCCCTGCTACGCGGTGACTCGACTCTCGGTATCCCGAATACAATTATTTCGCCCACCGAATGCTCGGGTAATTACGTCTTACGAAATGCCGGGCCGGCCGTTCCGCGCTTACCGCGTGGTCGAAGTGGTGGCCTTACAGAAGTTGGCGTCGTCGAGGGCCGAGGAACCGCTCTTATGGATGTCTCACCGAACAGTGACGAACCGTGAGCGGTCGGGGGCGCCGCGGACGCCGGCAGCGGCCCGCGCATCGATCGCGCTTCAATCCGCGCACATCGATCGCTAGTCGATGGGGGGTCCTCTGCCAGTCCTATAGAGTCCCAGCGTCCGAGGGTGCCTCTGTTCGTGACGCCGCGCGATTTGAAGGCCGCGGATTGCACGTCTCGATGTCCTTCGCCGTATCGGCTGCTGCTGGACCGGCTCGGGGTTGATCAGGTCCCGTCCGGCTTACTCCTCGAGGCCGTGGCTACAGCGCCGGCTGGGGCTTCCTCCACCCTGGTCGTCGGGTGTAAGGGCGCACGCTCTCTCCCCGGCGTCGTCTCAGGCTGCACCGGACTGCTGTTCCTCTCTCTACAATAAAGTATAACGGCAGTGTTTGTTCCTTGACTTTTCTAACGTACCTCAATACTGTACGCAATTACTTGCCTTTGCTCGCTGTCCTCCGGCTGTCCGGGGCCCCGCCGCTCGGTCGTCTATGCTTCTTCTTAACATTCCCTCGACGGCTACTCTATCAATTACAACTGGTAGTCGTGGCACACCACTTCTCCCGCGGATCGCGACTTCCGCTTGGCGGATACCTAAGTGACTTAATACTAAAAGAAATATTACTCAGAAAAGGAGAGGCCGTTTTCTCCCCCCCCCCCGGGGTAATAAGCGGCCCCAAATGACCTTGCCCGGTCGGGCCATCCGGCCCTTGTGACTGACGAAAAACGTCACGTCACAAGACACACGTTAGAAAAGGAAGAATCTGATTTAGACGTTGAAAAGAGAGGACTGGGTACATTTTCTCGTCTTGCCTCTCGCCCCTACGCGCCGATAGACACACGTATAGGATAGAAAAGGACGCACCTAGACGTTGAAAAGAGAGCTTGGGTACATTTTCTCGTCTTGCCTCTCGCTTCTTACATGCCTACAAGATTGACGACGACGGCGACCACGACGACGTATCTTAAATGAAATTTCTGACATTTGGACTTTGCATCGTGATATCTCCTCCCATAGATTACGTAGAGAAAAAATAAAAACAGTTTTCTTATACAAATCGACCCCAAGCTTTCGATTGAGCCTAGTTAAAACTCGATCGGTTTAGCCGTTTCTGAGATCCGATAATCTTGAGTGCTCGCAAGTCGCGTACTTGCATAAAAGAGCACGATCGGGTTTGCGCTGCACTTTCGCTTGGCGCGAGTCACTACCGTGTCTCTTGATCAACTTTATAAAGCTTAAATGTGAAGTTTGAAGACGCTACGTTATTTAATATTTGTTTGGCAGCCATCAATATGTAATGAACTCTCTCACAAGGGAAATGCACCAAGTGTTAACCGCGAATGGATATGTGTTATATATCGTTCAAAAAGTCTTGTCAAGTAGAATTTATGTGTGCAATATTTCGCTTCAATGGCGCCTTTAGAGGGCGCTATGCGTAATGTAATTTACATAACTATTTGAGTTTTTATAAAAGCTAATTGGAGTTTTTGCTTCAAAAATAGTATCAAATAAAAGGTGTCTAGTATAATTAGTTGCATACTAGTTTTATTTAGGATATTTTACTTAATTCAAGATAAATTGCATTTTTTATTTTATTTTAAAAGTACAAAAAGTCCAAAAACCAAAAAGTTATCGATAATAAGATACTTTAATATAATATAAATTGCACTTTTTATTTTATTTTAAAAACAAAAATAAAATAAAGAAAAAACCAAGAAACTAATAGTAGAGTTTTTAAAGTAAAAAAAAAAACAAAAACGAAAAAGTCAAAAAGTTATTACTAATGAGATACTTTAATATAACATAAATTGCACTTTTTATTTTATCTTATCGTTAATAACAAAAATAAAGAAAAAAAGATGTTGCTGACGATCGAAACACAGTTTCAGTCCAACCAATATCAAAGCCGAGCTAGATTCTACTCTGGGGGAGTCTGCTCCTTCGTTTACAACAGTAAAATATTGGGTGGCAGAGTTTAAACGAGGCCGTACGAGCTGCGAAGACGAACATCGCAGTGATCGACAAAATGAGGTAATCACGCCAGAAATGGTGAAGAAAATCCATAAAATCGTATTGAATGATCGTCGACTGAAAGTGCGTGAGCTAGCAGACACCATAGGCATTTCAAATAGTGCTATACATCGCATATTGACTTAAAATTTGGAAATGAGAAAGCTGTGCGCAAGATAGGTGCCGCGTTTGTTCACATCGCGATGGCAAAAATCAATGATTTAAAGTTTGAATTGCTTCCTCACGCAGCCCTATTCGCCAGATTTAGCCCCCTCGGATTATTTTCTCTTTCCAAACTTAAAAAATTGACTGGTAAAAGATTTGCCAACAATAAAGAGGTAGAATTTGTGGTTGATGGCTATTTTAAAGAATTCGACGGTTCTTACTATAAACAGGATATCGAAGCTATTGAACATCGCTAGTAAAAGTGTATCGAGCTAAAAGGAGACTGTTGGAAAATAATGATTTTTTCCCAAATTTTTTGTGTTTTCTTTTTAGGTGTTTTTTTTTACTTCTAGGACCCAGATAGCACAAAAATATTCTTAGGACATCCAAAAGACATTCAGGACGTTTATGCCGGATATCCTAAGGATATGCTTTTTAGATCCTCGGATATCCTTCAGACATCCTGAAGACTAGTGGATGAAAGCCGTGTATGGTCATCTGGTAATCCAAGGGATATCATTTGGATCATTCTAAGGATGTCCATAGGACATATTAAAGACACTTCCTGGACGTAATGCTAGGATTCTTAAAAATCTCAAACAATCCAAAAAGAAAGGGATTTTAGCAGATATGAGATATGGATAAAAATTCCATACCTTAGGCTACGTTTCGAAACGTTATCCGATTGCTCTCAGGTATCATTCTGTCCTTCCCAGATAACAAAAAAATGTCTGCACAGTGACTGCACAATGCTTGCACGCGTGCTTAATAATCGTCACAGTGTGACTGCACAGCACCATGCAGATGCGTTCTCCTTTGAGACTCATATCGCTCGCACATGTGAGTGCCGCAAGCGTGCGGGCGATAGGAGCCTCATGTGAGTGTTCTAACTGAGACTCATATCGCTCGCATACATGCGGCACTCACGCGTGCGAGCAATATGAACTTTGAGTGTTAAATAATAAAATAATAAATATAATAAACATTTTTTGAACAAGCGAGCGAAAGAGAGAGAGGGAGAGAGAAAGAGAGATCGTAAAATTTAATCATTGCGTTATTTTATCCTGAATATTCACCTAATGTAATACCCAGCTAGCCAGGCCTGTTAAAATCACATATCGTGAAAGCTTTACAGCAAGAATTGTTTCAATTTTGACAAATATTTTATGACAAGTAATTGTCTGCTACTTTGTCTTCTAAAAGTTTCGAACAAATTTACGGCAAAAGTTTTTATCACACGAGGCTGCAAATAACAGAAAAAGACTTGTACATAAATATTACGTAGAGAAATTACAACATTTGCTCCGACACGATAAAATGCAAAATTTAAGCAAATAACAGAGCAAACCTTGCTACACGACATGACAATAAATTTATGGCAGAAACAGAAAATCTTGTTAAGCATAGAATAACGGCAAATTAGTAGCAAGAACAAAATAAAACTTGCCGAGCACACTTTTGCAACAAAATTGCGACAAGGTGTGTCCGTAAACAGCTTAGTTTTTGCTGGCAAGGTTTGTCGCAAATAGTATGACGCACATTTTATGCAAATAATAGGGTTGCATTATCGGGTTTTAAACTTTATTTCTGGGACTTTACTATCTATCTCGAGAGGGCGTATTTCTCGTGAAAAAGATTTACTGGATTAATAAAAGGGGCTTGTCGAGAACATAGAACCAAGTACGATTGCACCATTCACGTATGATATTGGACTAATCAGTCCAATATTTCATTTTTGTTGATCTTAATTTCGACAAGATGTGTCTTGTTCTTGCCACAAATTTGCTATCATATTGTGCATGGCAAGGTTTGCCTTGTTTTTGCCACAAAGGGCATAGCGGAATAAGCAGGTGAAATCTGCCCCCGCACTAATCGAGCTCAAATTGATGTCATTAGTTGGCACCCTTGAGATGTAAAACTTCCCCAAATATTAATTACAAAATTGCATTTTTGGGGGAGTTATGGAGGGGGAAAGAAAAATAAAGAAAGTGGTTTTTTTCGAAAATGGTTGGACCGATTTTAATGAAAAAAAAATATGTTGTAAACATCATTTAGACAAGTTTGAGAAAATTTTAAGTAATTTTTGTGGTAAAAAAAACCCGATAAAAAAATTTTTGAATTTTTTATGAATTTTTTGGGGGGTGATAGTTCTGAGATACCACTTTTATATTTTCACAAAAACATCTCTAGATTTTCTTCTTTAACACATTTTTTTTTTAAATTAATCGGAGTGGTGGAACATGGTTAAAAATAATAATTCACACTGCGCCGCCGTGCCGCGCCGCGTCGGCTGGGCGACCGGGCCGCGGCGCACGGCGATTGTTGTCATGTTGAACTTACATACTAGTTGCAGTGTTGCAATGTTTAGTTGCCAAGAAAAATTATAATATAATATAAAATATAATAACACATATAATATTTCCAGGACGTCTGCAATTAGCCTATAAAACTTATCGTTTCGGCAGTTTACCACGAAGAAATCGCCTCTCACATTATCTATCATCGAGGTGCTTTTTTAATGTGAGTTCCCTTGCCTCTCACATTATCTATTATCGGGGTGCTTTTTTAAAGTGAGTTCCCTCGTCTCCTACATTATCTATTACCGAGGTCCTTTTTCAAAGTAATTCCCCTCGCCTCTCACATTATCTATTATCGGGGTGCTTTTTTAAAGTGAGTCCTCTTGCCTCTCACATTATCTATCATCGGGGTGCTTTTTTAAAATGAGTCCCCTCGCCTCTCACATTATTTATCATCGGGGTGCTTTTTTAATGTGAGTCCCTTTGCCTCTCACATTATCTTTTTGGCGAATGGACTCACATTAAAAAAGCACCTTGATGATAGATAATGTGAGAGGCGAGAAAATTCACATTAAAAAAGCACCCCGATAATAAATAATGTAAGAGGCAAGGGGACTCACTTTAAAAAAGCACCCCGATAATAGATAATGTGGGAGGCAAAAGAACTCACATTAAAAAAGCACACCGATGATAAATAATGTAAGAGGCAAGGGGACTCACTTTAAAAAAGCACCCCGAACATATGGAATTTAAAAACGTACTGCAATCTCCTCGTGATGAACTGCCGAAACGATAAGTTTTATAGCCTAATTGCAGAGACTGAGTCCCAGATGCGCACAGTAATAAACGGACACAGCAGGCTGAGTGAAACGGACACAGACCAAATGTGCACAGACCAAATGCACACGGACCAGATGAACACGGGCCAAATGCGCACGGACCAAATGCGCACAGTCGCAAACCTATGTGGTGCAGAGAATGCTTTACACACACACACACACACACACACACACACACACACACACACACACACACACACACACACACACACACACACACACACACACACGGCGGGGGGGGGTGCAAGTGGGGGCTTCGCCCTCCTCCCGCACCTACCCCGTCGATAGAGATGCCCGAAAAGTCGCAACCCATGTAATAAGTTTGTAGGTTACTGTGTCCGTTTGGTCTGTGCGCATTTGGTCCGTGCGCATTTGTTCCGTATGCATCTGATCCGTGCGCATTTGGTCTGTGCGCATTTGTTCTGTGTCCGTTTCACTCAGCCTGCTGTGTCCATTTATTACTGTGCGCATCTAGGACGCTCCCATTGCAGACGTCCTGGAAATATTATGTGTGTTATTATATTTTATATTATTATATTATAATTTTTCTTGGCAACTAAACATTGCAACACTGCAACTAGTATGTAAGTTCAACATGACAACAATCGCCGTGCGTCGCGGCCCGGTCGCCCAGCCGGCGCGGCGCGGCACGGCGGCGCGGTGTGAATTATTATTTTTAATCATGTTCCACCACTCCGATTAATTTAAAAAAAATGTGTTAAAGAAGAAGATCTAGAAATGTTTTTGTGAAAATATAAAAGTGGTATCTCAGAACTATCACCCCCAAAAAAATTCATAAAAAATTTTTTTATCGGGTTTTTTTTACCACAAAAATTACTTAAAATTTTCTCAAATTTGTCTAAATGATGTTTACAACATATATTTTTTTCATTAAAATCAGTCCAACCATTTTCGAAAAAAACCACTTTCTTTATTTTTCTTTCCCCCTCCATAACTCCCCCAAAAATGCAATTTTGTAACTAATATTTGAGGGTTTTACATCTCAAGAGTGCCAACTAATGATATCAATTTGAGCTCGATTAGTGCGGGGGCAGATTTTACCTGCTTATTCCGCTATGCCCTTTGCTATTATGCAATGTACAGCAAGGTTTGCTCTATTCTTGCCACAAATTTGCTATCATATTGTGTACAGCAAGGTTTGCCTTACTGCAAATTTGTTCTTACTGCAAATTTGTTATGCTTTACTAGCCAATTTTACCCTGTTATTTGCATAAAATATGCGTCATACTATTTACAACAAGCCTTGCCAGCAAAAGCTAAGCTTAATGCGGACATACCTTGTCGTAATTTTGTTGCAAAAGTTTGCTCGAGTTTGCGGCAAACTTCGCGCAAAGTTTGTGTCATTTTGCTAGCTGTGTATTCTTACAGACTTATTAGAAAATAAGAATAATGTGAACGATATTTTAATCCAATGATATTTTATTAAGACGAAACGGGAAAGAGCTGAGTTAAGAATCAAATTATTTTTCCACTATGTATTAAATTGAATTAAATTATATATTGAATATATATTACTTTGTGTTAAGAACGAAAAAGAAATACAAATTAAAGATAAATATAATACTTATTTACAAGTACGTAACTAACAAGGGAACGGTCGGGGCTATCCCTTACCGACTTTGATGAGCATTGGATATGTTATAAAGCATCAAAAAAGTTCAAAAACCCGTATTTTTTTATCGGCTTATCTCGAGGTTTAGGGGTTGTTTTAACGCCTATAAAAAACGTATTTTTTCATTTTTAACAAATATCTTCTAAAATATGAGGTATATGAAAAAATGTTTTATACAAAAGTTTTATAGTATTTTATACTCTTTGCAATGATGTATTCAATTCTTTTAAAAATGTCAAATTTTCATTTTTATTTTTTTTCTAGGGGTTATAACCCTAAAACTCGAGATAAGCTGATAAAAATACGGGTTTTTTTCTTTTTTGATGCTTTACAACATATCCAAAACCAACAAAATCGAGTGAGTCTCAGATGCGCACAGTAATAAACGGACACAGACCAAATACGCACAGACCAAATGCACACAGACCAAATGCGCACAGATCAAATGCGCACGGATCAAATGCGCACAGTTGCAAATCTATGTGGTGCAGAGAATGCTTTGCACACATACACACACACACACACACACACACACACACACATGGGGGGGGGTGCAAGGGAAACTTTTCCCCCCTCCTGCACTCACCCCGTCGGTAGAGGTGCCCGAAAAGTCGCAACCCATGTGGTAAGTTTGTTGGTTATTGTGTCCGTTTCGTTTGTGCGCATTTGGTCCGTGCGCATTTGGTCCGTGCGCATTTGGTCCGTGTGCATTTGGTTCGTGCGCATTTGGTCCGTGTGCATTTGGTCTGTGCGCATTGGGTCTGTGCGCATTGGGTCTGTGCGCATTGAGTCTGTGCGCATTTGGTCTGTGTCCGTTTCACTCAGCCTGCTGTGTCCGTTTATTACTGTGCGCATCTGGGACTCACTCGAAGTACCTACCCTATCGAAAGGTAAAATCAAGTATTCTGTAAGAAGCCGAAACAATTTGTCGAATATGATTATTAAATGTTAAATCGATCGAGAATAGCACGCCCGGATATTATCGACTGTCGGAAGAGTAGAATTATTAAGGGTGTAACTTACAAAAAATGGGGTATGTACGCGTGAAGCTGATAGTAAAGCATTTTGATACATTCAAATGGAGAGCATTCTCCTCACACCAAAACTCAAGCGAATTTAAATCGTGTTGCAACAATAGCGCATCCACAGGGCCATTGATCCGTCTGAATATTTTAAGGTCGTCATATAAAAGGAAGCTACAATATTTAAAATGGGCACCAATGTCATTTATAAATAAAATAAATAAAAGATGGCCGAGATGAGACCCTTGCGGAACACCAGATGTGACATTCACTGTTCTTGAAAAACTGTTTTTAAATTTCACTATTTGAGTTCTGCCACAAAGAAAGCTTTTTATCCAGCGCAACAGGGACCCGTCAATCCCTAATAAACAAAGTTTAAACAACAAGCGCTCATGCCCAACCGTGTCAAATGCCTTTCTAAAATCAGTGTATATAGCGTCAACCTGGGAACCGTTCTCAACCACAGAGGTTAAAAAGTTATAATAGTTAACAAGATTAGTCGATGTTGACCGACCAAGCACAAACCCATGCTGCTCATCTATGATTAAATTTTTACTAATAAAACCAAGCTTGCGCGCAACTATACTTTCGAATATCTTCGGCACAACGCATTGTTTACAAATAGGACGATAGTTCGAGACTAATTGACGATCCCCACCCTTAAAGACGGGCAATACAAAGCAATTTTTCCACTGGGTCGGAAACAAACCCTCTCTCAAAGATTTGTTAAAAATCAGCCATAGAAATCTAGAAGCGATATATTTATATTAACGATTTTAATATTAATGGAGGGATGCCATCCAGACCCGTGGTCAGAGTCATGCGATAAATCGTCAATCGCCCCGAGCATCTCAGAAATACTTATGTCAAGTGAGAGGAGATCCAGAGAACACGATGCATTTCGCGCGCTATTCAGATCACCCCCACCTCCATCTCCACAAGTGTAGACCGATTCAAAAAAGTCTGCAAAACAGTTTGCAATTAACAAATCATCAGTAACTATTTTATCGGAGTGCAAAATATGAGAAGCACAAGATTTAGATGTTTTGCATTTTTTATAAATTTCCAAAATAAGCTAGAATCTAACGGTAAAGAGCATTCAGTATCCTCCACATAATTGTCCTAGCACACTGACGACAGAGATTTACATTTGGACCTTAAATGAGAGAATGTTAGGTAATCATTATAGGAGAAGGTTCGTTTATATTTCTGATGGGCAACTTTTTGGTCCTTATTAGAGTGATTAGATCTTTGGAGAACCATGCAGGGTAGGACAACTTCACAACGCTCCGAGAGGGAAGTGAGAGTAGAGGATGTCAGTTGATTCCTCCACAGATTTCCCAGCAAAAGCAGCATCCCAGTCAATAAGATTTAGATAATTGCAGATCTCCAAGTAGTCAGCACGCTCAAAGCACAGTCTACTTTATAGTCGAGAAAACAAGGTCAAGAACTTTTTCGCGCGAATTTTTTACTGAGTTATGCTGTAAGAAGTTACATAGATTAAAATATTCAGTAATCACATCAATGTTACCACTCTGCAGACCACCCGTTACATGATAATACAAGGAGGAGTTTGACTAGGATAAGTTAGGCAAATTGTAATCACCATATATAATAAATTGAGCGGATGGATAGGAATTCCAGACATCCATAAGCAGCGGCAATGAGATTTATAGATGTAGGTAGAAGAGTTAGGTGGAATATAGACGGCAACAAAAATATACTGACAAAAATTAATTTTAACTTCGACAAAAATATGCTCAACATTGGAAGAGGACACAACAATAGGACGGCAGTAAAAACAATTCCGAACCGCTATTATAACACCACTACCACGCAAGAAAACACTAGTGTGCTCATCTCTATCACATCTAAAAATCGAGAAATTCTTTAGCCCCAACTCAGTATCAGCAATAGTCAAGTTCAGCCACGTTTCAGTAAAGATAATAAAATCAGAATTTAAACTGCTAGCTGAGCTTGAAATAGACAAATCAAGTAAAACATACGTGACCATTTCGAACGTGGCCATTTCGAACGTGGCCGTTCTAAGCGCGCGCGCGCGCGTGTGTGTGTGTGTGTGTGCAAAGCATTCTCTGCACCACATAGCCCAGCAAACACAAAGTTACATGTAACGTGCCTGTTAGTTATAATTTCTCACTCAACAATGTAATTGTAATATAACACACGTGTTATATTACAATTACATTGTTGAGTGGGAAATTATAACTAACAGGCACGTTACATGTAACTTTGTGTTTGCTGGGAGGTTTGCAACTGTGCGCATTTGGTCCGTGCGCATTTGGTCCGTGTGCATTTGGTCCGTGCGCATTGGGTCTGTGCGCATTGGGTCTGTGCGCATTGGGTCTGTGCGCATTGGGTCTGTGCGCATTTGGTCTGTGTCCGTTTCACTCAGCCTGCTGTGTCTGTTTATTACTGTGCGCATCTGGAACTCACTCGTTTCTGAGAGCTCGAGTACTCGCGTAAAGAGCATGGTCCAGCTAGCGCTGCGCGTTCACTTGACGCGAGCCACTACCGTGCCTTTTAATCATTTATGTAACAAATTGTTTTTTATTCGGAACGTTACAGCCTGAGCATGATGGTTCAACTCCGTCTCCCTTCGGTATAATCACGACGACTTTATCACTGTCCACTGGCTCGTCAAAGCGTTTTCGCTTCCTGTCTTTGTAATGCGAAAAAAAAGTATCGCTGCCTCTGTACTGATTTCATACCTCTTTCATGTCACCCTATACCATTATTCCGAATTTACGATTTGTCTCCAACGAAAAATAGAGGAATTGCGCTCACAAATTTGAATATTTCCACCAATCGGACTTATCCCTCCTCTTTATATCTTTGACGTTGTACACGCTCACGCGAAGCAAAGACACACACACACACACACACACACACACACACACACACACACACACACACACACACACACACACACACACAGATAGCACAAAATATTTATAAAATATTTAAAAAATATTTATAAAAAAGAAAAATATTTATGATAAATGTTTTGTACATATTTTTATGTCCGAGTTTGTTAAATATAAAAAAAATTATGATAAACATTTATGAAAATATTTAAAATAAATATTTATACCATTATTATCAAATATAAAAAATATTTCAAGTTCATATATCATAAATATTTTTCAGTACATTTTAAAAATATATTCTATATATTGTTGATAATAATTTTTGTATCATTTCTAAATGGTTTATGAAAATAATTATATAATCTTTAAAAAATATTTTTTGAAAATAAATTTGTAAAATATTTATAAATATTTATGATAATATTTTGTGCTATCTGGGATAAAGTGTACGATAGAAATCGAGAATATGTGTCATGTCTTGGCCCATTTGAGAAGTTTACAGTTGACAGTGAAAAAGATATGGATGTGAAAAAAACACCAATACCGACGGTAAGCGAAAGAGGAAGACTGAGTTCAACAGGATCGACAGGAAGTGGCGGAAGCAGAGCGTGTCAACGGTGTCAACGTGGGCATGGATACGAAAATTGATTGGCTAATAAGAACTATGAAGGAGATAAAAGATGAAATGACATGTAAACGAGAAATAAAAATGCTGATTAAGGAAACAGTGCAAAAGGAAATAAAAGCTATTAAACAAGAAATGGAAGACTTACGAAAAGTAACACGAGGAGGAATGCAGGCGTCAGCGGAAAATATGCGCGGCAGTTGCAGTGAGACTACGAAGAAAAAAAAGGAAAACATTATAATCATCAAACCGAAGATTCAGCAAGAAAGTGAGATCACTGAAAAAATAATAAAAAAAAGGTTCACAGTAAGAATATGCCAATGGAGATAACAAAAGTACGAAAAGGAAGAGAAGGAACAGTAATTTTAGGCTATGAGACCGGAGAAGAAATAGATAAATTAAAAGATGTAGTAAGTACAGTCTAAGCTAGGTGACAATTATAATGTTACAGAATCACTACAAAAGAAGCCGAAAATAAAAATTGTCAATATTAGCGAGAAAGAAATAGAGTTGGATTATGATGAACTAATAGATACAATCAAGAAACAGAATAGTATTGGTGAATCTCGTATAAACATAGTTAAGAAAACTCGAAAAGAAAAAGTATGGATGATAGTCAGCCTAGAAGGAAAGGAAAAGAAGATAGATCTATAATAATTGAAGTAGATAAAATAACATATGAATTGATGTTAAAAAAAGAAAAGTTGAATATAGGCTGGAGAAAATGTGTTCAATCACTTCAGCATAAACAGATGTTTCAAGTGTTGGAGATTCTACCATATTGCAAAAAAGTGTACGAGAGATGAAATGTGTCATAAATGTGCATGAAAGCATAAAACAAGTGAATGTAGAGAGAAGCATAACAAATGTATAAATTGTACGCGGAAAAAAACCCCTCAAAAATGTATTTTTATACAAAACAAAATGTCCTTAAAAATGTATTTTTATACAAAACAAAACGTATCCTCAAAATGTATTCTTGTACATACAAAACAATTTTGATTTGACATTACAAAATAAGAGTATGAAGTTTTTTTTTATAAAAGTAATGATATGAAGATAATGCATCAACTATAAAAATGGATGTTTATACGAACAAGAACATTTACTGTTTTATTATTATTCTTTGGCTGACATTTATAGTTAATAAATATTTTACTACAAAACTTGGCGCCGCTAAACCAAATAATTTGCTAGCTCTCTTTTCTTTTCTCTTGCATTTGTGTGTGTGTGTGTTTAGTAAATAACTTAGTTTATAAGGAATCTCAATTTCTTAAGTGTGTGCGTACGTTCGAATATGTGTTACTTACTCTCTCTTTCTCTCTCCCTCTCATGCGAGTATAATGTTATCCCCATAAAAATTACTTTTTTAAAAAAAGGTAAAAAAAGCGCCAAGTATACGCGCGCAAAAAACCCTCAAAAATGTATTTTTATACAAAACGTTCTTAAAAATGTATTCTTGTAAAAGAACAAAAAATATATTTTCTCTACAAAAGTAATGATATGAAGAAAATGCGCCAACTATGAAAATGGATGTTCATACGAATTAGAACATCTACTTATTTGTACAACCTTAGTGGAAAAATTTCTCATATTTTTTCAGAAATTTTTTTAGAATTTTTCATCTTTCATATTTCCGAAAAATACTGAAAAATTTTGAAAAATTCTAAAAAAATATTAAAAATTGTTTAAATAAATTTTTTCAGAAATGACTGAATAGGAATTCTCAGAATATTTCAACACCTTTATATATGACAATTTCTGAGAAATATAACAAATTTTTCAAATGTTTTCAGAAATGACTAAATGAAAATTCTTAAAATATTTCAATATTTTTATGTATGACAATTTCTGAGAAATATAAAAAATTTTTCAAATTTTTTCAGAAATTATTGAATGAGAATTTTCAAAATATTGCAGTATTCTGTGGAAAAAAATTCCGAATAATACTAAAAATTTTTTAGATTTTTTAAGAAATGATCGAATGAGAATTTTCAGATTATTTCAATCTCTGTATATATGAAAATTTCTGAGAAATTAAAAAAATTTTTCCGATTTTTTCAAAAATAATTAGATGAGAATTCTCATAATTTGTAGTATTTCTACAAATCAAAATTTCTGAATAATAATAAGATTTTTTCAGAAATAACCGAACAAGAAATCTTAGAATATTTCAAAATTTGTGTATATGAAAATTTTTTAGAAATATCCTGAGTAGCAAAGATAAGTCATTTTGACGTCAAATTTTGGTCATATTGGTATGAATGATTCTATGATCAAAATGCGACCATGACATTTAAATGACGGCATATTGACGTTATTTAATGACGTCTTTATGACGTAATATTTTGGTCCTATTTCTCGCCGTCATTCCGCGACGTTCTTATGACGTATTAATTCGATCCTGCTTCTCGGTTAGCAAATATATTAATTTGAATTTTATGCGTTTATTTTTTATTAATTTGTATAAACATAATCCAACATATAAACATATAAACAAACATAAAAAAACTATTAATTCTAAAGACTATATCATAATCATCAATCTCTATAATATTTAGAATTATCCTAGACAGCACACAATATTTATGATAAATATTTATAAATATTTATAAATATTTTTTAATATTTATTAAAAAAAAATGTTATATAAATATTTTATACATATTTTATGGTACATAAAAAAAAATTTGTATTCAACATATTAGTAAAATATAGACTAAATATTTTATACAATATTTATGGTAAATAAAAAATTAAGATTTGTACAAGTAATATTTTGTAAATATTTATAAATATTTCATAAACATTTGTATAATATTTATGATATATCTTTATGATCTGATAAATCTAAGACCACAAAAATATTCATAAAATATTTGGATAAATATTTATAAAATATTCAAATAAATATTATAAATATTTTGTAAATATTTTATAAATATTGTGTGCTGTCTGTGTGAGATATAATTTAACTTTATCAAAAGAACATAACAAAAACATATTTTTATAAGTTATTCCACATGTTATTTTGCATATGTAAAAATCAGTAATAAAACTGTAGATTTATATTTATTTATAAATATTATTTAACTATACGTTTCATGTTTCTGACATTTGTTAGGCTGATCTATAGCAAATATGTATTCATGAGCATCAAGTGTTCATGGGTCATCGCAAAGTGATAGGTTGCGTACGATCTTCGAAGTCAAGCAACATCGACGGCGGTTCATAGTTGGATGGATAATCGCAGAAGTTAGGCAATGCCAGATTTGACTATGGTGTAGTGGGGATAACGATGCTTGTTGAGAAACAACGTAAATTTATATATATATTTTTTATTATAATTATGTTATAATGTATCATCATGATACATGAAATGTATCAATTCTCAGAATTTTTTAAGAAATATTTAGAAATATTCAAAAATTCTCTGAATTAATCAGAATTTTTTATTTTTCATCTAAGTTTTTCTGAGAAACGTTCTAATTCTTATAAAAAATCGGAAAAATTATCAGAAATTCTGAGAAAAATCTAAAAAATTCTGAAAAATTTTTCCACCAGTGAAATATTACAAATAAATATTTCAATACAAATAAATATTTTACTGCAAAAGCTTGGCGCCGCTAAACCGAATAATTTATTCCCAAGTAACACAGTCTACCTATATTAGCTGCGACAGCAAAAAAGTGGTTAGTACAACGTCCTCCCAGCTTTGTTTACAGATATTTGGCTGCAAATGCTATTTTACTGGATGTTTAGCTGCGAAAGCGCTATGACAGCTAATAGAAAAGTCAAAATACTGCAACAGCTATTTCAGCTATTTTGATAGCTATAAAGTCGTTGTGACAGACACTAAAAAAGTAAAATATGGCCACAGCTATTTTAACTATATTAATAGCTGTATAATTGTTGTGACAGCTATTAATAAAGTTAAAATAGCTGTGGCTATATTTTGCTTTTTTAGTGTCTGTCACAACGACTTCATAGCTATCAAAATAGCTGAAATAGCTATTGCAGTATTTTGACTTTTTTATTAGCTGTTATAGCGCTTTCGCAGCTAAACATCCAGCAAAATAGCATTTGCAGCCAAAACCTATAAACAAAGCTGGGAGGTTATACTAATCACTTTTTTTGCTGTCATTATAGTTTAAATTCGGTTATTAAAGATTATATTTTATCAGTTAGGTTAGGTTACACTTGTCAGTCATACTTTAAAATTAAAACTGAGCCAATATGGGAAAAACATTGTTGACCGACTTGCAAAAGTTTAAAAGATACAAAAAAAATAGTACTTTTTACAGAAAAATTGAACAACGTATGAAAAAAATTAATATTGTAAAAAAACCAATTTTGAAAACCCTACAACATTGGATAAAAAATATATTTTTTTAACATCACAAATACCATCATCATATGTACAAGTAAATGAAGAATCCACAGAATTGGGCTTTATTTTATCTGAAAACTTTTTCAAACACAAAAATTCAAGTCTTGATTGTAGAAGTAATTATAATAGTGAATCATCAGATAATGATGATGTATTTGAAGATGTGGCAGCCCAGTGTATCGACATACGATCGGCACTAAGAGAATGGGCACTGACATTTAACATATGTCATAATGCATTAAAGGCATTATTAAATATTTTAATTCCTTTAAAATTAAATATACCTCGAAATCCGAGGACACTATTGGAAACACCAAGAACACTGGTTACTGTACAAATGGGAACTGGACAATATTGGCACAATGGATTACAAACTTGCCTTGAAAAGTGCTTATCTCATATAGATAAATCAATGGACATCGCACTCAATTTTAATATTGATGGATTGCCAGTCCACAAGAATTCAAAGACACACACACACACACACACACACACAATTCTGGCCAATTTTATTTTCAATACATAATTTAAATATTGAACCTATGATTATTGGACTTTATTGTGGAGAAAGCAAACCTCCAACGCCTAATGAGTTTTTAACTTCTTTTGTCAATGAATTGTTGATCTTTTTAAATAATGGGATTATTATCAATGGATATAAAATTAACATACGTGTTCGATGCTTTATATGTGATACTCCTGCCAGATGTTTTATTAAAGGTAAGCTATATGTCTACATTTATTTTTAGATAATAAATTATAATTAAATAAAAATATTTATTATTATATATGAAGTAATTATTATATGTAAAGTATATAAGTATTATGTATAAAGTAATTATGTGCTAAATAGTACTAAATATTTTTCCTTTTTTTATATATAGAATTATAGCCTTTCAAATAATCATATTTATGTTTTTTAAATCTATTTTGACAGGTACTGTTAATTTTAATAGTTATAGTTCATGTCTGAAGTGCACGACTACGGGTGAATATTATTATAAAGAACATCGAATTAGTTTTCCACATATAGATATGCCTAGAAGAACTGATACAACTTTCCGCAACAGAACTGATCCAGACCATTATAAGATGGATACACTTTTGAAAAAACTTCCGATTGACATGATAAAAAGTATTCCGGTATCCGATTCATTGCACTTGTTAGATCTAGGTATAATAAAACGTTTATTAACTGGCTATGTACGGAATCTTAGGCTTCAAAACTAAATGGTCTGCAAATATAATTAAATCGGTATCTGATTTTCTCCTTTGATGTAAAATGCCAAACGAAATTTATCGAGCCGTTAGAGGACTCGATTGTTTAAAATTTTGGAAAGAAACAGAGTATCGAACATTTGGTTTGTACCTAGCGCCTGTTATATTAAAAGATTATTTATCCGAAAAAATATATCAACATTTTATGTTATTTTTTTGCAGTATTGTTATCTGTTATAGCAAGTCGTACTCAAGTTATTTACATGTTGCAGACAAATTACTTAAAACCTTTATAGAGCGTTATATTGAAATTTACGATATTAATTCTATTAGCAGTAACATACATAATCTTTGTCATTTGGTTGATGAAGTTAAGGATTTCGGCGATTTATTTACCTTTAATGCATATCCATTTGAAAATTATTTACAGAAAATAAAAAAGTCTTCGAATGGGAAACAACTCACTGCCACAAGTAGCGCGACGAATTTTTGAAATTAATAGTTTCAAACAAACTCTAAATGACAATAATAAAAAATTTCCTATTTTAAAGAATAAAAATTCTGGCGACAATTGTGATTCAAGTAAATATAAACATTTTTTTTACAAAGTTGAATTAATGGACAAATTAGCATTTACAAATGAAGACAGAAATAAATGGTTCTTAACAAAAAAAAATAAAATTGTTGGTATGAAAAACGCGACAATCTTTGAAAATAAAATTTATATATTCAGTTCGTGTTTGAAAGAAGTAAATAATTTTTTTGAAACCCCAATTGCATCATCGTATTTACATATATTTTCTGCAAGTCGCAAGGAATATTTACCTGAATGGTATGATGCCAACGACATTAAATGTAAATTAGTGGCGATAGAATATCATGAAAATATTGTATTTTTTCCGCTAATACATACTTTAGATTTATGTTGTAAATCCAATACTTAACATAGTTAAGCACTTAACAAATTTTTTATCTTACATTACTATTATTATTGTATGTAACACTTCAAATGTGATACTTTCAAACAATCGTTTTAATTAACTCAAATAAATATAAGTCTTTTTAATTAAAAAACCGTTTAAAATAAAATTAAAAACTGGAAACATTTTTATAATTTTTATAATATAATATGCAAAGAAAATTTTATAATAAATATTCTTATGATAAATAGTAAGCGTGAACCAAGAAAGTAATTATAAAAATTTTTATCATGTTTTTCAAATTACCATTTGTATGAATTACTTATAGTATAATTCCTTAAAATTTTTCTTGTGATTTGTAGCTATTCTCGTACATAGTAATTTTTATTATTAAATTTTCTTTATGTAATAATAGATAACTATGTTTACAGCTGTTCTTCTTCTTCTATATTTTTATCGTAATTGTCATCACGTTCAGTAGCTTCTTTAGAGTTTTCCTTTTTGTTTACTAAAAATTATTAATTATAAATAATAAATATATATTATATACATACATTGTACTTTTTACTCACCTCAATCGTTTTTCAAGCAGTTTACTTCGACTCACACTGTTTAAGAATTCGTTTCAGAAAAATCATATCGTCAACCGTATAATTTGAATCGGCTAAATGTAAAATTTTAAAAAATATTTTAATTATTCGATTGTATTTTAAAAAAGCAATTTTTTTTCATTTTTTCTTCTTTTTTCTTGGTAGAACCAGTCCATGAGCATAAAGTTAATAATTGCTTTTCAAATAATCGATCCATCAATAAGTACACTATTTTTTTCCCATCTTCTTTACCAGTCGTGCCTCCAATTTTACTCATTACTTTTATCTATTTGATGTATAAGCATAAATATAAATTAGACATGTTTGATGAGACTGCCTACAAACTGAAGTAAAGAGATAGAATATCATTCGCAAATATATGCCTTCCACGCTTTAGCATAGATCATGTATACATATATAACTATAAAAGACTTTACGTATCAACTCGTCACTTCAGTTTTTTGAAAGTCTCGACATTCATAAAATATTAAGGTTATATTATATGAAATTATAGATTATAAAGAAACTTACAAATGCTAATTCAAATTCCTGATTACATAGCTTTTTTTCTAAATTGTTAATATTCGATTCCGTTGCTAGTGGTTTCATTTGTTTTATATCGTTTTCAAGAATTTCGCTTTTTGATGTATCCTTTTCATGTCTCTCAGTAGTAACTTGATTTTTAATCAAAAGATCGATTAATTTGTCAAATTTAATATGTAACTCAGATAAATCTCGAAGAATACGATTTTCAAAACTTGCCAGGTTTGATTTTATTGTGTCAAATTGTTCTTGGACTAAATAAATACTAAAATTTTATTCTACAATATTTTATACAACATCACATAAATATCAGAGCTTTGAATATTGTCCAACCATTCGTGAAAACTGTTCAAAAGTAAAGTGGAAGTTTCATCACTTTCAATTATTATTGCATTTGTAGATTCTATAATTCCTAATTTTTTTGAAGTACTTTCCAAAGTTGGGTCAATAACTTGAATAATATTGACTGGATTTTCAACATTTTTAGCCAGTTTTACATTATTATTTATAATATTGTTATTTTCCATTATTAAATTATTAAAATCAGTCTGAGAATTATCTTTAGTCTGGAAACGTTGTGTTTGTCTTGAAGAATTCAGGAGAAAAAAACTGTAAATAAATAATATATAAATTAATAAAATTCAATTTAAGAGTTTCTGTAATAACAGATTTTTATAAACAATTTTTTATAAATATTTGAATGTAATAATTTTTTATAGCTAGAGCTACTCAATTTATTATTCAGACATATGTAAAATTAAATAAATTTTTTATAAAAATACAATGTCTATATATATGTATATATGCACTCACTTCTCTTCATCCTCAGTATCATTAAACTGACTTAAATATTTTTCCGCTTGAACAGCGGCTTGAAACATAGTAAAATTTCTTTTTTTTACCGTACATTTTTGTTTTGACCAATTATTGTCTGGTAAAATACTATCGTTTTTTCGGAGATTCATTCCTTTTCGTTCTGGCGGCCAAAATAAAATCCCGTTCTTTTCCCAACTTTCGGGTACGACACATAAATTTACTTCCCCTTCTTCTATCGTTTCCACAATTATAAACATTTTTGCAATTAAATAAATTTGTTGCACAGCAAAAATCAATTTTCAGAGGTTATGCAATCAGCGTGTTTACATATGTACGCCATGTGAGACGTAGCGAGGTAGCACGTGAAGTGAGACGTTTATCACGCTTGCGCACCATTAGTGCTCGAGTATGTTCATTGGTAAAAGCTAAATTACAGTCAAAATAGCTGTAATTTGGCTGTAATTTGTATTCCAAAGCGAATGTAAAAAGTAGCATGACTATCAATTTTATATTACATCTAGCATGTATCAGCGACGGTTAAGCGAATGCGTTATTTATAAGACTCGAAAATTAATACTTAAGGCTCTGTGTGTAGTTCTGTAATTAGCATACTTAGAAATTTGCATCTGCGTTAATATTATTATATGTATAGTATAAGTTGTAGTAATTTACAGTTATTAATTAATAATATACATTAATTTTTTTTATCTCAATTTAATAAGGTAAAGATTCCAAGTTCAATCCTAGTTAAACAAATAATTTTTTTATTTTTTAAACATAATTTTAAAATTAAAATTTAATTTAGTTAATTTATATTTTTAAATCTTAATTTATAAGTATTTATATTCAGAACATTTATTTATTAAATTATTTTTATACCTTATTAATTTATTTACTAAAATAGCGAATGTATAGCTGTAAAACGGCTGTGAATATGTTGTTGCTGCTATTTGGTTGTACAGCTATTTTGCTGCAAAGAAGTTATTATAACTTTTTTATAGCAACATAGCTGTACAGCCAAATAGCAGCAACAACACATTTAAAACCTAAAAATGTCCCATTTTTACTGCTACAACATTGTCAAAACGTTGCAATAATGTTGTGGCAGTAACTGTGCTAGACAAAAATGCTGTGATTTAAACTGCAACAACGTTATCGCAGCCATTTTGCAGCTTTACGTGTTACTTGGGTTAGCTCTCTTTCTTTTTCTTTTGTGCGTGCATCTAAATGTGTATGTGCGTGTGTGTGTGTTTAGTATATAACTTCGTTTATAAAAAAACAATTTTTAATATCTTAATCTCTTATGCGTGCATGCGTACATTCTTTCTCTCTCTCTCTCTCTCTCTCTCTCTCTCTCTCTCTCTCTCAATTACTTTTATTTTATAGGAAAAAAAAACTGTAATAACTCCTATAATACATTTTCCAAGATAATTTTTTTCCATAATAGCTACTCGCAAGTTTTTCGACACTCGACTTCTGTATATTGTGCTTCTGTTATTGCTCACGCTACTATTTATCGACTTATTTTGCTCTTATACTTATTGTACGGCACACATTGTTTGTTCTGCTTCCATTCCAAACTTTTTGTACTCCGCTCTGCGCTCACTGCCTACAATCGCATACTGTATAATCTGCGCTCTTATGTATTTCGCTTCAACCTGCATATTCTGCTTATCACTGCTCCGCCTTGCATATCATAATGTACTACTTATTTACCACACATTGTACGTTCTTAGGGGGCTTGTCCTAAAATGTTTAAATAAATGCTTCTCTTTCTCTTTTTCTCTTTCTCTCTCTCTCTCTCTCTCTCACGTGCGTGTATAATACGTATATAACGTCATTATGATTTCGATTGCAAAAAATTGTAATTTTTAATTATTATTATTTCAGTCTATAAGTTAAATTGTAAAAAAGCAATTTTGTGTTAAAGCAAATTATTCGGCGCCAAGTTTTTGTAATAAAATATTTATTTGTATTAAAATATTTATTTGTAATATTTGTACAAATTAGTATTTGTAAAAGTAGATGTTCTAATTCGTATGAACATCCATTTTCATTTGGCGCATTTTCTTCATATCATTACTTTTGTGGAAAAAATGTATTTTTTATTCTTTTACAAGAATATATTTTTGAGAACTTTTTTTGTATAAAAATACATTTTTGAGGGGGTTTTTTGCGCATGTATATGTGGCGCTTTTTTTACTATTTAAAAAGGTAATTTTTGTGGGGATTTCACTTATTTTGTAG
Source organism: Monomorium pharaonis (assembly GCF_013373865.1). Taxonomy (NCBI): domain Eukaryota; kingdom Metazoa; phylum Arthropoda; class Insecta; order Hymenoptera; family Formicidae; genus Monomorium; species Monomorium pharaonis. The sequence goes on from NC_050469.1 coordinate 15,724,236, forward strand.
TGACAAGTATCTCATTTTTTTTTGTAATATATAGATATTAAGACAATTTTAAATTTTACTTATGAGTATTTCGGCAAAATTTGCTGTAACATCAATCTGACAGCAAGTTCCGATTGACTTTAAATTTTATTCGACGTACCCGAGGTTAATGTTTAGTTTTATGTATATTATAAATAAATAAATATATTATATATTAATTACATTATGTTCTTAATTAAGGGGGGCAAGTCATGTAAATCGAAATTTTTTAGCAATTTTTTTTCTTGCTTAAATTTATAGGAAATTTTCCGTAGAAATATAGTAGAAACCGATTTGAGATTTCCTTCTATGTTATTTTCGTCAAAAAGTGAATGGTCGAATTGGGCGGAGCACTCATGTAGACGAGTCGGAAACTCAATCTTTCGATCCCTCTGTAATAAATGTTAACCTGGCTGTGTTAGAATAATGTTAAAAAAACAGGAAGATCTGCTCTATGGCTCTGGAATCGCAGATTAGCAAAAAACTGCGGTAAGTTAAAATAAGTTACGATTTTTTCACGATTTTGTTACTTGAACTTTAAACGCGTTTTTCTCCAAACTTTTTTTTTTTAATTGGCGTGCAAGATAAATCAAAAATTATTCATCCGATTGAGATTCTCCTTGTGCACACATTTAGATAAATACTTTCCTCATAAATTGAACCTTTATTTGTAATTGTATTGTTTAAATAAATTATTTTTATTGCATAATTAACACGAAAATTTTTCGTAAAAATCAATACTTTTTTTTCTACGTGTCGCCATTTTTACAATTTTGCATTTTTTCTTTAACAATAGGTTCAATCGATAACGCAAACCGTACAAAAAAGAAATCTATTTGGTTTTTTGTTTCAGATGAATACAAGCAGCGCTACATTGCACGCCGACAAGTGACTTCAACGTCGACGCATTAGATTTACATTATTATTATTTATAAAATACATATTATTTTTCTGTCAAAAAATATTTTTTAGTAGTTCAATATTACAATAACATACTCTGAAAATTTCAAAAGAATTGGTTGTATTATATAATTTCCTCAAACAAAATTCCAAAAAATCACTCAATTTTCAGCGCGTTACATGACTTGCTCTCCTTAATTAGTTAAGAACGTAATACTAAATGTAATAATTAACGTAATACTAACGTAATAATTAACGTATTAATTAATTAATTAATTAATGTATTTTGCGGTATTATTGGTGAACAGCTCTATTATTTTTCCATTAATCTTTCGCATATTCAGCAGCACTGGAAGATACGTGTTGAAGACGCACTTAAATATCATATCAAAATAATTCAACTAATCAAAGCAGACTTACAAAAAGCTATTGATTCTTATGATAAATTATTTATAAAGTAAGTCAGTTCGTCTTGATCATAGATATTATACGCACGGAATATAACTATATATTTAATAACATACATTTTATATGATGTATAATCTTTAATTACAAATTTTAGGAGAATTAACGTTCCAAAAATAATGTACATTGCGTATGAAAAGAGAATCAGTGACATGTGCATAATCATTACAAAAAACGTGTGTGCCAGATTGAAACGAATTGAAGTTGATAGCACTGACAACGTAAAATTGAATTTAGTCAGGACACTATTCGAACCCTTTATCTTACGCTTCAAAGATACGCCATGTAAGTTATACAATTTTGTTAAAATCAACGTTTTAACTTTAAACATTTTGTGCCGAAGAAGAGTTAGAAAATATGAAGATACAAAATTATTATAAATGGTTCAGGAGTGGTGTCGCACATTGGTTAGAAATTGCAGTGCCATGTATAAAGCACTTAAATGCATGGAAAGAGCAGTTGAAATTGATACTTTAGGAGCAGTCGACAATACTGTTGATAACAAATACAGTTCGAGCGCTGTAGATACATTAACTACGTTTTATCAAATTCGAATTTTCTGGACGCTGCTAGCGTGACCGGACGTTGAAGATTCTTATACGTTCTTAGCAAGAATTACACAGGCACACAAAAAAAAGTGGTTGGACCGGCGGACTAAACTAGTCAATCCTTATGTATTTCGACCCGCTGAATCCAAATTCAATGTCAGAATTGCTACATTGGCTCATTTTTTCCTAACCTCAAAAATATATTTTTTTTAAATCTTGGTCCGGCGAACCAGACTAGTCTATTTTTATGTATTTTGATCCGCTAAATCCAAATTCAAGGTCAGAATTGCTAAATTAGCTCAATTTTTTTTAACCTCAAAAAACATCTTGTAAAAGCAGTTTGGATCACAAATGTATAATCCGGAATGTGCAGGCTTGTGTAACCATATTACCCGGGGAAAATTCAATACCTATGACAAGTTTGTGTTTCTGTAAATAGCGTAGAAAATTCACTCCCTTTTTCTATTATATCCCATACAGCACAGAAAGATTGCAGCAACATTGTGGCAACATTTCAACGCAAGATTGCAATATTGCATAAACGTTGTGAAATGTTGCTGCAAGGTTGCTGCAAGATTGCAGCAATGGTAAAATGTCCGCTTTTAGAAATATTGTTACGTAATATTGTAGCAATATTGCAGTAAAATATGTATACAATATTATTCAGAAAAAGATTATTCAAAATAATTTATCTGATTTTAAATAACTATTTTGAATTTAACAAATACAGAGTGATTAGTGAAACTTCAACCAAAAGATAAACTTTACAAGTTTTGTCTTTTATCTTATATAAGTACATTATAAGATGAGAGACAAAACTTACAAAATTTATCTTTTAGTTGACGTAATCACTCTGTTGTTAAATTCAAAATATAGTTATTTAAAACCGAATGAATTAATTGGATGATCGTTTAGTTAATGTCACTATAATCACTCAGTATTTGTTAAATTAAAAAATACAGTTATTTAAAATAATTTTGAATAACCTTGTACTCTGTTATACACAAATCTACATAATAATAGTTTTACACACAAATTAAAACTACTCCAGAATGCATGTATTTCTATAGATGAAAAATTTTAAATAATATAGAACGATCGCTTTTACATTATTTTTGAAAAGTTACTGTAATATATTAATTTATTCAAACTGTATTGAATATTAATTTTATCTATTTTCACTATTTTAATAATATTTTAAAATGTTGCTGCATCATTGCTGAAGTAATATTGTAAAATAATGTCTTTGCAATATTTCTGAAACATTACATCGCAATATGCAATGTTGCAACGTTGCAGCAATGTTGCTGCAAGCTTTTGTGCTGTATGGGATTTCTTTTATTCTCGAAGATTCTGTGCAATGGCGTTTCTTTCTTGTACGGAAAGAAACTATTAAAAACTATTGAAAAATAACTATTCAAAACTATTGAGAGAACTGTTAAAAATTTCAAGTAGTAAATTCGGACATTACTATTGGAATCGTCAATAGTTTACTATTAAAATGAATAGTAACTATAGGCATTTACTATTTATTACTAATGGAAACGTTAATAGTTTACTATTGGTGTGAATAGTAACTGTACCCCTATAACCATTTCTGCTGTGACAAATGTTGGCAACAGATTCTGTTACCAAAAAGGCGACAAATGAGAAACATATCTTGTCATTGCAAACACTATTAGCAGATATTCAGCAAATATTTAGCAACGTCTGTCATCAGAATACATGACAAAATAATAGTGAACTGCGAGCAGATTTATTGAAAGTATTGATAACAGATTGACGACAAACACCAAAGTGCAAACAATGTCAGCAAATTGCCTGTAGAAATGCAACAACATTTGTGTGTCAAAGTACGCGACAGATTGATACCAGAAATGCAGCAGATCTGTCGAAATGTCAAATTGGCAATAAGAAGTGCGGCACCGTCGATAGGCGGCTTACTTTCTCGGGAGTAAAATGCAGTCAACTCGCTACATAAAGACCACTCGCAGCGCGAAGGTAAGCAAAAATTATCTTCCTTCGCTGCGCCTGCGGAAGAGTCCGATGTGGCGGTGGACCGCCACATTATACTTTTATAATACAGAACTGGTAATATTTTTATTTTTTTGGAATGAGATTTAACTACAAAGAAATTTAATGAAATTAATTGCACCTAGAATAGATGATATACCTGCGATATAAATGGAAAAAATAGATAGGTCAATTGATCCCCCCTATAGGAAATATTAGATGCTAAGGAGAGGGTTGGGTAAATTATTTAATCTGTTTCTACTCCTGAATTAATAAATCTTCCCAGGAGATTGCTTACATCGATTCTCAAATAAAATTATAACTGTGATGAAAGAAGAAATGAAAAGATTCGACAAATCTGTCGCCAATCTGTCATCATTTATACAGATCTGTTGCATATTTGGCGCAAATCTGCTGTGAGTTTACGTTGCAACATCTGTTCTCAATTTGCTGCGTGAATTTGTCATTGTATTGCTAGTGACAGGTCTGCTCTGGTGTTGCACCCAATTTGATATCAGGATTTGATAACAATTTTTGCTTGCAATTGGGGCGCACTCGAGGACACAGTAGGCCATGGTTTTGGCAGCCTGATTCCGCAAGAAATTTTTAGCAGTCTGCTGACAATTTGGTAGCAAATGGTTAGCTGGGTAGGTGTTTACTATTCATTACTATTGGAATCGTCAATAGTTTACTATTAAAGTGAATAGTAACTATAGGCGTACGTCAATAGTAATGTTCAAATTTACTACTTAAAATTTTGTAGTTCTCTTAATAGCTCTTTTTTTACTCACAAAACATTTTTTACTCACTTTTATATAAAGAATCTCGTGTATTTTGTGTTAGGTATTTTTGTTACACCCTGTATATTAAATAATAATAATAATATAATATATAATATATTATACATTAATATATTATATTAGAATATGTAAATATTATAAACAAGAAAGCGAAGCCATCTCAAGGGATGGCACAGTAGTGCTTAGTGGGTTCAAATTTAATACAGCTTGATTAGCTCATAGTGAAGATGATGATGTAAAAATAATTTGTAAATGTCATTGTGCCGCTTTCGAGTTACACAGCGAACAAACAAACAGACACACCAAACAAATTTATTATAATAGATATGTGTAATATGTGTATATATACGTTTCGCAAAATGTACAATTTTTATAATTAAAATTTTTATAATTGTAAAAATACATAAATCGTAATCCAATATTTATTAATTCTACCATGAATAAGTAAATCTTATAATTTACAGAATATATATGCGCGCGCGTGTGTGTGTAGCATGTGTCATGTGTGTCGTGTGTTTGAAATATTTTGAAGCCAAATATAGAAAAATATCATGTGTTCGGATTTACAATTATTATCAAATTATTAGTAATATTACTCACAAATAGTTACTATTCATGTAGTTACTCTTTAATTACTGTTTAGTTAGGTAGTTGTGAATAGTTATTATTCGGAACTATGCGCCAATAGTCGTAGTTACTATTCAATTGTTGTTTAGTTACGTAGTTACGATTAGTTACTATTTGAAACTATTCACCAATAGTCGTAGTTACTTTTCAATTACTCTTCGGTTACATAGTCACGAATAGTTACTATTTAGAACTATTCACCAACAATTGCAGTTACTATTCAATTACTATTTATGCACGTAGTCACCAATAGTTACTATTCAAGTTACTACAGAAATTGAATAGTAACTATAAAAATTTGAATAGTTCTTAATAGTTCTCAATAGTTCCTTTTTATACGGGTTCCTTTCACAGAAACATCACGTTTGAGCGTCCAGCAGAAATCAGCCATCGTATTCACATCCCACTTGCATTGATATCGATACTACATCTCCTTGATGTCCTGATGAAATCTTTCTCCATATTCTTCACTATAATCACCTAGATTTTCTGGGAAGTAGTCGATATGAGAATCTAAAAAATGCAACTTAAGATTCATTAAGCAACCTAGTTTTCTATAATTTTCCATCATTTCCGCTATCCTTTCTCTATAATCTTCACTTTTGCGGTTTTCTAAAAAATTTTCCCCAGGTAATGTGGTTACGCAAGCCTACACGTTCCGGATTATACATTTGTGATCCAAACTGCTTTTACAAGGTGTTTTTTGAGGTTAGGAAAAAATGAGCCAATGCAGCAATTCTGACATTGAATTTGGATTCAGCGGGTCAAAATACATAAAGGTAGATTATTCTGGTCCGCTGAACTAACATTATTAGTAGTTAATAATAAGACAGTTCTAACCCAGGTGCTCCGAGGGGGGTGCGGGTGTGTGGGGGGGTACCGGTAGGCGCGGGGGTATGACGTCACGTGGGGAGGGGGATCTCGCGGTTCGGAAATTGCTGACGCAGTATTTTCGGGTCCGCGACCCGGGAGCGGGAGAGGGGGAATCGGGGTCCGCGACCGCCGCCGCCGCCGCCGCCGCTGTTATAGCAGCCATCGCTGCGGTGTTCACTCTCTCCCTCTATTCCGAATCTATCTCTCTCTCTCTCTCTCTCATCCGTACGCGATATTTCCAGCAATACAGTTTTATCATTCTCTCGCTCTTTCTCTTTCATTCGTTGCGTTCTTTCATATGCAGTTACATACATGCGTTCCCACCCATCTTATCTATGTACCTCCTACTCGGTTCTGCGCACGCCATTATACCGCAAAGGAATAGGGAAGAGAGAAAATAAGTTATAATAATTATTTATAATTTTTTTCATTTATTCCTTTTGTAACGCGTCGTATACAATATTGTCTGATGCATAAACCATCAGTTCGCAATCTACGAGCAAAGTTTTTACACATATTTCATTTAACAATTTGACTGCATCGCACTTGTTATGAATATTATTTCGCCGCAAACAGTTTACAAATTGATTATATCGTTCTTTTACTATATGCATATCATCCCATAACTTAAAATATGCATTATTGATAACATCTTTAAGATTTAGTAAAAATTGCACAGTCGATGGTTTCATGTACATAATTTTGTTATTTAAAGTGAATTTTATGATACTCTCGTTACGTATTTTAACGACTTCGATGAAAAGATCATTAATCCACAACGATGTAGCGGTTGTCGACTGCAGGAGTTGCTCGATATCTGTCCGTTTCTCAATCATTATTACCCAGGTATCACGTGACAGCGGTATCTCATTATCCTTGTTGTCACCAAGAATCATCTCTACAAAAGGCTCAAGTCCCACACTGATTCCTATATCCAAATATTTGTAGAATGTAGCCGTCAAAGCAAATCTCCTCCCCAGAATGGGGAGTATGACGCGGCTGCGACATTGTTCTGTAAAGAAAAAATGTTGCAAGATATAAAAAATAAAATCCAATTAAATATGTAACAAAATTTGATTTAATTAATTTAAGAAATACTTACGGTTTATCACACGTTTCATTTTGCTGAATCGGAACGTAATAGTTCATTTTCAGGGGAAACTCCGACTTCTTTTGATTAACTAATGCAAGATTGGAAATTTACCGTCCGTATTCCGCTGATTAACTGATGTGATACCGTTGTCAGAACTCTTCTTATATTGCACGCCCTTCACACATCTCAGTAGAGGGGACAATCACATACTTCTTCACACATCTCAGTAGAGGGGACAATCACTATTTCAAACTTTACACATTCAAGGATGACCAACGTTTCAGAGGTCAAGCGCCGATGTACGGCTGCTGCGGCAAAATATGTTTTAGGCACATACATTTGATACTTACTGATAAGATCATACGAAAATCACACATTCAAATAATGTGAATCTTTGAGAGGTCAAGCGCCGATATACAGCTGCTGTGACAAAATATGTTTTAGGCATGTACATTTGATACTTACTGATGAGATCATACGAAAATCGCACATTCAAATAATGCAAATTTTGCAGAGGTCAAGCGCCGATGTACGGCTGCTGTAACAAAAATATGTTTTAGGCACGTACATAAATCATTTGATACTTTCTTGATGAGATCATTCAGAATCACACATTCAAATAATGCAAATCTTGCAGAGGTCAAACACCGATGTTAAGACAAAGAAAATAAAGAGTTATAAAAAATATATAAGCGGTCGGGAAGCACATAATATCGCATTTGATGCGAAGTTTAAGATCCGAGTGCAAGTTGAAACCGTCATCAATCCGGAGTAATAATTCAGTGCAATATGTGTTCAGTGTGCGCACAGTAGAGACTTCTTAGTATAAAAACTACATTATTACAACATGAATGACGATATCGTAGAAGATGCCATTTATGTTCTTAACAATAATGATGATTCCGAAAAACGAAAGCATGTGCAGAGAATATCACCAGTGTAATTTCTACGTGATCGAGAACTCGGTATACGCGGAACGCATGAACGCACCGTAATACAGGAAGTTTACATACACGAGCAATTTGTTCATAACTGGCCTCATCATATGAAGCACAAATTATATAAAGAGATACTCAATTCGGTTGACACCGATGAAAATGAATATGATATAGCAAAACAAATCGTAGAAAAGACTCAGGAATGCTGTTACCATCTCATTGAGATACCAGCAGGTGTTGGAAGATATATCGAAGTGATAGCAATAACGTCCCACTTTGCTTATAATACTGAGAATCTCTATGTAGAGAAAATGCTGCGTACTTACCACGAATTTTCAAATCTTTTGAACAATGATGAGGATGAATACTGTTGCGCTCCCCGAAGCACTCTCGCACTTCCACACACACACTCACTTCCGCTCGCGAACGCGGCGGAATAAGAACACGCTTTTGGCGAACAAGGAACTTTATTATAAGCAGCGAACACGTTTACAACAACTCCGAGCACGTCCGCACGAGTTGACGTCTCAGGAAGTTCTAAACAAAACCATTTGTTTATACATAACTAAGCAACGCCGGGGCCGACAGACTCAGCTGACTGAAGCAATCGATATATTGATTTTTAGCGTTAAGCTTGCGCTCACAACGCGCGCAAAGCTCACGCTCGCGAAGCTCACGTTCGCAACACTACCCCCCTTCTTCAGAATTGTCGTCCCGACAATTCAAGGAGGATTTCTTCGAGGAAAACTTCCTGGACTTAGTTTCAGACGTTTCTTGCTCTACCCTGAGCCGCAGCCACAGGTTACCGAGCGACGCCTTCTTCCCCTCCACCTGCCGAAACTTCCGCTCATCCCCATCTTGGAAGTGGCCAGCTTCCAGAGCGATGCACGGAGTCCCAACCTTCCGAAGCGAAGAACTCGCCCGTTTCCTCTTCTTACATCGACGACGCTTCACTCTTCACAAGTGACTTGCGCCCTTCTTACTTGTATTTCGGACAAGGGGGGGGGGGGTATGACTCCGTGGTCCCCTTTAGTCCCGAAGGACTCCCAAGTCCCCGTCTCGGCATTTGCCCAAAGTCTCACGGAAAAACCACGTCCAAAAACCGTGAGCGAGACGGTCTTCTTAGAAGGAGTACCCTCTTCAGAAGACTCAATTCGTTTCTCTCCTGCTTCAGATGTAAACTTCCGACCCGAGCGTCACCAAATTCAACGTTTTAATCTGAAAAAGAAAAACAGCAGAACCAACCAGACAAAAGTAATTTTATTTTAAACCGCGTTTCCCACATTTTCAGGGCATTCAAACCGAAAATGCCCTACTTTTCCGCAAGACCAACATTCTTTAGAATTGAATTTCCCCTTTTCCCCATTTCGACCATTTTCCTTTTTAATAAAATTTTTAAACGCGGTCTTTGACTTTTCCCCGCTATTTCCTTTTCCGTTATCATTCTTTTCCCCCGCATCCCTTTTTCCGAAATTCCCCCTGTTCAAGAAATTACCCCCCTGAATAACTTTTACCGCCTTAGCCCTTTCAATCGCGATTTTTAAAGAAGTTATCCCTTCTAATTGAAGCGTTCTTTTTACGAAACCGTCCGCGAGAGAGGACACAAATTGCGCGCAAGCGATTTTGTCCCGAACCAAAAAAGGGCACTCAGGATACGCCTGCCGCGCGAGCCTCTCAAGTTCCGCCCCGAAAGAAGCAAAATCTTCCCCAAACCTCTGTCTCCGATTTGTGAAAAGCGAATAAAAATTCTGGGAATTATGCCCTTCCCCAAAACGCAACTCTAATTTCGAAACCAGCTCTGAAAAATTTACGTTTCCGAAATCCGACACATTTTCTAAAATGGAACGCGCTTTTCCCCTCAAGCACGAAGCTAGGGCCACTGTTTTCGCGGAATCCCCCCAAGAATTCGCCCGCGCTATTAAATCAAATTGGGAAAGGAATTCTCGAAGAGAAACCGTCCCATCAAAAGTATCAGGCTTTAATTTATATCCAAGCAACGTGCCCGACGAAATTTCATTCGCGGAAAAGTTATTGGAAGGACTTAGCTGTGGCGGAGCTCCTCGCTGAAGTTGGAGCTGTCGCAGCATTTCCTCCTGTTGCTCGCGTTCTCCGCGCACGCCCTGAAGCTGTTGCACGCTCTCTCGCAGGCGCTGTAGCTCCTCGTCCCGTCGCCGAAGCGTTTCAGCGAACTCCTGTTGTTGGCGCGCCTGCTCCACGCGCAGAAGACGAAGCTCCTCTAGCAGAGCTTGAAACTCCGGCGCAACCGCTCCGACACTTCCCACAGAGGGCCCGGGAGTCTCAGGGCGTCTTCTCTTTGAAGGAACGCGCCGTCCCTCGTCGGAAATCACATCCGTTGCCATGGCCGTTGTCAAGGAAGATCCCGGACGAGCCCCCAAAAAGTGTTGCGCTCCCCGAAGCACTCTCGCACTTCCACACACACACTCACTTCCGCTCGCGAACGCGGCGGAATAAGAACACGCTTTTGGCGAACAAGGAACTTTATTATAAGCAGCGAACACGTTTACAACAACTCCGAGCACGTCCGCACGAGTTGACGTCTCAGGAAGTTCTAAACAAAACCATTTGTTTATACATAACTAAGCAACGCCGGGGCCGACAGACTCAGCTGACTGAAGCAATCGATATATTGATTTTTAGCGTTAAGCTTGCGCTCACAACGCGCGCAAAGCTCACGCTCGCGAAGCTCACGTTCGCAACAATACGTTCTGTCTGAGCAAGAGAAGGAGATATGTTTTTATATTCGATGTGAAAGACAAAGCAAGCTAATGCAGTTTGAAATTCAAGACAAATTTCGATTCTGCATTAGATGCTACGAAACTATATGCGAGTGTCCTGTTGAAGATTGTATGGTGTTGTTTTAAAACAGTGATAAAAAGACAACAGTGATAAAAATGGAGAATAATTTCGAGCGAGTGGAACGCGAGCTGTTGGAGCAAGCAAATGGAGTCACTACTTTGAGCGAGTGTTTTATGTGGTTGCAGCGATGCGACGAGATTATACAACAGCTTGAGGAACATAGCCGCATAAAGCGTCCTCGGCTTGCCGTCGGACAAAGACAATCGTTGGTGGCGAGGATCGCGCGACTCGAAGGTGAAAAAACACATTTACAAAGACGTTTCGTGCATGTAGGGGGTAATTACGCGAGCACTAGTAATAACGCGAACAAACTCATGTGGCGAGAGATAGATACAGCGTTCGAGAATCGCATTCAGACAGGTGCAGTGATAAATACAAACTATATTGAACCGCGAACGTTTTTAGAAGACGCAGGCGGTATAGTGCTCGAGCGAGTGCGGGACGCTCTAGAGGAACACAACAGTGTAAAAGTGAATACAGCATTCAACGGCGTGTTTGTAACGGGTGATAAACATGCCAACAAAAGTATAAACACTAAAAATTGTGAACTATTCCAAACATCAGACTTGGACGAGTGGTACGAGCGACGAGTTATCGAGCCCACATTAGCATCACTCGAAGAGTTTCAAGAACGAGATAGCGGGTGGGCGCTATCGCGAATTCTCAATTTGATTCTAAATATAAATAAGTACAATCCTCTACACGCGGGGTGTTACGTGACATTACCGCGAGAAATAATGATGAAGCGTGCAGTAGTGAACGTTAATTCAAAGGACAATGCATGCTTCGCGTGGTCAGTGGTCGCCGCGCTACACCCTGTCGAAAGACATAGTGATAGAGAGTCATCGTATCCGCATTATGCAACAGTCCTAAAGTTTGATGACATTGCGTTTCCCGTTACAGTAAAGGACATTGGAAAATTTGAGAGTCTTAACAATATATCGATCAACGTCTACGGGATGAAAAAGGAAATGGCAATGCTAAAGATTCTTCCGCTGCGGCTCTCCAATGACAAGAAAGAGAAGCATGTCAATTTATTATACGTACAAAATCCGCACGAAGACAGCGTGGGCCACTTTGTCTGGATAAAAAATCTGTCCCGCCTCATCAGCTCCCAACTGAGCAAACATGATGGAAAAAGATACATTTGCGATCGGTACGTATAATATATTAAAATAAATTTTATAATCTAGCAAAAAAAGGTAAATAAAATTTTTTTAAATTTTTACAGGTGCTTGCACTATTTTTCATCATGCGAGAGGTTGCAATCACACACTGTAGACTGTCAGAGGATGAACGACTGCGCTATCACATTGCCTGCCGAAGACGACAAGTGGTTGAATTTCCGGAATATAAACCACAAGGAACGAGTGCCCTTTATCGTCTACGCGGACCTCGAGTGTGTGCTGCGGAAGATGCAACATGATACAGAGCAAGCGTCGCACACATATCAACAACATGAGGTATTCAGCATCGGGTATTACGTGCGATGCTCATACGACGACACGTTATCCACGTACCGGTTTCGTCGCGATAAAGATTGCGTCGCGTGGTTCACTAAACAACTAGAAGAATTAGCGTATAATGTTAAGACTCGTTTATCAACTAATATCCCCATGGAAACGTTATCGGTGGAACAATTGGAGGCATACCATAGCGCGACGCAGTGTCATATCTGCGATAAGCCATTCGCGCCGGATGATACGCGGGTGCGCGATCATTGTCATTTGACTGGTCGTTACCGCGGTCCTGCACATTCTCTCTGTAATTTAAATTATCAAAATGCATCATACATGCCAATTATTTTTCATAACTTATCTGGATACGATTCGCATTTCATTATTAAGAAAATAGCCACAGCCTTCAAAGGGAAGACCGACGTACTTCCCATCACGAAAGAAAAGTATATTTCTTTTACAAAACATGTCGTAGACACAGCCGATAAATTAGATCCACACAATTACATAAAACTACGGTTCATAGATTCATATAAATTTTTAAATACTAGTCTCGAAAAATTGGCATCATTTCTAGGCAAAGAAAAATTAAAAATTGTACGTTCCGAATTTTTACACTTATCTAATGAGGATTTTGATTTATTGACACGAAAAGGTGTATTTCCGTATGAGTACGTTGACTGCGTGAACAAGCTGCAGGACACGTGTTTACCGCCGCGCGAATCATTTTTCAGTTCCCTGACCTCTGATACTGTATCCGAGAGCGATTACATGCACGCTGAGAATGTCTGGAAGCGATTCTCCGTTCAAACGTTGGGTGAATACAGCGATCTATATTTGAAAACGGATGTGTTATTGTTAGCTGACATTTTTGAAAATTTTCGCGATAAATGCTTAGAAAGTTACGGTCTCGATCCAACACATTATTACACTCTCCCCGGATACACGTGGGACGCTATGTTAAAATATACAAAAATTACTTTCGAACTGCTTACTGACATTGACATGGTAATGTTCATCGAACGCGGTATACGCGGCGGTCTCAGTCAATGTTCAGGCAGATATGCACAGGCTAACAACAAATACATGCAGACGTACGACACATTGAAACCATCCTCATATCTTATGTATTTTGACGTTAATAATTTGTATGGTTGGGCGATGTGTCAACCGCTGCCATATGGGGAATTTCAATGGATCGAAGTCTCGAATTTTGACATAAATGCGATCGCTGCTGATTCACCAACGGGATACATTCTCGAAGTTGATCTCGAGTATCCCCGAGACCTTCACGACGAGCATGCTGACCTACCTTTTTGTCCAACACGCGATAAACCGCCAGGCAAGTGTGAATGTAAACTTCTCGCTACGCTGTATGATAAGGAACGTTACGTCATACATTACCGCAACCTGCAGCAGTGCATGCGTCACGGTCTTCGTATAGCAAAGATACACCGTATATTACAATTCGCACAATCTCCATGGCTCTGTAAATACATAGAGTTAAATACACGATTCCGGACACTCGCCAAAAATGATTTCGAAAAAACTTGTATAAATTAATGAATAATGCGGTGTTTGGTAAAACCATGGAGAATGTGCGCAATCATGTTGACGTTAAGTTGTTGACAAAATGGGTGGGGCGGTATGGTGCGGAGACAATGATCGCGAAACCAAATTTTCATAGTCGAAGTGTTTTTGCAGAAAATGTAATCGCCGTTGAACTTAGAAAACTCGAGGTGAAATTATATAAGCCGATTTACGTAGGCATGTGTATCCTAGATATTTCTAAGACGTGTCTATATGAATTTCACCACGAGTACATGCTACCTCTGTATCGTGACAAATGTAGAGTCATGTATACCGACACCGACAGTCTCATATACCTCGTCGAGTGCGAGGATATTTACGAGACGATGAAACGTGATATTGCTAGGTTCGACACGAGCGATTATCCAGTCGACAACGCGTACGGTATGCCTCTTGAGAATAAAAAAGTTCCGGGCTTGATGAAAGATGAGAATAATGGCGTGATAATGACTGAGTTCGTTGGACTTAGAGCAAAGATGTATGCGTTAAAGGTAGATGGAAAGAAGGACACTAAAAAGGCGAAAGGTGTCAAGAATAATGTAGTAACGCGAACCATAACATTTGATGATTATACCCAGTGTTTGAGAGATGAGATCGAGATGACGCGTAGCCAATCATGTATAAGATCCAAGCTACATAAAGTATATACGGTGTCCGAAACAAAAATCGCTCTAAGTCCATATGATGACAAGAGATACCTTATACCCGATTCAGTTGAAACGTTACCGTGGGGACATTATCGAATACCACTATAATATCTTTAACATTATATAGCTTTTAAATTACATGCATATTTTACATTAAAAATAATTATATATATTTTTATGTTAAAAACATGTATTAATAAAAATGTATTAAGGAAGGATGATAAAGAAATCTCACATAATATAAAATTAATATAATAATGTATTTGGTTAAATTGTACTTTTATGTGAATATAATAAAAACAATTTTTATTGAATTAAATAACAGTGTCTGTATGTATCCATGAATTATGCGATCCATCGAATCCCAGCCACTTGACATAAATCTCATCTCCTTTTCTGCGCAATATTTTTTCAACGAGATACACGTCAGGATTTGCAACACGCTGCAGCTCATATTCGTAAAATCCTCCAGCGATAGGTTTTCCAGAGGAATCTTCCAGTACATATGTCACAGGATTGGTACGCTGTACTTTAATAATTTTAAATATCTCCGTAGTCCAATTTGGTGTATAACCCTTCTCAAAAACAGTTTTGAATTTGCTGACACGCACCGAGTCACCGACTTTAAATCGCGCGGGTGCCGCAATTTTTATGTGACTATACACCGTGGTTAAGAGTTTTTTTAGCGATTGCAGGCGTAACATCGATGGGTCGCATGCCGGTAGTTCGATGCTTTCGTGCATTGTACTCTGACATGAGATGCGGCAGCAAATCAATCCATCTATAATTTCCATTGAGTTTAAATTGTTTCCACATGACGTTTTTTAATGTTCGGTTAAAGCGTTCGACAACTGATGCTTTCATTATAGAGTATGTAGAATAATGATTGATATTATATTTTTTTAATAGTTTCTGCACGTTGGTGTTATAAAATTCCTTTCCTTTGTCTGTTTGCAAATTTTTCGGACACTTCCATCTTTCTGAATTATCTTTGCAATCGCAATAGCAACTTCGCTACCACTCTTGGCCTTCAGCGGCACAGCCCATGCATGCTTGCTCAGCACATCGATAACGGTGAGTATGTAGTGATAATCTCGGTTAAATCGTGTGTAAGGACGCATCTCAACCACATCCGCCTGCCACAGGTCATCGTATCCATGAACTATGACGCGTCTTCGAAGAAAATTTCTTCTCGCCGGAGCATGCAACTCCTCAACCAACAATTGTTTCTCAGACATGTTCAGAGTATGACATGTAAATGGTGCATATATTCAACGTACTAACTTTTTTACTCTGCACGATGAGTTACTGCGTCGAGCTGTCTTTGAATCTCGTTTAGCGTATGAGCTGTAATTTCAACCTTACTTTGAAGTGTCTCAATCTTCCTCTCGATTTCATCCTGTCGATTCTTTAAAATTTTCACAGTTTGTTGCACGTATCGTTTATTGGCTGCATCACTATCATCTACAGGTAACGCTAAACGTCGAATCTTGCGCGACTTTGCATCAAAATCGGTGACAACCATGCAAAGAGCGTTATCGCGCACGTAATTTCTGACTAATCCGCTCCATTGATAATATGGTTCCGCACCACCTCTTCCGAGTGATGTTCCAAACTTGTTGATTGACATTTCGATGTTGACTAAATGATTTGTTTCGCACAGTTTTAATTTATAATAAAACCAGCATCGCGAAGTTCCTCGATAATTGATAGAATCTCGTTGCCGTGAGCATTGTGCCCTGCCTGGTGTGAGGCCTCGAGCAATCGAAGGCGATCCACAAGCTCGTTGGGATCATCTCAATGAACATAATCGATCTTGTTATCATTTAATGTAATAGCGCTTGATAAACCTTGTCCAACTTTTGCGTCTGTTACTAAGGGTGCAATTATATTTTTATATTTAGACCCTTTGTTGCCCATTACTTGATTATGTGCAATATGTCCGGGTCTATATGCATTTGTCTCCAATAGAATGTTTTTATAATTTTGCAGGTCATTATTCGTGTACATGTTGGGCATTTTCATGAAAATTAATTCGTACAGACCAGGCGTTCCCGTGTATATTTTACCATCTATAACTATGTTATCATTCTTATGTATGTCGATGCGTTTATCGCCGAGCATCGTTCCAAAGTCGGTGAAATAAACTCCGTAAACAGTATCTATGATGACTGGTTTTTTACCACTCAGAACAGCCCCCATATATTTTTGACCTAATGGACCATAGTGCATGTGCAACTTTTCACGTCCCTCTCGCGTTTCCAACTGTTGTCGAATAGACGTCACAAGCGGTTCATTGGCTGCTATTTCAAAAACGTCTTCGACGGAAGGTACATGACTGTACGATAAATCACTATCATGTAGTATTTACGATGTTTCATTCAAATTAGTTGGTACAGTTTTTGATCGTCTCATTTTTTTAACAGGAGTAGAGGTCATTATAGAATTGTTAAACGAAGCGTTTGATCGCTTTCGTTTGGGTTTTGGTTCTGCGTATTCGTCTTCCCCCGAGAAGAACGATTCATTCTTAATCGGATCTGATACATCACCAACGGTGTTTTCAACAATCTGTTTTAATGGTTCGACAATGGGCTTAAAGTGTCTCTCCAACGCCATTTCTTCTTGCACTTTACCCGCTTTCAAAGCGCGATATTTTTTACGAATTGAATCACTTGTTTTCGCAATCTCTTTCACAATCTTCTCACGATCCATATTGTTATCTGTGTTATCCATGTTGAGAAACGCTACTTGGTCAACGTATCAAAAACAACTAACTGCTTTATGGTATTGCGAAGTCATTAAATCCTTTTTGATATCGTCCATCGGCGAGTGCGCTATCCTTATCTATCACTAAAAATCCATACTTTTGTTGCCAACAAGTATGACATAAATTACTAAAATCCTCATAAGATATCGGTATTTACATAATCGTTGTACGCATGTTTTAGATTGGTACCATCGTGCTTGAATAAAATTAGCAAATTCGCATTGTCGCGTATAAGATGTTTCGGTATCTTTGCATACGTCTGACAGAGATAGAAGCAGTCGACATCCACGTGTCGCCCCATTGCAAGTCTCTTATCGTATCTTGCTTATCACACGCCACGTCATCAAAGATAAAAATGGAATTCGGAAGCGCTTCACTCGGCTGAATGACATCACAGTTATTGGAGAATGCAAAATAACTAACTTCTTCAATCGGTGTCAATAAATTTTCCAAATATAGATATTTCGGTTGTTGTAATGATTTCGAGTACACATACACATTCTCAAAACGTACTCCATGCGGACTTTCCAACAAGCTTATTAATACGTTTGTCTTGCCACAATTTGACGGACCGCAAATTATACCACGTATAGAACTCGGCAACATGTTTCCATGCCTCCTTATTTTTCTTTTGGACATTATTCTGTCATCGAAATTTGTTACTTTAATCACTGGTGAATGCTGTACGAACCGCATATTTTCTCCCTCTATGCTCTGATAAAAACTGACAAAAATTAATAAGACCGATCTATTTATAGAGACGCACCGAGCAAAATTGTTCAGTATGTAAAATGTTTCTCATATTGTCACATCCCTCCGATATACTCGATTTGAGTGTCGACTAGTTAGATTCGTGTCGAAACCTATTCTGCTACGCGTGTGTAGCAATTATATCGAACACGTGTGGGACGGGCTTCCGGAACATATAAAGGCTGATACGGAGATTCGAAGCCATCGTCGTTGCTACGAACATTACAATCAATCGTTGCACCAGACGCACATCGACGGCCCCGCACCGTTGATAAAGAATTGTCGCGAATGCCAGCGGTAGGTCGCGGCTTGTTAAATCGTGTGATAAATGCGCTTCCTTTCGAACTGCACATACCAGGATATCAATTTTGCGGTCCAGGTACTAGGCTGAAAAAGCGATTGGCCAGAGGTGATCGGGGTATTAATCCGTTGGACGCGGCATGTCGCGAACACGACATTGCATACTCCCGGAGCAACGAACTCATCGATAGACACGCAGCTGATAATATACTCGCTGCGGAAGCGCGAAAACGCATTACAACGAACGATTCGATTTTCGGAGAAAGAGCTGCTGCAGCAGCCGTTTGGGCAGCTATGAAAACTAAGACAAAAATCGGTATGGGTTTGAAAAAGAAAAAAAGTGATAAAAAGAAGAGAGCGAGTAAACGAATACTTCCGAGAACGAGTAAACGAATACTTCCGGTAGCGAAACGCGGCGGTGTTTTACCCATTCTACCGCTGTTGGGTGTTCTCGGGTCGTTGGTCGGTGGAGCGGCGGGAGTTGCGAAGGCTGTGAATGATAACAAGGCAGCACAGCGTCAGCTGAACGAATTGAAACGTCATAATCGTGTCATGGAAGGTCAAAAAGACGTTAAAAATGCCAAAAGGTGCAACTACCAACATACAATTATTACAGTTAGCGAAACGTATGAGCATTCCACACTTTAGAGGAATTTTTATGCGTACAGCATTACCAACGGCTGGAGCATATCGAAACGAGAGCGGTATTGTAAATTTAAATAACGCTGAAGGATCAGGTACACACTGGGTGGCATATGCAAAGAGAGGAAATCGCGCTATATACTTTGATAGTTTCGGCAATCTTAGACCACCGAAAGAACTGGTGCAATATTTAGATGTAACGCGGATCGAGTACAATCACACGCCTTATCAACGTTATGATCAAAGCAACTGTGGCCAACTATGTCTGCGTTTTCTTCAAACAGTTAGTAATCAATTTAAAGGCTAACATTATGCAATTTAACTTAGTATTCGTTTCAACATGTCACTGACGTTTACGCTAACCGGCAAGAGTAGCATCCTCGCGGTGAGCTATTTTCCAGCCGTAGATTTGAGCGATGGCGATTACGAGCTCGGTCTCACAGATTTTGAAACATACTATACCATACCTAATGTAAATTCGTCGAATAACAAATTTTATTATGACAAAGACAACAAGGAAATTACAATTCCCGAAGGATCGTATGAATTGCGTGATATAGATAGATATTTGAAACGCACAATTTTACAATCTCATCCCAATGTTGCGGAAAAGAGAACGTTTCACAAAGAAGATGAAGAAGAAAGGGAATATCCGGTGGTGATTCGTGCTAACAACAATACAATGAAGAGTGAGATTATGTGTGCTTATCAGATAAATTTCTTTAAACCTAACAACGTGGATCGCTGTTGGGATTTTCATCGCGTATTCTTGAATCGCAAATGTGGCATGAATCGGATGCACCTATAAATATCATAAACGTAAACATTATTCGCATAGAATGTAACGTGACTGCGGGTGCGTACAGCAACGACAAGTGCGTACACACAATACACGAATTTTCGCCGAGGGTACCACCAGGATATAAGATATCGGAAACGCCTGCACAGATCATTTACCTTCCAATCGTTGCACGGAGCATTACTGATTTGACGATTCGCATTGTGGATCAGGACGGTCAATTACTCGATTTTCGTGGAGAGGAGATTACTGTTAGATTACACGTACGAAGACGATAACGTGAGATGCTCGTGTTGAATGAGCAAGTGAAGGATACAATTTTTACACCAATCAAGAATATTCGACCGTGTGAAATAAATTGTAAGACAGTTAAAAATATTTGCTCATCTGATAAAAAGAATCTCACCGCGTCAAACGTTGAATTTTTAAAATCATTGGGATTTGTACGAAATATCTAAGATGTCTAAGATCTTGAACATTGGAGGCGAGCCGATCTTTGACGACAGCATCGTCAAGATCGAGACTCATACGTACAATCCGTACGCCAACACCACTTTTGGATACAGCGATGAAATAAGGATACCCATACAACAGCAGGATTTATACACGTTACCATGTGAAAGTTTTCTCTACGTCGAAGGAAGATTGGTGGTGAAGAAGAAAGACGATACGGATAAAGATGAGATAAATCTCGGAAATAATTGCGTGGCGTTCATGTTTGATGAAATTCGATATGAACTCAACGGTGTGGAAATTGATCGCAACAGAAACGTTGGAATAACCAGCACTCTCAAGAACTATGTATCGTTGTCATATGACAAAGCAGTAATTATGCAGAATGCAGGATGGGAATTTTTGTATAACCTACCGGAAGGATACTTCAACTTTTGCGTACCGCTTAGTGTATTATTAGGCTTTTGCGAAGATTACAAACGCGTGATTGTTAACGCTCGTCATGAATTGATTTTGATACGAGCGCGCAACGATAACAATTCTATCGTTGGAAATTCTACGGCTCAACCGGAAATTGAATTATTTAAAGTGCAGTGGCGAATGCCGCATGTTACGTTAAACGAAATCAACAAATTATCTTTGCTGCGAGCTTTGGAGAGTGGACAATGTCTAAATATGAGTTTTCGCTCCTGGGATCTGTATGAGTATCCTTTGCTGCAGAGTACGACGAAACATTCATGGGCTGTTAAAACTGCAATTCAACTCGAAAAACCGCGCTTCGTTATCTTCGCACTGCAGACAGGTCGAAAAAATATCATGTCTCAAGATGTTACGATCTTTGACGACTGTAATTTAACCAATGTAAAACTTTATCTAAACTCTGAATTTTATCCGTATGACGATATGAATTTAGACTTTCGTAAATCTAGATATGCCATTCTATATGACATATATCGACGTTTTGGTAAATCTTATTATGGATATGAGTGTGAAACACTGCTCAATGTAATCACATTCCTGGAAAAAGGACCTTTTGCGGTCATTGACTGTTCGCGACAAAACGAATCCGTCAAGATTGCTACCGTAGATGTGCGCATAGAATTTGATTGCAAGGAAAATGTTCCTGCGAATACTACCGCTTATTGTCTCATTTTACATGATCGTGTAATTGATCGTGTATTGTCCGTTGTCCAACGTAGTGCGCAAAATCATGTAACATCAAACTGATAAAAACTGAGATATTTGGTATTAAATTACAGTCTTGAAGAGTTACTCATAATGATCGTACCGACATTTGTGGATCTGCAAGGATTCATTGTCGATAAAAAATTTATCGTAAAGGAAGTAGCGGTACTGAAAAAAGGAACTGTTCTCGCACATTATATTTTTGCTAGCCCCATGCCATGGCGTGTTCTTACAAAATCCGACAAGTCTTGTGCTTCTTGGTTGATTGCATATCATCATGGATTGCAATGGAAAGACGGGATGATACCGTACAGCATGGCGAAACGTCTGATTACATCTGCTGTGTGTAATACGGATGACAGCAATACTATCATATACGTTAAAGGACTTCAGAAACGAGAATGGTTGACGGACATGCTCGATATCGATGATGGGATATATATCAAGACTTTGGATGCAGATTATGAAGACATTAAATCTTTAAATAATCTAGATGTTAGTAATACTATACGATGTGAAAAACATATTAAGAATTGTGCATTACAAAATGTATTTAAAATATATAACTGGTGGTCACAATATCAAAATAATTGTGGAATTTTTTCAAAATAAAGAAAAATAAAATGCAATAAAATGTTTTCTATCCTTTTCCCATATAAGATATAAGATATATAGATGTATGAAATGGATATAAGATATATAGATGTATGAAATGGAATATGATATGTTTAATATGCTCTTTGACTGAGACGTTGACCGAGATAATATAAGACGATCTCGTTGATAAATCACGTACGATAGAAAAAATTATATGAAGTCACGTACGATAGAAAAAATTATATGAAGTCACGTACGATAGAAAAAATTATACTTTAACACAACTTTTTTCAATTTATTTCACATAGTGATAGTTCAATATCGGTTCGATGGCTATATGATATAGTTTGATAGCTGTACGATGCAATTCAATATCGGTTCGATAGCTGTATGATACAGTTTGATAGCTGTACGATGCAGTTCAATATCGGTTCGATAGCTGTATGATACAGTTTGATAGCTGTACGATGCAGTTCAATATCGGTTCGATAGCTGTATGATACAGTTTGATAGTAGTTCAATGGTGGTTCAATAGCTGTATGATGCAGTTTGATAGCTGTATGATGCAGTTCAATATCGGTTCGATAGCTGTATGATACAATTTGATAGCTGTACGATGCAGTTCAATATCGGTTCGATAGCTGTATGATACAGTTTGATAGTAGTTCAATGGTGGTTCAATAGCTGTATGATGCAGTTTGATAGCTGTACGATGCAGTTCAATATCGGTTTGATAGCTGTATGATACAGTTTGATAGTGGTTCAATAGCGGTTCAATAGATGTGTGATGCTGTTTGATAGCGGTTCGATAGCTGTACAATGCAGTTTGATAATATATGATATAGATGTATGATATAAATGTAAGTTTGGAATGTTTAATGTGGTTTTTATTTCGAACGAGATGTTAACTGAGACGTTAACCGAGACAGCATTATAAAGCTTTGAAATGAGAATGCGTGCAGATAAAAAAATTCCACAAAGCTGACACGACTTTTTTCAAATTCATCTCTCAAGTGAGAGTAACGCACATCTTTAGTCTACTGCTTCTCGACGGTGCAGTCAGTTCGTGGTATATTAATAGTGAGCTTGTGAAGAAACTTTTTATCGCAAATACTACATGACCATGCAGAACATTCAAATCATGTATCCCGTCACCGGTGTAAGTGATAGTGCAAGTTTATGTGCATGTGAAGTGTAAAAAATTAAATAATAATTATATTCTGTTTTTTAGTACGTGTGTGTTGATGGGACGCCGATCCGACGTGTTATAATTAACAATGAGCTGCGCGTGAGGGTACCACTTCCTGGCCCTCCAATAAACATCCCTTTAGGAGGGCTATTGTCGGTGCGCGAGTCAACAAGTAATCAAGTAAGTTTTTAGATATTTATATTTTAAAAAGTTGTTAAATTATAAAATTAAAAAAATGTTAATTTTTTTCTAGCCATGGTTGTACCAAGAAGATATCCAAATTAGGGGATTTATTAATATAAATAAAATATTCTGGACACGATGGAGGAGAAATATGCTAAGAGCGCAGAACGACGACGTTTTGGAACGATCATACGGTCAATTTGGTGAAGCCGACGTATGGGACTTGCGTCGTCTTTTTGGCATGCCTCCTCTAATAGATAATAATATCGAAATTTGGGTGTAAATATATAAATATATAAATATATATAAATAAATGATAAGAATGAATATAAATACATAAATATATAAATAAATGATAATAATGAATATAAATATATAAATATATAAAGTTATATAATATATAATATGCGTTCTCTTTCTCACTCCCTTCCCTCGCTTTCAGTTGCACTCATCTCACCCATTAAATACAATATTCTCACTCTCTTACACCCATCGCACGCTCTCGCTCACACATACCGCATGCTACATATCGCATACTATTCATCACGTTCTCTCCTTCCCACCCGTTATATCCATATTCCCGCATGCTCTCTCATTCACACTCATCACATGTTCTCACTCATACACATCGCATACTATCCATCATATACTATCCATCACGTTCTCTCGCTCCCACCCATCACGTAGTACATTCTCGTTCGCTTGGCAGCGGGTGGCGGCGGCGATATGAAAGAACGCAACGAATGAAAGAGAAAGAGCGAGAGAATGATAAAACTGTATGGCTGGAAATATCGCGTACGGATGAGAGAGAGAGAGAGAGATAGATAGATTCGGAATAGAGGGAGAGAGTGAACACCGCAGCGATGGCTGCTATAACAGCGGCGGCGGCGGCCGCGGACCCCGATTCCCCCTCTCCCGCTCCCGGGTCGCGGATCCGAAAATACCGCGTCAGCAATTTCCGAACCGCGAGATCCCCCTCCCCGCGTGACGTCATACCCCCGCGCCTACCGGTACCCCGCCGCACACCCCTCTCCCGCTCCCGGGTCGCGGACCCGAAAATACTGCGTCAGCAATTTCCGAACCGCGAGATCCCCCTCCCCGCGTGACGTCATACCTCCGCGCCTACCGGTACCCCCCCTCCGGACACCCGCACCCCCCTCGGAGCACCTGGGTTAGAACTGTCTTATTATTAACTACTACATTATTTTAAAAAAAATTTTTTTTAGGTTAGGAAAAAATGAGCCAGTTCAGCAATTCTGACCTTGGATTTGGATTTAGCGGGTCAAAATACATAAGGATAGACTAGTTTGGTCCGCCGGACCAACATTAAAAAAAAATTTTTTTTGAGGTTAGGAAATGCGAGCTAACTTTGCAATTCTGACCTTGGATTCGGATTCAGCTGGTCGAAATACATAAGGATTGACTAGTCTATAGTCCGCCGGACCAACCACTTTTTTTTGTGTGCCTGTGTTATTGATGTAAATTTGAAAATTCTGATATTATGTCTATTTAAATTACAATTTACGTGTAGTATATATCGTCGTTAATAACAAAACTGATATAATATAATACATAAATAGGTAAAATTAAAATTTAAAAATATTTTAAACAACTTTTAACAAAATAATAATTGTTTTGCAGGATATTTGTAAATGTTCTGTGGCATATGCCGATAGAATGGCAGCAAAAGCGGAGATAACAACGGAATTGGAACAACTCTCGCAAAGTAGTCTTAAAAAAAGGTTTACAATTTCAACAGTTTTAACGACGATATATACTACACGTAAATTGTAATTTAAATGGACATAATATCAGAATTTTCAATTTCACATCAATAATTCTTGCTAAAAACGTAAATCTTCAACGTCCGGCCACGCTAGCAGCGTCCAGAAAACTTGAATTTGATAAAATGTACTTAACGTATCTACAGCGCTCGAACTGTATTTGTCATCAACAGTATTGTCGACTACTTCTAAAGTACCAATTTTAAATGCTCTTTCGATGCATTTAAGTGCTTTATACACTGCGATTTCTAACCAATGTGTGACACCACCCCTGAACCATTTATAATAATTTTGTATCTTCATATTTTCTAACTCTCCTTCGGCACAAAATATTTAAAATTAAAGCGTTGATTTTAACAAAATTGTATACACTCACGTGGCGTATCTTTGAAGCGTAAGATAAAGTTCGAATAGTGTCCTGCCTAAATTCAATTCCACGTTTTCAGTGCTATCAACTTCAATTCGCTTCAATCTGGCACACACGTCTTTTGTAATAATCATGCACACGTCACTGATTCTCTTTTCATAAGCAAAGTACATTATTCTTGCATATGGAATGTTAATTCTCCCAAAATTTGTAAAGATACTGTGGAGATTTGCGTATTCGTTTCTAAGTTTGTTCATTCCGTTAGTGTTTATCTGTACACACTGTGTTTCTAATCTATGTTGCGGCTCTTCCGTGGTTTTCGGGGGAGCACCTAACTACTACTAGATCTATGGCGGCACTACCACGTGCGGGTGTGAGCAGTATATATCCAATAAAATCTTTCTTAACAAAACGGTGTTTCTTCCTGTGTTTTCCTCAACAATTCTGGTAGCAGAGCGTGGTTACCACAACTGTGGAAAGAAGCTGCCGAAAAGTAAAAGAGCGAAAAGCCGATAACAAAATTTTGAGCAGCAATCAAGAGAGAAAGCGGACACGCGAGGAAGACCAAGAAGAAAGTAAGAAGAGACGCTCTAAAACAATGGACAAGATACCAGTAGGCTCGGTCCCACAACTCACAGCCACAAATTACTACGTCTGGGCCATGAAACTAGAAGCCGTATTAGGCTTGAAAAAGGCGAAGTACATTCTTACAACGAATCAACCCGCGAACGATGCAAAAGAGCGCGAGAAATGGGACAGCGATAATGACGACGTTGTGTTAATCATAAAATTAACCTTGTCCGATGACCAGGCCATGCAGTTCGCGAGTGAAACTAATGCGAAGCATCTCTGGGCAAAAATAAAGGAAACCTACGTGGGACGCCTTGAAGACTCGAAAATCGATGCCACAGTCGAATTACGTAATATATCGATGGGCGACAAAGAAACAGCGGCAGATTACGTTGCACGTGCAAGAGGTATAGCCTCAAAATGCAAAGGTCTGGGCGTTAACATCTCAGATCGTGAACTCGTTTACTACGTTGTGAGAGGTTTGAATGGCAAATTCAACCGCTTAAGAAATACACTCAAAACACAACGAGAAAAGAAACTAGATGATGTATTAGAAGATCTAAGAGAAGAAGAAAGGGAGCTGAATAACCAGAAAAAACGCAACGACGCGGCCTATGCAGCGAAAGATGGAAAACGAAACGCGGGAAAGAAATGTTACGTGTGCAAAAAACCAGGACACCTAGCAAAAACATGTTGGCATCGGAGATCTAACGACAACGATGATGAGAAAAAGGGCCGACAACAAGATAAAGGACGCGGAAACCAGCGCAGCGATGCGCAACAGCAAGGTCGTTCACAACAAAATCGCCAGGATGGACGCAACAACCGGAACGAGAAAGCCAATGAAGCCACCGATGATTATGCGTTCGAAGCAGACAATGAAGACTGTGCGGGTAATAGTTGTAGGGTAAGCTGGGTACTGGATAGCGGTTGCAGTAGCCACATGATTAAAGAAAAGTATGTAGCTAACGAGTTTATTCACATAAACGGTAATGTTTTTCTGGCAGGTAAGGGAAATGTGACAAAATCTGAAGGTATCGGGTCAATTAACAGCAGATTTGAAATTGATAATAAATACGGTAGTGACGTATGTCTTATAGATACGTTATTTGTACCTGAGTTAAGAAATAACTTACTTTCCATACGTAAATTGGACGAATTAGGTTATAAAGTAATATTCAGTAGTGGCCTAGCGTTAATCTATGATAATAATAAAGCCTTGGTAGGTAAGGGAATTAAAAACGGGTCTAAGTATATCATACAGAGCGAGATTACAGTTGATACTTGTTTTGAAAGTATCGCAAATATAAGATGTATAGATAGTGCAATGTTGTGGCACAAACGCTTGGCTCATTTAAATCCAAAATATGTTGATAAATTAATTAAAGAATCTCTTGTTGAAAATGCCAATAAAATTTGCAAAGGAGAAATCGAATGTGACTCCTGTAGTATGTCAAAATTAGCACAAAAACCTCATAAAATAATAGAGTACGAAGTTACGAGTAAGCCATTAGAACTTGTATATGTCGATTTGTGTGGACCTATGCCAAATGATTCAATTAAAGGCTCCAGGTATATGATGGTGATCGTGGACGATTACACGGGCATGTACTTTGTCTACTTTCTTAAACATAAAAGTGAATCATTAGATTACTTTATTCAATTTCAGAAAAAATTTGAGAATAGGTTAGAGACTAAGATTAAAAGCGTTAGAACCGATAATGGCCGAGAATTTATTAATGAGAGTTTCCGCAAACATTTAAATGAGTCAGGTATTAACCATCAGAAAACAATGCCGTTTAATCCACAAAGCAATGGGAAAGTGGAAAGAGCAAATCGCGTACTGTTAGACAGGGCTCGTACCATACTTAATGATAGTAAATTACCTTCCGAATTTTGGGCAGAAGCAATAGCAACAGCATGCCACGTTTCGAACTTAACCCCCAGAAAAGGAAAGGCGAATACTCCGTTTGAGTTATTCTTTGGCCGTAAACCATCGTTAGAACATTTAAGAGTATTTGGTTGCGTTGCATTTTTTTATGTACCTAAACAACACCGCAATAAATTAGAACCTAGGGGCGAAATTGGCATAATGGTAGGCTATGCTAGAAATCGTAGCGGATACCGCATCTACGACATCAAAAATCATAGAATAATAGAAGAACGTACAGTCAAATTTCATGAAAACACTATGGGCTCTGTTTTTAATTCTATAGAACCGTCCGAAGAAAGACCTAAAGTTCTTGATTTTGAGTCATTGTTTGAGAAAACAAATGAGGAATCGTTTGATGCACCATTAGAAAAGGAGGATGATATACCCGAGGTTGATGTAGATGCGGAATCCGATAATGATTCAGACATAACTGATGATGAAAATGATCTGTTTCGAGATATTAATATAAATGTAAACCGTAGGGGTAGACTGAGAGGAACAACAAAAGCCGCAATGCAAATCCGTTCACAAGAAAAACAGCGAGAATGTGAAGCGAAATTACTGGAGCAAGGCGTTCGCAGGTCAAAACGAATTGCTGGCATCGGTACTGATAATGTTCCCGGACATGACGTTAATGATTACGAAGCTAACGAGATTAATGATGAGATAATCCCTAATGATCTTAAAGAAGCAAAAGAAGGTAAAGATTGGTCAAATTGGTATAAAGCTATGGAGGAAGAACTCGAGTCATTAAATTCTCATAAGGTATGGGAAATTGTTGAAAGACCACCCAATAGTAAAATCATAAAAAGTAAATGGATTTATTCTATCAAAAATTCGAGCGATCCGAAGAATAAAATAAAAAGATTTAAAGCGCGATTAGTTGCCACAGGATTTAACCAAGTTAGACATAGAGATTACGAAGAATCATATTCCCCTGTAGTTAATATCGAAGCATGGAGAACATTATTATGTATTGCTGCCAAGCAGAACATGCGAATTCGTTTCTTTGATATAAAGACCGCTTATCTCTATGGATCTATTAA
Organism: Monomorium pharaonis; assembly: GCF_013373865.1. NCBI lineage: Eukaryota > Metazoa > Arthropoda > Insecta > Hymenoptera > Formicidae > Monomorium > Monomorium pharaonis. The sequence goes on from NC_050469.1 coordinate 15,753,647, forward strand.
TGAAACCGTGTATATGGAGGCACCTCTAGGGTTTGAGAAAATGATTAGTCCTAACAAAGTATGTAAATTACGAAAGAGTATTTACGGATTGCCTCAATCCGGACGCAATTGGTTTAAACGACTTTGCCAAGAATTGTTAAACCTGCATCTCAAGCAGTTAGCTAGCGATAGTTGTATCTTCGTGTATAACAAAAATAATATTTTTATTTGCGTAAGTACTTATGTCGATGATCTTTCTGTTATAGACAATAACTCTAAAGCTGGTGACAAATTTATTGAAAAATTACGTGCAGTACTAGAACTTAATAAGACTACAAATAAAGGTACATTCTTAGGTATGGAAGTTAGGCAGTCCGAAAAAGAAATAACAATTTCTCAAGAACTATATATTAAAACATTGTTAACTAAGTATGGAATGTCAGACTGTAAACCAGTAGCTACACCTATTGTTCCAGGGCAAGACAAAGAACTTGATCAGCCTGATGAGCTTATAGAATCACAGGTCTACCAAGAATTAGTCGGAGAATTACTGTACTTAAGCAACAAAACTCGACCAGATATCACCTTTGCGACGAGTTATCTGTCACAATTTAATACTCAACCAGAAAAGCGTCACTATATAATGGCTAAAAGAATTTTGCGTTATTTATCAAATACATTAAATTATAAGTTGCATTATGATCGAGAACCTGGTACTCTTAATGGAAGTAGTGATGCGAGCTGGGGAAATGGTATGAAAATGAAGTCTTTCTCAGGTGGGGTAATTCAATTAGGGAAATCACTTATAATGTGGCATTGCCGTAAGCAAAAGTGCGTAGCTGATTCTACATGTGAAGCAGAGTTATTCGCAATTAATGACTTAACTAAAAATGTAAAATGGCTAATTGGCTTGTTATCCGAACTTGGTTTTGAAATTCTATATAAGTTACCTGTACTCATTGCTAGCGATAGTCAATTGGCCATTGATGTACTCAAAGAAGCGAGGTCGTCACGTAAATTACGACATGTTTTGCTAAAAGTTCAATTTATCAAAGATGAGGTTGCTGAGAGACGTGTACATATATATTATGTTAATACTGATTTTATGAAAGCGGATTTTCTTACTAAAGCCGTGACCAAAGAAAAACTCGTATGGAGTAGTAAAGAATTAAACCTGTACTAATTAGTTTACAAAATTATAAAAACTCTACGCAGGTGGGGAAATGTGGAGATTTGCGTATTCGTTTCTAAGTTTGTTCATTCCGTTAGTGTTTATCTGTACACACTGTGTTTCTAATCTATGTTGCGGCTCTTCCGTGATTTTCGGGGGAGCACCTAACTACTACTAGATCTATGGCGGCACTACCACGTGCGGGTGTGAGCAGTATATATCCAATAAAATCTTTCTTAACAAAACGGTGTTTCTTCCTGTGTTTTCCCCAACAGATACATCTTATTATACATCATATAAAATGTATGTTATTAAATATATAGTTATGTTCCGTGCGTATAATAAATGTACAAAATTTTAATAAAATTCTCTTTTCCCCCCAAAACAACAAAATGTTTATTTTTTCTATAAAAGTAATGATATGAAGAAAATGCGCCAACTATGAAAATGGATGTTTATACGAACTAAAACGTTCACTTTTATAAATAATTATTTGTACAAATATTACAAATAAATATTTCAATACAAATTTTACTACAAAAACTTGGCGCCGCTAAACCGAATAATTTGCTTTAATACAAAATTGCTTTCTTACAATTTAACTTATATAATAAAATAATAATTACTTAAAATTACATTTTTTTACAAATTTAGAAATCACAATGGCATTATATATGCGTAACATTACACACGTACGCATGTGAGAGAGAGAGAGAGAGAGAGAGAGAGAGAGAGAGAGAGAGAGAGAGAGAGAGAGAGAGAGAGAGAGAGAGATTGATTGATTGATTGATCTTTTATTAGCTTTCTCAGCTATTTTCAATACATATATATACAATTTTATGCTACATCATTAAAAACAAATTCTTTTAGCATTCGTTTAAACATTTCTAAACGATTACAATGTTTAACTTCGTGTGGTAATGCGTTGTACATTAACACACCCTCATAAAATAAACTTTTTTGCGCGCTTCTTGTTTTTCGGAATTCAATAACAATATCCCCTGTCTGCCTAGTTTCGCGTTCTCCCTCTACTATTCTAAGTCTATTACTAAATTGCTCCGGCATCATATTATTTAAGATCTTAAAAATAAATATGCACATATTGTAATACAGCCTTTGTCTTATGGTCATAAATTGCAACGCTTGGTGCATACATTTAACTTTGGTACGTTTGTCACATTGCAATATGACTCTCATAGCTCTATTTTGCGCTATTTGGAGCCTACTTAACTGTGTATCCCCCATATCTATTAGTAGCGTTGCACAATACTCAAAGTGAGGTGCTATAATTGTCTTGTATATCGTACATCTAGTGTAAGCCGAGATAAAGTTCCCTATTCTATTTAAAAAACTTATTTTCTTCCCTATTTTCTTTAGCATGTAATCACAGTGACCGCTGAATCTAAGTCTATCATCAATAATTATGCCCAAGTACTTTATTATTTCTACGCGCTCAATCTCATTTCCATCCAAACATCTCACAATAGTATTGCCTCTCAATTCTTTCCTTATACCTCTAACTAACATATATTTTGTTTTCCCCGCATTCATCTTCAGTTTATTAATATTCATCCATTCCTCCACTACGTTAAATGCAATATTCAATTTCCTCTCTATCTCCGCACTACTCTCACCTGTTACATATATTAACGTATCGTCCGCAAACATTTTTATATTACACACATCCGAGCAAACGTTAACAATATCATTCATATATATTATAAACAACAATGGGCCCAATACCGAACCCTGTGGCACTCCGTATTCCGTAGTCAGTATCTTAGACCATCTATCATTAAATTGAACTTGTTGCATTCTATCTTTTAAGTACGACCTAAACCATTCTAGAACTGTTCCTGTAATACCATACTGGTATAATTTCTCTAATAATCTTCCTCTATCAATTGTCTCGAAAGTCCGTTTAAGATCTACAAAAATAACTCCTACTATTTGTCTCTCACTAATAATCAATTTCCATTCATCTATAACTGTTTGAATTGCTGTTTCACACGAGTAATTTTTCCTAAAGCCCGACTGATGTTCCGTTATAATATTATTACTTTCTAGGTAGACCTCAATTTGCTTTTTAACTATTATCTCTAATACTTTTTCATATATTGGTAATATATTAATAGGCCTATAATCACTTGCCCTCTTAGGTTTCTCTACTTTTGGTATTGGAATTATCGTGGATGTTTTCCACTCTTTCAAGAAACAACCCTCACTCAATGACTTATTTATTATATCACAATATTTCTCTTCTATGACACAAAATACCGTTTTTAATATATCGCTAGTTATTCCTTCTTCTGTACCTTTCTTTTTTGGTAATTCCCTAATGATTTTTCTTACTTGTTCTGTCGTAATTGATTCAAATTTTTCTAGCTCTCCCATCTTTTCAATACAATAAATAGTTCTCTTATTTGTGCTCGTTGTATAATTTTTATCTATAGATTTTATTATGTCTTTAATACTTTGTATATAATATAAGTTAAATTTATCAGCTATATCACACTCTATATTATTGTCTAATATTTCAAAATCTATGTTTCCTACAATTTCGCGCCTATTGGTCCTCCTCTAATAATTTCTTTTAATGATTTCCACATAGTTGTGGGATTGTTACTATTATGATCAATCATGTTTTCATAATATTCTTTTTTCTTTGTTCTAATTAAACTAACTACTGCATTTCTTTCTATTTTAAATTGTTGCCAGTTTTGTTCCGTGCTATCGTACAGTGCTTTTCTATAAGCCTCATCTCTTCTAGTCGCTAGCTCTTCTATTTCCTTTGAATACCATTTTTTCCCTTCCCATATTTTTGGTATTCTAAAAATTTTCTTAGGTGCTGAGATGTCTAGCGCATGTACAATACTATTAATTAAATTCTTTGCCTTTACATTAATATCTAACTCA